>NW_024545820.1:0-600000 GCF_018152505.1 Drosophila elegans | reverse complement strand
GGACATCATTTTCTAATTTTTGTATGTCATCTTGCGGGATAAGGCTTGGGTCTACAAAAGAATAAGTGGAACCTGTGTCGATGAGGATTTTTAGTGGTTTTGGGGAATAGGATAGAGTGATAACTATATATGGAAGAGATAGACCGTGCGTTTTTTTGTTTATGTAACCGACTTGTCGGTCGAGGCTTCTTGTTGAAAATTTGAGCTGTCGTCAATGTTGTTAAAATTGGGAGCAGGCCTGCGTGAGGTACTGCTACGATTTTGATCAGTATTATTTCCTCCCATTCTATTGTCGTTATTCTGCCTGTTGTTATTGAAATGATGCTGGCTTTGGTTGGGGCCCTGGCGGAACGGGTTTCCCGAGGAATAGGAATTTCCACGATAATCTTGCCCGTAATTATTGGAAGAGTAGTTATTTCGACCAACGGAGTTGTTCTGGTACGAACCCCTCTGATAGGGTCTATTGCGGTCTGAGTTGAATCTATTGTTTTGTAGTTTGTTTTGTTTTTGATAAATGAAGTTCTGCTCAGCTTGGCACCACTCGTAAGCTGCCTCGATCGTTGTCGGATTCCAGGCTCGGATGACCGCTCTGAGTGGATCTCGTAGCCCGACGAGGAAGGCGTTAAGGCAAATTCCATCATAAAGAGCATTTTTTGATGCTGCACTTACACCGTGGTCTGGGTCTGCGGGGAGTGACAAAAGTTCGCTACGGAGTCTTGTGATTTCGAAAAATAATTTACCCAGGGACAAACTAGCGGGAAGGTTCTGAATTTCGGCGATGAGTATTGGTTCTGTCTTTTTGCAGGCATACATACGCTTCAGATTTTCCCTGATACTGTCCCATTCTAGTTTGGTGTCCAAGATATTCAGGGTCTCGTCCGCTTTTCCTATAATTTTGTTTCTCAAGGTTCTTAGTAGTTATTGTCCGTACGGGGTCTGGTCCGTTCCCCTTATTAGCATAATAATTTCCTCAACGCTTACAATAAATTTCTGGAGGGTACCTGGGGTCCCTTCGAAAGTAGGCAATTGTTTGACGAAGGCTAATATATCGGTTGGGTTAAGAGTGGTATTTAGGGTTGTGGTTGACGAAGTGTTTAGAATGGTACTAGCATTTATGTGCTTTAAAAGGAGAGGTGTAAAATTATAAATTGTGTGGAAAAGGAAAAAAAAAAAATCGTATTACTTATATTTTCTCGTGTAGCTAACTTAATAAGAAAACGTTTGTGTAAATGTCGTATGTGTAATTAAAAAAAAATAAATATATATAATTTTTGCTTGTATATAGGTAATTTTACGTGTAAATTTATATACGGGTGTATGGCTTAGTCTATGCTAATAGTTACGGAAATTTGTGTCGTTGTATTACGCTGAGAATCTGTAAAACTGACATAAAATGTGTGTGTGTGTGTACTTTTTTTCCTGTGGTAACCATGGGGCAAAGTAATTATTCAATCCGTTGGTGAGGCAATGATTACTAAGATTACTGTGTGCTTCTTTTGCAAATTGTTATTTGATTTTACTCTTAAATTATAGTTGAAATGCCAACAATGTAAGTAGTTTAGGGCTTTTTTCCTTTCAACGATTTCATCGACGAGTTTGTATTCTTTTCTGCAGCATTGTAGCTTATTTATGATTTTTTTTATTATCTTTTGATGATGTGGGTGTGGAAATCAAATTTTCAGTGTACGTTTTGCTTGGAGTATTTTAGGTTGTACATATCTGTAGAAATGCGCGATGCATTTTGTGCCGATCAGCAATTGATGGTCACAATTGATACAGATATATAATAAAAATGTGTATAAAAATCTTTATTTATATTTCTTTTAAGCATGTCGTTTTATATATCTATAATAATGCGCGATGCATTTTGTGCCGATCAGCGATTGATGGTCACAATTGATATAGATATATAATAAAAATGTGTGTAAAAATCTTTATTTATATTTCTTTTAAGCATATCGTTTTATATATCTATAATAATGCGCGATGCATTTTGTGCCGATCAGCGATTGATGGTCACAATTGATATAGATATATAATAAAAATGTGTATAAAAATCTTTATTTATATTTCTTTTAAGCATATATATCTATAATAATGCGCGATGCATTTTGTGCCGATCAGCGATTGATGGTCACAATTGATATAGATATATAATAAAAATTGTATAAAAATCTCTATTTACACTTCTTTTAAACATGTCGTTTTATATATCTATAATAATGCGCGATGCATTTTGTGCCGATCAGCGATTGATGGTCACAATTGGTATAGTTATATAATAAAAATTTGTCGTGTATAAAATTTTATTTATATATATTTTTCTTTTAACATGTCGTTTTATATATCTATAACAATGCGCGATGCATTTTGTGCCGATCAGCGATTGATGGTCACAATTCGTATAGATACATAGTTTGATTTAGATGGCCACATTTAGATAGATTGAGATAACCACATTTAATGTACAGTGTATACTGTGGTGGTCAACAATTGATAAACACCAAATGGGTATTTGTTATAAATTTTTGTTAACCGTCACTAACTCGTTGACTCAGATCGTTGAGAAAAATTTTGTTCAAATATATATATTTTCTTAATTATCCACATTTCTTTGTGGGCACACAAAAATATTTGCACTTTCATTTCCACTGGTATATTTTATTTTACTTTGCCCCTTGGCTTACCCGAATTATTACATAGTAACTACTATGATGATCTCGCTGAATTTCATCCTTGGTTCTTTTAAAAACCGGCTGCGCCAATTATAGTCGAAGGCCGGATCTGGCTGGTGTAGATTAGAGGTCCGATCTGGCTGGCGTAATTAGAGGTCGGATCTGGCTGGTGTAGGCTGTCGAGTTAGGAGGTTTCGGTAATGAAAGACTTATACTTCCAAGTGTCACTCTAAGACTGATTTTTATTTCTGGTTTCAAATACAATGAGAGCTTCGTTGCGGGTGGGGTACATATGTTGAGGTTGCGAAATCTCCTAGGTCAGCGGTTTCGGCCGGATGCCCGAGACCCAGTTGTTTACACGATCCGGCATCCAGAAACCGCTGCGTTGGCGATCCTATGTCCGGGTTGAACGGCATCGCCGTTAGTGGGACAATGCCCGAGGGGGTTTGGGTAGAGGTGATGTCATCGGGAAGACATCAGCGGTAACTCGCGCGGGTCAGTGTGGGCCCGCTGCGGCCAAGCCGCTCTGCAGTGGCGGAACCGTTTTGCTTAAACAATTTCAATTTGCAAATTTGATGCCATTTGATTCGTAATTAGCGACCCCGAAAAAATGCGTTCCGGTGAATATTTGAAATCTATGAAATTCGACATACAATTTTGCAATTATAGTTTAAATTTTCAAACGCATTTTCTTCGAAACCATGTTTTTTGAGTTAGTGGAAGTCCTACAGGTAGCAAAAGTTGAACAATCGTCGTGAATTCTTGGTACCAGAATCGTCTGAATTGAAATTTTTTTTTTTTAACTAATAAATCATACTTAAAAAAAAAAAATTCTAGAAATAACAGCAGGTTTTGCGGCCAACAGATTAGAAAACCCCCTTAATAAATATCTAAATATGTGTAATGCATCCATTTCTTCTTCATCTTTTACAAGTCTTTTTATATCATCGGAATGTATTTTTATTATTGTAATTAATTTATTAAAACCTTGATTTTAAATCATCATGCATTTAGACTTTTTGGGGATTAAGGCTAGACTATTAGCATTGTGCAGCTTCTGAAGAGGCGAAAACCATTGTTTTATCTGGGATGCCAAAATTTTCTCAAATGCTTTGGAGAGATATGGAAGAATAGCTATAGGCCTATATTCATTCATTCCCTTAGGTGTTGGAATTATTTTCGTAATTTCCATAGTTCAGGGAAGGTTGAAAATGTTATTGCAGAGTTAAATATATGTGTTATTAGTGGCAATATCTGAGGCAATAGAATTTTTAAAAATTTTGTATTGATATCGTCGAAGCCTGTAGCGTTAGATTTCACTTTTAATATTGTGTCAAGGACGTCCCATTGAGTAACACATATAAAGCTAAACCTATTATCACAGTTGACCAGAGTAGTCATGTTCAGATACGAGTTAGAGACTGGTTCAACTGGTTCAATTGCAACCGCCCCCCATAGCCATCACGATCAGATCTAAAAAAATGATATCCACAATACTCAGGAATAAGATCAGACATACCCGGGACAAACCATGTTTCTGAAACACAAATGACATCCACAATAGATTGAACAAACATATTTCCAAATTCATAAATTTTCTGAGTTAGTTTGGGCATTGATGTGACATACCTTAAGCTCCTTATGGCGATTACTAAGGATGTTAATCATTGCCTGGCTGCTAATCTCTGATAATTCTAATTTGAGTTCACCGCCCATCTTAAAACTGATATACCAAACTCAAACTGAAGCGCTCCACATAAAATAAAGCGTAACCCACACACCACACCTAGAATTTCTAGAAAATTACTACAAATTAAAAAAAAATTAAAATTAAAGATCAATAGCATAGTTGAAAGGAGTTCCCGGGTTCTGCGTCTTGCTGAGTAGTGGCATCAGACTGGTTGGAGATGTAACTCCGTTGTGGAGCAATATCGATAAGTTTTTGAAGACTTTCGATGGGGATGGCTTCCCCTCCGGCTTGATGTTTAATTAGCACCAGACCCCTACGGGAAAAGACTGCTGCTAGCCGCCGAAGTTTTTGAGACGCATCGCTTGTTTGAAAATGGAGTAGTTTTGAGGAGTAGGTTGCTCATTTACATAGAACGGCGAAGCAACCTAAAAGCCCAAAAGCTGGAGATTTAGGGGTGCCTTTAAGCACGACGACATGCACCGATCCCTCGCAGAAGTGTCGCCTTGTCGCGAATATTTTCCATCTTTACAAGGATAACAGGGTCCACAACAGCATTTTGAAATTTTCTTCGAACTCTAAATATTGATTTTTTTCTTAGCGCTGGTGTGATTCCAAGTGAAAAACAAAGCGTGTTCAAAAGGGTCCAAGATTTTCAATATCTACAAATGGAATACCATGTATTCGTAGATCGCCTGCGACATCTTTATTGGCTTGGATCTTAAGACTGTTTGCAACCTCGCTGGGTAAGTTTTCGAGCTTGGAGGTCAGCCCTTTTACAACCGGCATCTTACATTCAAGGTCCATAACTCGCTGTTTTAGTTCAGCTATTAATGCATTAGCTGACGCTAATTCTTCTTGGAGAAACGATTTGATTCGTCTCTCGGATTCCTTCATCTGAAAAGTCTGCTCATCAAAGCGCTGGTTAATGAGGACCATGAGAGTTGATGATGAATGAGTGGGTACATCTAATTCTCGGACCTTTCTTTTCAGTTCAGTATTGTTTGAAGTTTCAGCTTCCATTTTAGCTTTTTTACATGTCCACCCATATTTATATAAACTAGTTCAGCGGTTAACAGTAGCACTGCTTTATCTGTGTTGAACTGCTTGCAGTTACGATTGGTTGTAATCCGGCAGCGCTAAACTCCCATTAACTCCGAAAATACAACTAGATATAATCTCTTACCAAACAGTTGCACAAACAACAACCCAAGCGTTTCCAGGTTATTTTAAATTGATTTTATGCCGTAGGTAACAGGTCAATTGCAAGAGTTGCAAGTTATTCGCGTGGCGACTGATTTCACAAACACAGTATCACTCAAATTCACTTATAGGTTGTTGTAAACAACACGGCTTAGATGAAAAGCTTGACGGAACGTTTTGTTGACGTCTGCTCTCTTTGACTCTCTTCATAGTAATTAAGTCTCGTTTTTGTCTTTGTGAAGAAATATCCCAGACGGAAGTTAGAGAACGCATTTCAAAAAAAAGCTTCTTTCATGCTTGCTTTGCAAGCGAAAAAGAATGTTAGAAGCTATAAAGAAGCATTGTTTATGCATTCTAAAGAGTTTGTGTGAAATCGTCCCTTCTACTACATATAATGCATAAAAAAGCCTTCTTTTGCTGAATTCGGCGAGTGAAATAGCTATCCCTCTTTGTGTTTGTGTGGATTCATATGATTTTGCCACTTGTCGCTGCACGCAAAATTTGATAAAATTTTAGAATTTAACTGGCTCATGATGAAGGACAAGACCACCACACCAAATAGCCGATAAGTAGCAGCTGGACCTATGCGCGTGCGTCTTTATCATCATATAGTAACACCCTAGCCATCTACTCGTTACAGTAGTTAGGGTTTTAAACAGTATTTCCTCATGATCACATTCCAGCTTTTTAGCCTTCCTGTTTTCTAGAATGATTCTGTAAATTTCTGTGAGAGATGATTGCAATCTTTCTACGGGTGAATTACTCGTTTATTGCTGGAATGATGTGACATGAGTAATAACGTCATATTGTTTGCAGAAGTCCACAAAAATTTTTCCTGAAAATTCGGCGCCCTGATCGAATACTAGTTTTGCTGGTATGCCTACAATGCAATTCCTTGCTGGAATTGTATAGGCGCTGGCAAATTTTGAGAATTTGTCAATCAGTTTTAGGATAGTTTGGCCATTTGTAGTATAAATATCCATGTGTACTATTTGTAAGGGTACTCCAGAGATTTCAGTTTTTTGATATATAAACTTTGGTGGTCTCCTGTCAAACTTGAGTGTTTGGCAAGTATCACATAAATTAATAATTTTTGTAATTCCTTGTTTCATGTATGGGAAGTAGATGGTTCTCTTTAGATGATGTAACGTTTCTTCTATTCCGCGATGATTATTCTTTAGATGATAATCACTAATTACAGACTCTTGTTCTTCTTAAGACGTGTTACAAAACATTTACATCTGATCAGTTTGTAGTCTTGAAAGTATGGAATGTAAGATTCTTCTAACAATTTAAATATTGTGTCGGGTGTGAAAATGTCTTGTAGCCTGTTAGGTGTTAAGATTTCTCGTAATATTTCGCTAATGACGTTTAGGTCAAAGTTATCTTTGGACACAATGCGTCTAAATTTGTTTTTGAACGAAATGGAATTTCTAGTTGTATTTTCGGCTCCGAGTTCAAATAGGTATTGTGATTTAAATTCATTTAGTGGTTTATCGGACGTACTTATGGGGTCTAAATTGGATAGTTGACTTTCTACACCACTGGAAATGCAATTCGTCCGCATTGTTACACGACTTAAGGCGTCGTTTATAAAAAAGGATCCAAAAACACTAGGATCCTTTTTTATAAACTACTTCATAGTCATATTCCAAGAGTTGGAGGTTCCATCTAACCAATTTTGAATTTGGTTCCTTAAAGTTTGTTAACCAGGTTAAAGTCCTGTGGTCAGTAACTATCTTGAATTTTTGACCAAACAGATAAGGTCGAAAATATTTTGTGGCCCAAGTAATGGCTAGCGATTCTTTCTCAACATTAGAGTAATTTTCTTCTCGTTCATTAAGTGTTCTGCTGGCAAATGATACCGGTATGTCGGACCCCAATGTTCCTTGCGACAGAACCGCTCTTAGCGCCACATTACTGGCATCCGTGGTTTATAAAAAGGTTTTTTGAAATGCGGGTATCTTAGTAAAGGATCGTTATAAAGCAATGTTTTACGTGAGATTTTTTTAAATCTTCGGTTAACAATACCGGCGCCTTCCCTTTTAGCTGTTGCGTCATGGGTTTGGTTATTTTTGCAAAATCCTGAATAAACTTCCTATAGTAGCCCAAAAGGCCGAGAAAAGATTTTATCTCCTTTCTAGTGGTTGGGATTGGGAAAACCTTTATTGTCGCAATTTTCTTCGGGCTTGGCTTAATACCATCTTCTGTGACAATACGTCCTAAATACACTATTTCTTTGTGTAGAAACTCAGATTTGTCTGGTTGAATTTTTAAGTTAGCGTGACTTAATCTGCGAAATACGGAGTTTAACTCAGCGATGTGTTCTTGTAGGGAAGGTGAAAAACTATAATGTCGCCTAAGTAGACTAAACAGCATTCTCCGTTATGGTCAGCAAACACGTTGTCCATCACTCTTTGGAAAGTTGCCGGAGCGTTTGTAAGACCGAATGAATATGAATAAACTCGTAATGTCCTCCTTGTGCCGTGAAGGCTATCTTTGGCGTGTCTTTAGGTTCCATTTCATTTTGATGGTACACACTAGCTAGATCTAGAGCTGTGAAATATTTAGCTCTTCTAATTCCGTCAAGGACATCATTAATTTTTGGCATGGGGTATCTGCCCTTTACTGTTTTTTCATTAAGTTTTCTAAAATCCACGACCATTCTCCATTTCTTTATTTTGGAAGCGTCTGGTTTTTTTGAAACTAAAAACACTGGAGCGCTCCAAGGCGAATGACTATGCTTTATGATGTTTGATCCAGTAACTTGTTTATTTGTTTTTGAGTCTCAGTTGATTCTGTGATGCTGAATCTAAACGGTCTATTTGTCATCCGTATTCTTTATTTCATGCTTTGCTTGATTTTTGAACGAAAGTTTGTCACCTTCACGAAATACTAAATTTGGGAACTTATTTCTGAGTTTATTCAGTTGTTGTTTTTCTTCCTTATTTAAATGTTCTGTTCGAATGGTATCAAAACCAGAAGTACGCTGGTCGTAATTGTAATTGACGTTATTGGGCATATCATCCGTAGGGCCAAAATCATCCTAACTAAATAGAACTTTTTGGGTGTAGTAGAAAAATAATTGATTTCGATCAATCTGATTCCTGCCGTTATGAAAAAATCCTGATCTATTTCAATGTGGTCACACAAAAATGGTCCATCCTTAACGCTTACTGGAACTTTGATTAACGACTTCGACTCTTCTCTAATTTCATATATCTCTGAAGAAGGATTTGGTTTAAGAAGTAAAGGTATTTCATTGGTTGGGGTAGTGAAAGTAAGATGTGGGATATTGATTACTGCCGGAAAGTGGGTTAGGATGTTCATACCAATTAACCCATCAATGAATTGGTTAAAGTTAAATAGCAGAAAATGAAATTTTCTCTGATCATTAAATTGTTCAAAGATGGGTAATAAAAACGGTCGTGATTGAGATTGGACTTTCAAGTGTGATCTTTTTCTCGTCCGATACCAATTTATTTGTGGATGAAAGAGCACTCTGCGCCAGTGTCTACCAGAAATTTGAGGTTATGGTTCTTTTGAAATGATAGTTTTATATATGGTAAATTGGCGATCAATTGAAATTTACTTAGGAATCCTGTTTGCGTTTTGAAGCTCTTAATTGAAAATTTTCCTCTTCATCAATATTATGTAGCGTCTCAGTCTCGTCTGTCTTACTCTTTGCCTCGATGTTGAACATCCACTGTCCGCTCGATTGAAATCTGTTACTGTTTGAGTTCTTTTTGGCTGCGGCGTTCGATATCTGGGTACGTCATCGCTTGCCGTGATAGCCGGATACCTTGATACTACCATCGTAGTTTGTTCTGTTATAGGAAGGTCTATTAAATCGGTTATAGTCCCTGTTTTGATATTGATTATAATTCCTGTTTTGATACTGATTAAAGTTCCTATTTTGGTATTGGTTATGATTTGACCGGAAACGGTCATTTTGCCTAATTGGTTGCCTATTTTGTTACCCATGAGTAGCAATTTCAGCAAAATAAAGGCTCCTTATATCATATGCTTCTTCCAGTTCTGCAGGTTTAGAATATCTGACTATGCCGCCAAGGTTTCCCCTAAGTCCCGCAAGAAATGTCTCTAACTGCTAGTGGTTCTGTCTCCTCTGTGTCAATTAGTCTGAACAGTGCTAGTTTGATCTTTGGGATCTGGTCATATGAATTTGCATATGAGTTTTAAGTTATACAATTCCATCATTAAGGTCTCTTCATCCCTTCTATCTCTACAATGTCTCAATAAAGCGTCCTTGATTTCGTCCCAATTGAGGTTAGCCCCTGACGCAATAACTGCTTCGTTCGCCTTTCCTATTATCTTTTGCCTGATTGCTCTAAGTAGCATTTGGCCGTAAGGGGTATGATCCGTGCCTTTGATCATTAAAATTATATCTTCTACATTGTTAATAAATTCATTTAGAGTAAAGGGGTCCCCTGAATATGGAGGTAGGAAGCGGATAACATCCGAAATCCTCTTTGAAGCAAACAATTCAGCAGGATTGAGATGGTGAGGAATTGTTACTCGAGTCCATGGGTGACATTGAAGGTGTATTGGTTGGTCTTAAGGACAGAGAATTTCTCTGAGGTGCCTGTTCGCTAGCGGTCTGTTTCTTACTACCACCTCTAGTAGTTAATTTGTTGGATGGTAATAGATTTCTTACTTTGGAAATCTTAGACATCAATTTAATTTATTGTTACTTTGGGAAAAAAAGTCTTACTTAATTGGGGATCATTTATTTCTTGTCTGATAACGGTTAATTCTTGTTCGGAAACAATAAAATTGGGCACAATGTTTAGTCTGGCTAATAAGATGCTTTCTTCTATATTATTTAAATAATTAGATAGCAAGTCTATATTCATGTTGATTCGTGCTGCGTATTGAATCGTATGTAACATTAGGTGTTCCTCGCTTACAGTCTTGGAGATAGTGCTTTTGTAGTTGTTTAGGAAATAATTAATTAATTGCTGTTCTCCATTGATGTGGTTTGTTATATTTTCGAATCTGGCTTTAATGTCGTTGTTGAATATTTCATGTTTGTTTACATTTAGGGTAAGCTCTCTCTGGTTCTCTGTTATAGTCTTTATATTATTCTCGATTTTACGTCCGTTCGCGTTATCCAAGCTTCCTGTAAACATATTAATTGCTTCGCCTAATTCATTAATAGGTTCAAGTCTTTGTTTTTTCTTTGGTAATAATCTTTCTACCCTGTTTTTTAATTGTTTAAGTTTAGTCGCTAGATTTTCAAATGCTGTGTCTGACCCTGAATTTCTTTTTAACTGATTGATTGTCCTATGAAAGCTTACAACACCATCAATAAAATATTGTAAATTAATTTTGTGTGTGAGGTATTTGTGAGGCTGGAGGATCTTTGCCTGTCCAAGGTTTATTTTTAATAAAGGGGTATCATTTTGTAATTGTTGAACCCTTAAGTTTTGGGCTGCGATGATTAAATCTGTAAGATTAAGATTTGTTTTAATCCGGTTTCATATTTTGGCTTTGTGTAGTTTCTGTTTTTTAGTAGATCTTGTTGTCTTTTAGATTCTTATGTTCCAAAAAACGAAGGGTCAATTTGTGTATTTTCCTTTCTAAATATTATATTGGCTGGACTATCCGCGATTAATTGGTCCCTTTGTTCATTCAATTTGTTTATTATAGAGGTCATCTTTTCTTCTAGTTGTGTTCTAACTCTAGGATATAGAGTGTTTTGGAAATCATTAAGTTTTTGTATAAAGTCATGTTCTGTATTGTATTCAATTTTTTATTGAACTCGTGTGTTCTGTCCGAAAATAACTTAAAAGGTGTGTAT
Source organism: Drosophila elegans (assembly GCF_018152505.1). Classification (NCBI taxonomy): domain Eukaryota; kingdom Metazoa; phylum Arthropoda; class Insecta; order Diptera; family Drosophilidae; genus Drosophila; species Drosophila elegans. The sequence continues at coordinate 588,614 of NW_024545820.1, read as the reverse complement.
TTGGTCGCAGAGTGTATAGCATTGTTGTAAGTAGTGTAACGCTTGTGGCAGATAAAGCGCTTGGCAGGGTCATCTATGAGGCAAAATCTGAAAGTGGCGCCATCTAGGGGTCAGTTGGGTGCTGCGATTGGGGTACGAATTTTTGGAGATAAAGAGGCAACAGAGTCAGTTGTCATTTACCCGGAAAATGGAGAGTTATCCGATGGGGGCTATCTTAGCTTCCCGACCAGAGCCACGAGCTGCTGGCTTTCTTTCCCTTTTCGGCAGTCATCGAGTGCAGTTCAATTTGATTGTAAGTGCAAGTTTAGTTAGTTGGTGCGAATTAACCTAAAATCGCTATCACTGTAGTGGCATCGAGTTAAAGTGACGGACAGAATTTCCGGATTAGCTTTAATATAGCTCTAAATCCTGTTTATGGGTAAGGAAAAGAAACGATACTGGGGAAATTGCAGACCCAAAATTTTTTTTTTTTGATTTAGGTTTGGCGCTCAGTGTCAGATATTGGATCCGGCCTTTGCTTTGTAGAGGGAATACTACCTCAAGATACCCAAAGTAGAGCGAATTCATCATACAGAAGGGAAATTATCGTCACCAAAGGGGCCTCAAAGGCCTAAAAGTCACTCAAGTTGTATTCATTAAATCCACCTTAGTCGCTGGAAGCCGAATTAGGATGGAGAGAGGGGAAAAGAGTAAAAAAGATCTAAAGTTTTAACACCTTCCAAAATTACACCTACATTGCATTTATTCGTCATCTTCATTATCTTCTTTATCTCCCACAAGCGAGCGTGAATTGCCGAAGCTCAGTTTGGCAGGCAGTTTTTCGGCGCGCTGACCTAGGCAAGACGCCTCGGTCCACGATCGGTCTAATTGAAACTAACTCGGCGTAACAATATAAAATAAGAGTTTTAAGTTACTACTACTACGCACGAAATGTAAAGTAATTCAGAAATCTAAATATCGGTCGGAAAAACGGATAGTTTATAAGTTTCCTTTGTAATTTTTTTGTCTAGGTTATGTGAAAAGAGCATGTGAGTGTCAAAAGAAAAAAGGAAAGTGTGGTAATAGTTAAAAAGCCAGAAAGGCTTTAATGGTGAGAAGCTAAAGGCCCAGATTGCTTAAAGCAATAGTTATTTTAATTTTGTATTATTTTGTTTAGTGGTTTATTGAAAAAGAATGTGTTAAAAGAAGCCTGAAGGAAAAAAGAGAGAGAAATGGCTTTTGGTTTTGCAAAGTGGGCTGATAGTGTATATATTTGATTTATTGATTTATAGTTAACAATGAACTGCTAACTTACACATATATGCTAAAAATAAGCCTAACTTAAACTAACCAAATATTATAAGATTCAAGAAAAGCTTAAATGTTTGATGATATTCGATCAATAGAATTTTCCAAAGATATTGCAGGATATACTGCATTATAATTTGAACAAAGCACCCGAAAGGTTTCATGAAGGGCAAAGTTGGATCTACAAATTGGCAACAGCGATGTTAATATAGCTTAGGAGGATGCCAGAATTCACCTCACCTATGAGAAGCTTATGCAAAAAAATTACTCCGCTGCACATTCTACGATGTTTTAAAGACTTTAGATCAATTAACATTAACCTTGAAGAGTAAGGTGGCAAACGCCTCACCGGGTCCCAATTCAGCTGTCGAAGAGCAAATAATAAAAATTGATTTTGGACTGACTCGATTAATTTTTGTTGATCAATATGTTGAGGGCTCCAAACACATGCGCAGTATTTCAAAACGGTGCGAACCATGGAAATGTAAAGAGTCTTTGTTGTATACGGGTCGTCAAACTCCTTGACCCAACGTTTTATGAAGGCTTAAACATTCTTAGCTTTACCAATGATGACAGAAATATGGCTTTTCAAACATAACTTGCTATCAAATAGGACACCTAGATCAGTTACTTGCGCAATACGTTCTAACGTAGAGTTTCCAAGATGGTAAGAGTGTATGTGGGCTGGTAAAAGGACATACATTTGCATTCAGTGTGATTAAGAAGCAACAAATTGTTGGAACACCATAATTGTAATTGATCAATGTCTGACTGTAGGCGAAGGTATGACATTTGGTCAGAGAATGAAATTTTTACGTAGTCCGCATACATTAGAGTAGAGGCAAATGACACTACTTTTTGAGGATCATTAATAAAAGAACGAAAAGTAGTGGCCCCAGATGACTTCCTTGGGGGACACCAGAAAAACCATTTACGACGGAGGAAAGTTGATTATTGAGGAGAACGCATTGAGTTCTGTTTGAAAGATAGGCAGAAATCCAGTTAAGTAAATTAGGTGGAATACCAAGAAGAGATAGTTTATGAAGGAGAAGCCTATGGCTTACTGAAACAAATGCTTTACTGAAGTCAGTAAAAATAACGTCAGTTTGGCATTTATTTAGGAAACTACGGTGGATGAGAGTAGAAAATTCAAGAAGATTAGTAGTAGTCGACCGATGTTTTACAAAGCCACGCTGTGCGGAAGAGATGATGGAGGCACACATATGTTAAATTTGATAAGTGACCAGTTGCTCAAAAAGCTTAGGTATGGCAGAAAGTTTGGCTATACCACGATAATTTTCGACATCGGACCTTGAGCCTTTTTTATACCCTTGCAGAGGGTATTATAATTTCAGTCAGAAGTTTGCAACGCAGTGAAGGAGACATCTCCGACCCTATAAAGTATATATATTCTTGATCAGCATCACTAGGCGAGTCGATCTAGCCATGTCCGTCTATCCGTCTGTCCGTCCGTCTGTCCGTTCGTTTCTCCTGTCAAACTTGAGTGTTTGGCAAGTATCACATAAATTAATAATTTTTGTAATTCCTTGTTTCATGTATGGGAAGTAGATGGTTCTCTTTAGATGATGTAACGTTTCTTCTATTCCGCGATGATTATTCTTTAGATGATAATCACTAATTACAGACTCTTGTTCTTCTTAAGACGTGTTACAAAACATTTATGTCTGATCAGTTTGTAGTCTTGAAAGTATGGAATGTAAGATTCTTCTAACAATTTAAATATTGTGTCGGGTGTGAAAATGTCTTGTAGCCTGTTAGGTGTTAAGATTTCTCGTAATATTTCGCTAATGACGTTTAGGTCAAAGTTATCTTTGGACACAATGCGTCTAAATTTGTTTTTGAACGAAATGGAATTTCTAGTTGTATTTTCGGCTCCGAGTTCAAATATGTATTGTGATTTAAATTCATTTAGTGGTTTATCGGACGTACTTATGGGGTCTAAATTGGATAGTTGACTTTCTACACCACTGGAAATGCAATTCGTCCGCATTGTTACACGACTTAAGGCGTCGTTTATAAAAAAGGATCCAAAAACACTAGGATCCTTTTTTATAAACTACTTCATAGTCATATTCCAAGAGTTGGAGGTTCCATCTAACCAATTTTGAATTTGGTTCCTTAAAGTTTGTTAACCAGGTTAAAGTCCTGTGGTCAGTAACTATCTTGAATTTTTGACCAAACAGATAAGGTCGAAAATATTTTGTGGCCCAAGTAATGGCTAGCATTGCTTTCTCAACAGTAGAGTAATTTTCTTCTCGTTCATTAAGTGTTCTGCTGGCAAATGATGCCGGTATGTCGGACCCCAATGTTCCTTGCGACAGAACCGCTCTTAGCGCCACATTACTGGCATCCGTGGTTTATAAAAAAGGTTTTTTGAAATGCGGGTATCTTAGTAAAGGATCGTTATAAAGCAATGTTTTACATGAGATTTTTTTAAATCTTCGGTTAACAATACCGGCGCCTTCCCTTTTAACTGTTGCGTCATGGGTTTGGTTATTTTTGCAAAATCCTGAATAAACTTCCTATAGTAGCCCAAAAGGCCGAGAAAAGATTTTATCTCCTTTCTAGTGGTTGGGATTGGGAAAACCTTTATTGTCGCAATTTTCTTCGGGCTTGGCTTAATACCATCTTCTGTGACAATACGTCCTAAATACACTATTTCTTTGTGTAGAAACTCAGATTTGTCTGGTTGAATTTTTAAGTTAGCGTGACTTAATCTGCGAAATACGGAGTTTAACTCAGCGATGTGTTCTTGTAGGGAAGGTGAAAAACTATAATGTCGCCTAAGTAGACTAAACAGCATTCTCCGTTATGGTCAGCAAACACGTTGTCCATCACTCTTTGGAAAGTTGCCGGAACGTTTGTAAGACCGAATGAATATGAATAAACTCGTAATGTCCTCCTTGTGCCGTGAAGGCTATCTTTGGCGTGTCTTTAGGTTCCATTTCATTTTGATGGTACACACTAGCTAGATCTAGAGCTGTGAAATATTTAGCTCTTCCAATTCCGTCAAGGACATCATTAATTTTTGGCATGGGGTATCTGCCCTTTACTGTTTTTTCATTAAGTTTTCCAAAATCCACGACCAGATCAGTTACTTGCGCAATACGTTCTAACGTAGAGTTTCCAAGATGGTAAGAGTGTATGTGGGCTGGTAAAAGGACATACATTTGCATTCAGTGTGATTAAGAAGCAACAAATTGTTGGAACACCATAATTGTAATTGATCAATGTCTGACTGTAGGCGAAGGTATGACATTTGGTCAGAGAATGAAATTTTTACGTAGTCCGCATACATTAGAGTAGAGGCAAATGACACTACTTTTTGAGGATCATTAATAAAAGAACGAAAAGTAGTGGCCCCAGATGACTTCCTTGGGGGACACCAGAAAAACCATTTACGACGGAGGAAAGTTGATTATTGAGAAGAACGCATTGAGTTCTGTTTGAAAGATAGGCAGAAATCCAGTTAAGTAAATTAGGTGGAATACCAAGAAGAGATAGTTTATGAAGGAGAAGCCTATGGCTTACTGAAACAAATGCTTTACTGAAGTCAGTAAAAATAACGTCAGTTTGGCATTTATTTAGGAAACTACGGTGGATGAGAGTAGAAAATTCAAGAAGATTAGTAGTAGTCGACCGATGTTTTACAAAGCCACGCTGTGCGGAAGAGATGATGGAGGCACACATATGTTAAATTTGATAAGTGACCAGTTGCTCAAAAAGCTTAGGTATGGCAGAAAGTTTGGCTATACCACGATAATTTTTGACATCGGACCTTGAGCCTTTTTTATACCCTTGCAGAGGGTATTATAATTTCAGTCAGAAGTTTGCAACGCAGTGAAGGAGACATCTCCGACCCTATAAAGTATATATATTCTTGATCAGCATCACTAGGCGAGTCGATCTAGCCATGTCCGTCTATCCGTCTGTCCGTCCGTCTGTCCGTTCGTTTCTCCTGTCAAACTTGAGTGTTTGGCAAGTATCACATAAATTAATAATTTTTGTAATTCCTTGTTTCATGTATGGGAAGTAGATGGTTCTCTTTAGATGATGTAACGTTTCTTCTATTCCGCGATGATTATTCTTTAGATGATAATCACTAATTACAGACTCTTGTTCTTCTTAAGACGTGTTACAAAACATTTACATCTGATCAGTTTGTAGTCTTGAAAGTATGGAATGTAAGATTCTTCTAACAATTTAAATATTGTGTCGGGTGTGAAAATGTCTTGTAGCCTGTTAGGTGTTAAGATTTCTCGTAATATTTCGCTAATGACGTTTAGGTCAAAGTTATCTTTGGACACAATGCGTCTAAATTTGTTTTTGAACGAAATGGAATTTCTAGTTGTATTTTCGGCTCCGAGTTCAAATATGTATTGTGATTTAAATTCATTTAGTGGTTTATCGGACGTACTTATGGGGTCTAAATTGGATAGTTGACTTTCTACACCACTGGAAATGCAATTCGTCCGCATTGTTACACGACTTAAGGCGTCGCTTATAAAAAAGGATCCAAAAACACTAGGATCCTTTTTTATAAACTACTTCATAGTCATATTCCAAGAGTTGGAGGTTCCATCTAACCAATTTTGAATTTGGTTCCTTAAAGTTTGTTAACCAGGTTAAAGTCCTGTGGTCAGTAACTATCTTGAATTTTTGACCAAACAGATAAGGTCGAAAATATTTTGTGGCCCAAGTAATGGCTAGCATTGCTTTCTCAACAGTAGAGTAATTTTCTTCTCGTTCATTAAGTGTTCTGCTGGCAAATGATGCCGGTATGTCGGACCCCAATGTTCCTTGCGACAGAACCGCTCTTAGCGCCACATTACTGGCATCCGTGGTTTATAAAAAAGGTTTTTTGAAATGCGGGTATCTTAGTAAAGGATCGTTATAAAGCAATGTTTTACATGAGATTTTTTTAAATCTTCGGTTAACAATACCGGCGCCTTCCCTTTTAACTGTTGCGTCATGGGTTTGGTTATTTTTGCAAAATCCTGAATAAACTTCCTATAGTAGCCCAAAAGGCCGAGAAAAGATTTTATCTCCTTTCTAGTGGTTGGGATTGGGAAAACCTTTATTGTCGCAATTTTCTTCGGGCTTGGCTTAATACCATCTTCTGTGACAATACGTCCTAAATACACTATTTCTTTGTGTAGAAACTCAGATTTGTCTGGTTGAATTTTTAAGTTAGCGTGACTTAATCTGCGAAATACGGAGTTTAACTCAGCGATGTGTTCTTGTAGGGAAGGTGAAAAACTATAATGTCGCCTAAGTAGACTAAACAGCATTCTCCGTTATGGTCAGCAAACACGTTGTCCATCACTCTTTGGAAAGTTGCCGGAACGTTTGTAAGACCGAATGAATATGAATAAACTCGTAATGTCCTCCTTGTGCCGTGAAGGCTATCTTTGGCGTGTCTTTAGGTTCCATTTCATTTTGATGGTACACACTAGCTAGATCTAGAGCTGTGAAATATTTAGCTCTTCCAATTCCGTCAAGGACATCATTAATTTTTGGCATGGGGTATCTGCCCTTTACTGTTTTTTCATTAAGTTTTCCAAAATCCACGACCAGATCAGTTACTTGCGCAATACGTTCTAACGTAGAGTTTCCAAGATGGTAAGAGTGTATGTGGGCTGGTAAAAGGACATACATTTGCATTCAGTGTGATTAAGAAGCAACAAATTGTTGGAACACCATAATTGTAATTGATCAATGTCTGACTGTAGGCGAAGGTATGACATTTGGTCAGAGAATGAAATTTTTACGTAGTCCGCATACATTAGAGTAGAGGCAAATGACACTACTTTTTGAGGATCATTAATAAAAGAACGAAAAGTAGTGGCCCCAGACTTCCTTGGGGGACACCAGAAAAACCATTTACGACGGAGGAAAGTTGATTATTGAGGAGAACGCATTGAGTTCTGTTTGAAAGATAGGCAGAAATCCAGTTAAGTAAATTAGGTGGAATACCAAGAAGAGATAGTTTATGAAGGAGAAGCCTATGGCTTACTGAAACAAATGCTTTACTGAAGTCAGTAAAAATAACGTCAGTTTGGCATTTATTTAGGAAACTACGGTGGATGAGAGTAGAAAATTCAAGAAGATTAGTAGTAGTCGACCGATGTTTTACAAAGCCACGCTGTGCGGAAGAGATGATGGAGGCACACATATGTTAAATTTGATAAGTGACCAGTTGCTCAAAAAGCTTAGGTATGGCAGAAAGTTTGGCTATACCACGATAATTTTCGACATCGGACCTTGAGCCTTTTTTATACCCTTGCAGAGGGTATTATAATTTCAGTCAGAAGTTTGCAACGCAGTGAAGGAGACATCTCCGACCCTATAAAGTATATATATTCTTGATCAGCATCACTAGGCGAGTCGATCTAGCCATGTCCGTCTATCCGTCTGTCCGTCCGTCTGTCCGTTCGTTTCTACGCAAACTAGTCTCTCAGTTTTAAAGCTATCTGCATGAAACTTTTCCAAAAGTTGTCTTTCTATTGCAGGTAGTATATAAGTCTGAACGAGCCGGATCGGACGACTATATCATATAGCTCCCAAAGGAACAATCAAAAACAATTTTAAAAAAATTATAACTTTGCTGTTTTAAATTAGTTCTTCGACATTTGGTAATGGTTAACTATTTCAGAATTACGGTTTAAATTTCATTAAAATCGGACGACTATATCATATAGCTCCCATACAAATAATAAAAATATATAAAATAACTATGTAATAATTGAGCTGCAAATCATCATAGCTTCAATGTTTTTAAACACATACGCAAGTAAATCATAATTTTAATGTTTTCAAAAATGTTTAATTCTTGCAATAAGGGTATATGATCTTCGGCTTGCCAAAGTTGCTTCCTTTCTTGTTATGAATTGGAATAATAAAAGATTCATTTCAAATTCTCGGGAACTATGAAGATAATAAAGATAAGTCAAATAGAAAAGTGATTGGCCAAGACAGAGCCTCGGCACAGTTTCTTAGAACACAGCTAGGAATGTTGTCAGGGCCCGCAGAATAGGACGTTTCCAGCGACAGAAGGGCTTTAAGAACATCGCTAACTTCAAATTGAAGAATAAAAATATTATTGATGCAGGGCAGATCATAAGGGTAGGGAGTGGAGAAGTCATAGGATTGTAGAGAGTAGGTTGACTGAAAAAATTTGCAAATAGATTAGAAATGTCTAAAGATGATAATTCAGTTCGGTTGTGTAGATACATAGTTGAGGGATACGCATTTGATTTTCTTTTGAAGTTTAGAAAGGAGTAAAAACTTTTCGGATCATTACGAATGTTTTCTCTACATTGAGCGATGTAGCATTCATAAGAAAGTTAAGAGCATTAAACAAGAAAAGAAGCAAACTTCGGCAAGCCGAAGTTCATATACCCTAGCAGCTAATGCAAGAATTAAATATTTTTGAAAACATTAAAATTATGATTTACTTGCGTATATGTTTAAAAACATTGAAGCTATGATTAGATAGTTATTTTATATATTTATGTTATTTCTATGGGAGCTATATAATATAGTCGTCCGATTTTGATGAAATTTATACAGTAATTCTGAAATATTTAACCATTACTATATGTCGAAGAACTAATAAAAAAAATTAAAAAACAGCAAAGTTATAAATTTTTTTGAATTTTTTTCCGATTGTTCCTATGGGAGCTATATGATATAGTCCTCCGATTTTGATGAAATTTAAACCGTAAATCTGAAATAGTTAACTACTTCCATTACCATTATATTCTACCTGTAATAGAAATACAACTTTTGGGAAAGTTTTATGCAAATAGCTTTAAAACTGAGAGACTAGTTTGCATAGAAACGGACGGACAGACGGACATGGCTAGATCGACTTTACTAGTGATGCTGATCAAGAAAATATATACTTTATAGGATCGGAGATGTGTCATTCACTGCGTCGCAAGTTTCTGATTGAAATTATAATACCCTCTGCAAGGGTATAAAAACAGCGCGCGGGTGGTGACATAATTGCAAAAATCTACCGCAGAATTGGATTTTAAGTATTTTTTATACAACCTCGTTTTTTTTATTTTTTGAGGTAAGACAAGTGCCTTTTGAACCAGGGGGGTTTAGAAGAGTCCCTTACCGATACCTCAGGAACGAAAAGATTTATCGACGACTGCAATGTCAAATTAAAGGATGACACTGCAGTTTGTAGGTCATTACATGATTTTAAGAAGGACCAATCGATAGCACTCAAATGCTGGTGTAAACCAACAAAATTGGCATTGCGGAAACATTTTACACGTATGGCCGCCTTAGTCTGAATTTCAGGAACGTTCTCAACATTCAACAACAGGGTTGGATGAAAGGGGTATTCCGGCAGAGAAAAGGGAGGGCTTCTGAGGACATTAGCTAGAGTGTCGTTGCTAACAAATATTAAGTCGAGAAGTCTATCCATATGGTTCTTAACAAAGTTTATCTGAGCCAGAGACAAGTCCGTCAAGCCGTCGATAAAGTCGTGCTGGCTTTCGGCAAAAAGGAGATTGGAGTCTAATGAAGAGATCATTAGATATGTTAAAATCTCCCATTATAATTAGGTGGTCCTCATCGGCAATAGAAGACGATACTAATTGAATGGCAGACACGTGCATTAAATAGAGAGAAGTATCAGATCTAGGTGAAATGTGAGAGCAAGTTATATAAATATTAATTTAATTGATATTAATTTTAACTGCAACGAATTCAATGGAAAGTTGGTTTTCAAAAGGAAAAATCTCCGATGAAAGTGAGTTGTGAACTGCAATTAATACGCCACCGCCCAGGGCGATGCGGTCAGTTCTATAGATAACAAACTTATCAACGAATATTTCTTGATCGGAAACCGAAGAGTTTAGCCATGTTTCAGTTAAAGCAATTACGTCGGCGTCGGTGGAAAGACTATTTACATGCACCTTACTCAGTTTACCAGTAGGCTTCGCACATTTTGGTATAAAATTGACAGATTTGTTTTTCTTAGTTTTTTAAAACAGCTGAATTTGAGCCACGGGGCTGGTTTTTCTGAAGATACTTATGTACTAAAGTATTAACTGGCCAAGGTGTAGAATCAAGTGCCTTAGAGAAATAGGAATCAGTAATACGAATTTTAAAAGAAGAGATATTGCGCTTTTGCTTAAAAATGAACTTATGTACAGAAATAGCGTTGTCCGGGGCATGCAGTTTCTCACACAGGAAGATCCTAACATCCTCGGCAGTGGCTTCGGGATTAAGTCTGGTCACGAATATTGATTTTTGAATAATCCCTCTCAGAAGAATCCCATAGACATCAGAAGTCGCCTCGCTATTCCTTGGACGGTTACTTCTCGGAACACCACTTAAAGGGACATTAGTGCGTCTAGGAGCCGCATGGCTTGGTTCAGTCATATCGTTGGAGAAGGAAACAGCACCATATGTAGAAGCAGATGTAGGAGCAGAGTTGGTAGCAACAGGAGCCAGTTGTAATCCAAGAGATCCATGTTTTCTTCCGGTAGAACATTACCAAGTGATTCCGCAGCCAATGAGGCACGCGACGGAACAGAAGAAGGTCCAGAAGGGGTAGAGTGAGCCAGTGGCAGAGATTGTGTTGAGTAGTTCGGCGAAAGGTCCATATTATTAGCATAAGTTGGCGTCGAGATGGATGGTAAATCATAAACAGGAAGTTGAAGATAATTATTTGGGATTTTTCTTTTCGGTGACTCGCTAAGAATCTTAAGTCCAAGAAACTGAGATTCCACTGCCAGGAATTTGTCATTCATAGCGTTGAAGAGTTTACGAACTTCAACAAATCCAGTCCTAGTTTGCCTCTTGGAACGTATGCATTTCATCCGTCATCTCGCGGCAAGACGTGCAGGACCAGGTAAAACCAACTCGTTTGGAGATTAAATCCCCAACACGGCCGTTGAAGCCAGCTCCAGCACATTTAACATGCGAACAGTTATCACATAATCAGCAGATGAGGTAGGTATTGCCACTAATAATGCTATAATGCATTTATTAGCAGTGCAAGCGATGGTCATTTATGTTAATTATCAGGTCACTGTGCACAGAAGAAGAGGGGAGCGCGGGTGTAGTATGTTAGCATCCGTATCAGCCTCGAGCGTAAGCGAGAAATGTTGGGCAACAGCTGCAAGCGCTTAACAGCAGCGGAGCAGATACCGTATAAACGTTGAAGCATCAGCGGGGTGAAGAGCGGTCAAATGTAAGCGTTGAACAGCAGAGCAGCAGCACGGCAGAGAACGTGTGAGCGTTGAAGAGCAGCAGCAGCGGTACAGAGAGCGGTCGGATGTGAGCGTTGAGCAACCGATCGAAACAAGTGCAACGAATGCAGCTTCGTGTAAATGTACGCGGACAGCACTAAGAGCGCAGTGTCACTAACAGCACCAAACTTTAGGATTAGCGGCAAACGCTGACCAAGCAGAGCAATAAGAAAAATAGTCGCTTGTTTTAATTTAAATAAACCGTCATTTACTTTTAATGTCGATATGTAATACGTATTTATGTAGGTTGTAGGGTTACTGACAAGACAACTGAGCTAGGCAAAGTACGTAAAACTCCGGAAGAACACAGTATGAAAGAGGAGCGTCGAATTACACGTCCGATTAGATGAAACTCTCTGCAGCGACTTCTACAGTGGGTCACAGCTTATTTCAACCAGCAGCGAAAAAAAACTTCAACAGCCTATAAAAGCTAAACCAAACAAGATATGAACAAAATTTAAATGTATTTTTTTGTAATGTTTATATTTATTATTTTGTTACTTCATATAATTTTCATAATTTTGTAAATATTTTTTTATTTAATTAAGAACAAAAAATCAACAAAAAAAAAGGCCACAGCTTATTTCAACCACCTACTTTGCTGCTGTGTAAATCACCGTTCCTTTTTAATATAACGTTTTTTTTTCTATGCTTTGGTGTTTATATTCGAAGTTCGTTTAAGTTTAGTCCCGTGAAATTATTGAAAGATCACTAAGTCATAATTAGTTTGCCAAAATAGGGCCGCGTACGGCTTTGGATCAGCGAGAACTTGTTCTAAAACATTTTAAAAACGGACATTCGCGCAGGAATATTGCTGAGATGGTTGGGCTGAGTGATGGGACAATCCAGAGCATCATCTACCGCTTTGTACACGAGAATAGAACGCACGATAAGCCAAGAAATGCTCCAAATACGGAGCATTCCGGAAAATTCGGGAAAATCCAAAATTATCATCTCCGAAAATTGCCACTGAAGTAGAATCAGAGTTAGGAAAGACTTGCCACCCAGAAACAATTCGACGAGTGCTCCGAAACCGTGGGTATAATGGCAGAATAGCTCGGAAGAGCCGTTCATCAGCGCTAAGAACATCAATGTCCAATTAACCACTTGGGAAAGGATTCTGCTTTTTGGAACACCGTTATATTTGCTGATGAGTCATCATTTTCAACATTTTTGTGTGTGGCGTAAGCCTAATACAGGCTGCAAACAAAAAATTTGAAAGCCTCAGTAAAGCACGGCGGAGGAAGTCTTATGGTTTCGGCCTGTATGTCGGCGTCAGGAGTTTGAAACTTGGCGTTTATTGATACTACAATGGAAAAGATCTTTACCTCGATATTTTGAGGTCCAATTTGCACGATAGCGCGGACAAGCTGGGCATTCGTGAAGATTTTCGGTTTTACCAAGATAATGACCAGAAACACAAGTCGGGAATTGTACTGTTGCTGGTTCGTTAGAATTCAAAATTGTTGCCATGCCTCATCTCCAGCTTATTAGCCCACTATCGATATTTCTTAAGCAATGAATCACGAGATCGCGTCGCCCATCACTAGAAAGCAGTATATGTGAGATTGGCGGCACGACAACACAATTTAATAAATTATTTGTATTGCTTATTGTCCATCGCCAAAAATAAAACTTTATCTGGAAAGCAAAGAAGTTGTAATTCTATTTAGTGTTGTTGTTGTCTATTTGCCACATGGTGTGGCAACATCTTTATTAAATTTGTAATAGCTGGTCGTCAAAGTGTGCAGAAATTTCTGGAGAAATATTTTGCAAAGTTGTGAAATTCATAATTGTATACACATGAATCTGCGCAGTAAGAAAAAGTTGGGATTTGAATTGAGCGAAATGGCTGGAACATCTACTCCGACGCCAAAGAGTCAACCAGAATCAGAAGCAGAAATGGATTCCGACAAGGATAAAACAATCATGGATTTAAAAGAGAAGGTCCCCGAAAATGATATCTTTCGGAATATGATGGACATGATGAAAAGCATAAAAGATGCTCAATCAGAATTAACGGCTCGAGTTAATGGCCTGAGTGATGGTCAGGCAAATCAAGTCATACTTATTGAATCCCGTTTGGTCAACATGTGTAAAAGTGAAATCAGATCTGCTGTAGAAATGTTGGAAGAAACTACAAAGCGTACATTGGCAATCCCACATCTTGGCGCTCATGGAGTCGCAGGTAATCCTGGCTCGCATGGAGGCGCAGCTAATCTTGGCACTATTGGAGGCGCAGCTGATCTTGGCGCTCATGGAGTCGCAGGCAATTCTGGCTCGCATGGAGGCGCAGCTAATCTTGGCGCTACTGGAGGCGCATACGTTCCTGGCTCGCATGGAGGCGCAGCTAATCTTGGCGCTACTGGAGGCGCAGCAGATCTTGGCGCTATTGGAGGAGCAGCTGGTCTTGGCGCTCATGGATTCGCAGGTAATCCTGGCTCGCATGGTGGCGCAGCTAATCTTGGCGCTACTGGAGGCGCATACGTTCCTGGCTCGCATGGAGGCGCAGCTAATCTTGGCGCTACTGGAGGCGCAGATGATCGCGGATCTACTGGAGGATGTCATGGCTTCAACGTTGCTGGAGAAACCTTTCAACGTCAAAATAGAAATGTCGGTATGTACGGGCTTGATAATGTTGGTGGTGTTAATGGGCATGGTTTAGGTAATAATAATAGCAATGTAGTTCAATATCAGCACTCCCGAAGTATACATGCAAGAAAACTTATAGATTTACCAGAATTCAATGGCATTCCAGAATCGTGGCCTGTATTTTCAACCATATTCTGGGAATCATCGAACGCATATGGATATACCAACTTGGAAAACCTTTTGAGGTTGCAAAAGAGTTTAATAGGAGTGGCTAGAGAAGATGTTAAGGGTCTATTAATTAATCCGGCTAATGTTGTATACATTATGGAAAGACTTCAATTTACTTACGGAAGGCCAGAAATGTTAATAAATAGTCAAATGAACATGGTTAACCAAATAGCCCCGGTTACAGAAAATAATTTAGAAAAGTTGGTCGTATTCGCTTCTAAGGTAGACAACTTGGTTATATTTTTGAAATCAGCAAATGCAACTCAGCATTTACAGAATCCTTCTCTGATAGAGAGCTTAGTAGGTAGATGCCACTCAGTAAGCGAGTTCAATGGATTGAATATTCATCGCCAATTCAGCCATATCCTAATTTAGACCACTTCAGCAATTGGCTGAGCACTATGGCAAGAAGCATTACAAGGGCAACCATTGCAGCCCCAGTTAATATTAAACATACGAAGAATGACAAAGGCTTACAGAAATCTGTTTTACATTCTTCGAACAATGCACCTAAAGGAAACAAAAAGGAATGTTATCAATGTCAGGGCGAACATTATATGTATAACTGTGATAAATATTTAAAAGCTGATATAGCCGAAAAATGGAAAATTATAAAAACTCTTCGCCTCTGTTTTGGTTGTCTTCGACGCGGACACACTCTGCAAGCTTGTAAGTATAAACGAGAGTGTAAGAAAAATGGATGCAAGAAAAGTCACCATACTTCTTTACATTCAGACGATTCTCAAAAGGAAGATAACATTGAACCAAAAGAAGCTACGATTAACACGATCAAGCCAGCTTCTCGACAATTATTGTTTAAGGTATTGGCAGTTAAGATTATGGGGCCAAACAATAAGATCATACAGACTTACGCGTTCTTAGACGAAGGTTCGTCTGCTTCATTAATAAACGAGAAATTAGCAGAACGTCTGGGTGTACTTGAACCAAAGAGAAAATTGACTTTGAATTGGATAGAAAACCATTAAAAGTGTATACTTAGATACAAATCTAGTTGCAGCTAAAACACCGTTAGGCTGGCTTATTTATGGTTCCACCGATGACCCAGACAAAGGATCATCGCGATTATCTGTCGTATCTGTACACGCCCGTTCCAAAGAAGACAACCCAGAACAGGAAATGCATGACATAATATCAGATTACTTCACTACAGAAAATTTTGGTGTAAAAATTCCAATTAAGCCTTTAGAATCTGCAAGTATATCTAGAGCCAGGGATATATTAAAGAACACATCTAAAAGACTAGATGGATGCTATGAAACTGCTCTTCTTTGGAAAGAAGATGTGATTAAATTCACGGACAGCTAGAAAATGGTTTTTCAGAGGCTACAGGGCGTAGAAAACAAAATGCACGGACTCGGGAAAATGGAGGAATATGACAAAACCATTATGGATTTTATACATAAAGGATACGCGGTAAAAATGTCTGATCGTGAAGCCGCTCTTGTTGGACCACGAACATGGTACTTACCTCACTTCGGTGTCGTAAACATAAACAAGCCCAAAAAGATGAGATTAGTATTTGACGCGGCAGCTACGATCAACGGTATTTCTCTAAATACCATGCTTTTAAAGGGACTTGATGAAAGCAGCAGTATGTGCTGACATCAAGGAAATTTTCTTGCAAGTGCAAGTTCGTAGAGAAGATCAAGATTCGTTGAGGTTTCTTTGGAGACATGGTAATCGAAATGCTCAGGTCGACGCATACAAGAGCAGCATGCTCGCCCTGTTGTGCTTAATACATAAAGAACATTAACGCACAAAACGCCGAAAGTTACAGGGAAGAGGTAATCGATGCCATTCAAACAAAGCATTATGTGGACGACTTCGTAGCCAGTTTCAAATCTGAAGAAGAAGCATTTCAGATCAGTCAGGAAGTTAAACGGGTCCATAATTTGGGAAAGTTTGAGCTCAGGGGCTTTGTTTCCAATTCCAAACGTATACAACAATCGCTTAATGTCTCAAGGAACACTGATTTGGTGGAACCAACGGTTCGACTTAACAGCGTATCAACGAATAAGATTTTAGGAATGTGTTGGGATAGTCAGTCTGATAAGATTGTATTCGATCTCAAGCTTAACCGTGTCGACAAGGAAATCTTGTGTGGAATGAAGTGCCCTACTAAACGCCAACTGCTAAGTCTAGTTGTGTCCGTTTATGATCCCTTTGAGTTGTTAGCATATACACGGCAAAATCTTGATCCAAGATGTTTGGAGATCTGGGATACACTGGAATGACATGTTACCGGAAAACCTATTTTGCAAATTTAAGCTTTGGGTACTTCAGTTAGAGCAAGCAAAACAATTTCAACTAAATAGATGCTATCTGCCAGAATTTTTGTCAGTCAAAGATAATACTTCACTACTTCGGTTCGCGTGTAGACGTGTTTTCTTAACGCTCCGGAAAAACAATAAGCCACTAAGTCGTAAACGTTCGAAAAAATTTATAAGCGCGAGGTTTTGCGATTCGCGATGCTAATTCGCATATCGTAAACTAAAGTTTTAGTTAATTAAGATAACGCTCTATCAATAAATGAGTAAGAACGTGGATCAGCGCACTCAACGCCAAAAACAACAAGACGAAGCCCGTGAAAAAATTCAGAGAGAGCAAGACAAACGTCGTCTCTCTTTGGCCCGAAACAATGCTTATTTCTCGTTCACGAGTAATACTCTAGAACCGAAAGTGCAAGAAAGTGCAAGTTTACTGACCGCCGAAAACCAGAGAGCTAGTTCTTGCTCTCCCGCCCTGCTTTTCACCGCACAAACACCATGGAGTGAGCAATGCATAACTCCAACCGAGCTTCTGCCACCTAGTGCAACAACAACAGCAACTACTACGTCAACTACAACGGTCTCTGTCGCCAACAATGCAATAACGACTCCACTCTCTTCTTCTGCAGCGGGTAAAGCAACAACACAACCAAGTGCAAGCTTACCCCCCCAAAAAAATCTGACGGCAATATGCCCAAAATAAACCGTACCAACAAAGGCCCTGAAAATCTCGGGCCATTAAATGAAAATAGATTTTCCATTCTGGCGGAGCCTGAAACAGAGCACGAAGAATTAGCCCCAAAGAAACTTAAGCCCCCACCTATCTTTATTCGGGAGAAGATCTCCAACGTCCTAGTCAATAAAATAGTTGAGCTTGTCGGGAAGGATAACTTTCATGTTATTCCGCTTATGAAAGGGAATATAAGCGAAACCAAACTTCAAACCAAAACCGAAGATGATTTCCGAGCAGTGTCGAAGTACCTAAACAATGCCAAAAAGAATTACTACACGTACCAGCTGAAAAGTTGCAAGGGCTTACAAGTTGTCCTCAAGGGAATAGAACCCGATGTGACCCCCTCTGAAATTATAGAGGCTTTAAAAGAAAACGGTTTTTGCGCCAAAAATGTTATAAACATTATGAACAAAAACAAGAAGCCGCAACCACTTTTCAAGGTCGAGCTGGAGCCAGACAGCCAAGGAAACCACACAGCAAACTACAGAGGCTGTCCAGTCTACAAGGAGATGAAAAGTCGGATGCAAAGAGCGACAACGGCACGCCAGAACATTTACATGAAATCACAAACGACACCCGAAGTTTTCTTCGCAAAAGCAGCCAGGTCATCATTTGACCCTTCAATTACCACCAACTGCATTTCCTACGCCAGTGCTCTAAGATCAGGCATAAAGCATAAAAGATGCTCAATCAGAATTAACGGCTCGAGTTAATGGCCTGAGTGATGGTCAGGCAAATCAAGTCATACTTATTGAATCCCGTTTGGTCAACATGTGTAAAAGTGAAATCAGATCTGCTGTAGAAATGTTGGAAGAAACTACAAAGCGTACATTGGCAATCCCACATCTTGGCGCTCATGGAGTCGCAGGTAATCCTGGCTCGCATGGAGGCGCAGCTAATCTTGGCACTATTGGAGGCGCAGCTGATCTTGGCGCTCATGGAGTCGCAGGCAATTCTGGCTCGCATGGAGGCGCAGCTAATCTTGGCGCTACTGGAGGCGCATACGTTCCTGGCTCGCATGGAGGCGCAGCTAATCTTGGCGGTTCCACCGATGACCCAGACAAAGGATCATCGCGATTATCTGTCGTATCTGTACACGCCCGTTCCAAAGAAGACAACCCAGAACAGGAAATGCATGACATAATATCAGATTACTTCACTACAGAAAATTTTGGTGTAAAAATTCCAATTAAGCCTTTAGAATCTGCAAGTATATCTAGAGCCAGGGATATATTAAAGAACACATCTAAAAGACTAGATGGATGCTATGAAACTGCTCTTCTTTGGAAAGAAGATGTGATTAAATTCACGGACAGCTAGAAAATGGTTTTTCAGAGGCTACAGGGCGTAGAAAACAAAATGCACGGACTCGGGAAAATGGAGGAATATGACAAAACCATTATGGATTTTATACATAAAGGATACGCGGTAAAAATGTCTGATCGTGAAGCCGCTCTTGTTGGACCACGAACATGGTACTTACCTCACTTCGGTGTCGTAAACATAAACAAGCCCAAAAAGATGAGATTAGTATTTGACGCGGCAGCTACGATCAACGGTATTTCTCTAAATACCATGCTTTTAAAGGGACTTGATGAAAGCAGCAGTATGTGCTGACATCAAGGAAATTTTCTTGCAAGTGCAAGTTCGTAGAGAAGATCAAGATTCGTTGAGGTTTCTTTGGAGACATGGTAATCGAAATGCTCAGGTCGACGCATACAAGAGCAGCATGCTCGCCCTGTTGTGCTTAATACATAAAGAACATTAACGCACAAAACGCCGAAAGTTACAGGGAAGAGGTAATCGATGCCATTCAAACAAAGCATTATGTGGACGACTTCGTAGCCAGTTTCAAATCTGAAGAAGAAGCATTTCAGATCAGTCAGGAAGTTAAACGGGTCCATAATTTGGGAAAGTTTGAGCTCAGGGGCTTTGTTTCCAATTCCAAACGTATACAACAATCGCTTAATGTCTCAAGGAACACTGATTTGGTGGAACCAACGGTTCGACTTAACAGCGTATCAACGAATAAGATTTTAGGAATGTGTTGGGATAGTCAGTCTGATAAGATTGTATTCGATCTCAAGCTTAACCGTGTCGACAAGGAAATCTTGTGTGGAATGAAGTGCCCTACTAAACGCCAACTGCTAAGTCTAGTTGTGTCCGTTTATGATCCCTTTGAGTTGTTAGCATATACACGGCAAAATCTTGATCCAAGATGTTTGGAGATCTGGGATACACTGGAATGACATGTTACCGGAAAACCTATTTTGCAAATTTAAGCTTTGGGTACTTCAGTTAGAGCAAGCAAAACAATTTCAACTAAATAGATGCTATCTGCCAGAATTTTTGTCAGTCAAAGATAATACTTCACTACTTCGGTTCGCGTGTAGACGTGTTTTCTTAACGCTCCGGAAAAACAATAAGCCACTAAGTCGTAAACGTTCGAAAAAATTTATAAGCGCGAGGTTTTGCGATTCGCGATGCTAATTCGCATATCGTAAACTAAAGTTTTAGTTAATTAAGATAACGCTCTATCAATAAATGAGTAAGAACGTGGATCAGCGCACTCAACGCCAAAAACAACAAGACGAAGCCCGTGAAAAAATTCAGAGAGAGCAAGACAAACGTCGTCTCTCTTTGGCCCGAAACAATGCTTATTTCTCGTTCACGAGTAATACTCTAGAACCGAAAGTGCAAGAAAGTGCAAGTTTACTGACCGCCGAAAACCAGAGAGCTAGTTCTTGCTCTCCCGCCCTGCTTTTCACCGCACAAACACCATGGAGTGAGCAATGCATAACTCCAACCGAGCTTCTGCCACCTAGTGCAACAACAACAGCAACTACTACGTCAACTACAACGGTCTCTGTCGCCAACAATGCAATAACGACTCCACTCTCTTCTTCTGCAGCGGGTAAAGCAACAACACAACCAAGTGCAAGCTTACCCCCCCAAAAAAATCTGACGGCAATATGCCCAAAATAAACCGTACCAACAAAGGCCCTGAAAATCTCGGGCCATTAAATGAAAATAGATTTTCCATTCTGGCGGAGCCTGAAACAGAGCACGAAGAATTAGCCCCAAAGAAACTTAAGCCCCCACCTATCTTTATTCGGGAGAAGATCTCCAACGTCCTAGTCAATAAAATAGTTGAGCTTGTCGGGAAGGATAACTTTCATGTTATTCCGCTTATGAAAGGGAATATAAGCGAAACCAAACTTCAAACCAAAACCGAAGATGATTTCCGAGCAGTGTCGAAGTACCTAAACAATGCCAAAAAGAATTACTACACGTACCAGCTGAAAAGTTGCAAGGGCTTACAAGTTGTCCTCAAGGGAATAGAACCCGATGTGACCCCCTCTGAAATTATAGAGGCTTTAAAAGAAAACGGTTTTTGCGCCAAAAATGTTATAAACATTATGAACAAAAACAAGAAGCCGCAACCACTTTTCAAGGTCGAGCTGGAGCCAGACAGCCAAGGAAACCACACAGCAAACTACAGAGGCTGTCCAGTCTACAAGGAGATGAAAAGTCGGATGCAAAGAGCGACAACGGCACGCCAGAACATTTACATGAAATCACAAACGACACCCGAAGTTTTCTTCGCAAAAGCAGCCAGGTCATCATTTGACCCTTCAATTACCACCAACTGCATTTCCTACGCCAGTGCTCTAAGATCAGGCACAGCTCACATAGAGCCGAAAACTGATAACATACAGCAGGCCATGGGACAGCCACAAAGTAACATGGAAACTATGATGTTAACTTTGCAACAAAATATGATGGAATGTATGTACTTCATGAAAACCACCATGCAAACTCTAATGCAAACCCAAAATATCTTGTTACAAATGCTTGCAGCTCAGCAGTCCAAATAAATTATGCCTAGCCTCCGAATAACTCTGTGGAAGGCCAATGGTGTTTCACGGCATAAACCTGAAATAACTCAATTTCTGAACGAAAATCACATCGACGTTATGTTGCTGGCCGAAACGCATCTCACCAGCAAATATAACTTTCAAATACGAGGATACAAGTTCTACGGCACCGATCATCCAGATGGTAAAACACAAGGCGGAGCTGGCATCTTAATAAGAGACCGTATCAAACACCACTTTCACCAACGGCTTGCAAAAAATTATCTGCAAGCTACATCAATAAAATTACAGTTGGGCACCAGCAACCTTGCCATTACCGCTGTCTACTGCCCACCCCGTTTTACAGTCTCAGAAGACCAATTCATGGACTTCTACAATTCACTTGGAGAGCGATTCATAGCAGCAGGTGACTACAACGCCAAGCACACACACTGGGGATCCCGCCTTGTTACCCCCAAAGGAAGGCAACTATATAATGCACTCATCAAAACATGCAACAAACTGGACTACGTTTCACCAGGCAATCCTACATATTGGCCAACAGATCCTAGAAAACTACCTGATTTAATTGATTTTGCTGTGACAAAAAATATTTCTCGCAATCTAATATCTGCAAAATCACTTTTGGATCTATCATCGGACCACTCACCAGTGCTAATAACTCTTCTTCAAAGCCCGGAATTAATCGAGCACCCTTGCAGGCTGACGTCGCATCGAACCAACTGGCTGAAGTTCAAAAAGTACGTAAGTTCCCACATCGAACTAAGTCCACAGCTCAACTTCAAGGAGGACATCGACTGCTATGCCAATGCACTGGAGTCTGTACTCGTCGCAGCAGCCAAAGTCTCTACACCGCAAGGGAGGGATGGGCACACACACCAACACAAAGCTAACCTTAAAATCGAACAGCTCGTTTTGGAGAAAAGACGTTTGAGGCGTGCTTGGCAAACCAGCAGATCGCCATCCTCAAAATAAAGTCTTAAGGAAGCTGTTCGCAGACTTACCAGGGCTCTAAGGCACGAAGAAGAAAAAGCACAACGCCAGTACATTGAGAAACTTTCACCCACCAGCACCAAGCATCCCCTGTGGAGGGCCCACCCAAATCTAAGTGCGCCGGCCGAAACAGTAATTCCCGTAAGAGACTCTTCAGGCAGCTGGGCCAGAAGCGACAAAGACAGAGCCTGTACATTTGCATTACACCTTCGAAATGTTTTTCAGCCAAACCCTGCAAATAATTCATTCACACTACCGTCGCCGTCAATTCGAGGTGGAACTGAGACGGCGCCAATTCTGTTCCAAACAAACGAAGTTGCAAAAGTCATCAGCGAGCAATTAAAAACAAAATAGGCCCCAGGCGGTGATCTAATAACTCCTAAAATGCTAATTGAACTCCCAAACTGTGCAGTTGAGGCAATTTGTAAACTATTTAACGGGATTACACCACTTGGCTACTTCCCAAAAAAATGGAAAAAGTCGGTAATCATAATGTTCCGAAAGCCAGGAAAAGATCACACAATACCAGCCTCACATAGACCGATAAGTTTACTCTCGTGTCTGTCAAAACTTCTCGAAAAATGCCTTCTGACGCGCATAATCCCACATCTAAAAGAGCACAACGTTATTCCGGCACATTAATTTGACTTTCGAGAAAGCCATGGTACAATAGAGCAAGTCAATAGATTAACAACAGAAATTCGAACTGCATTCGAGTCTCGGGAATACTGCAGTGCGGTATTCCCTGACGTTGCGCAGGCTTTCGACCGAGTCTGGCTCGATGGCCATATGCATAAAATCAGAATGTTACTGCCGGAAAACACTCACAGGAACCTTGAATCGTACCTTTACAACAGAGCCTTCGCCGTGAGATGCAACACTACAATATCCGACTATTACACGGTAGAGGCTGGAGTTCCACAAGGTAGCGCTCTTGGTCCAACTCTATTTCGCCTCTACACCGCAGATATTCCCACGAACGAGCGGCGATACCGCGATCCTAAGTCGGTCCAAATGCCCAAATCAGGCAACAGCACTACTAGCTGATCATCTTGTGGTAGTGGAGAGGTGGTTATCAGATTGGCGTATAAAAATAAATGCGCAAAAGTGTAAACACATAACGTTTACTCTTAACAGACAAACGTGTCCCCCGCTAACTCTGAATAACACGCCACTTCCACAAGCTGACGATTTAACGTACCTTGGCGTCCACCTTGACAGAAGACTTACATGGCGGAGACATATTGAAGCTAAGAAAATTCATCTAAAACTAAAATCCAATAACCTTCATTGGCTCATAAACGCTCGCTCCCCCCTCTGCCTGGACTTCAAGGTTCTGCTCTACAATTCAACGCTTAAGCCAGTCTAGACTTACGGCACCCAATTGTGGGGAAACGCGAGCAGCAGTAACATGGACATTATCCAGCGAGCACAATCAAAAATCCTGAAAACTATCACTGGGGCACCTTGGTATGTTCGGAACGAAAACATCCACAGAGATCTTGGCATTCTACCCGTAAAAGATGAAATTTCAAAACAAAAGGCGTCTTACCACACCAAGCTAACTTCTCATCCAAACCAGCTCGCCAGGGGCCTAGCCAGGGATTCCAACCGGACCCGATTGCAACGAAATGACCTTCCAGCTCAGCAATAGTTATAAAAGCCCTTACATCCCGCGTCAGTCAACTTGACTGTCAGATATAGCTTTTTAATTTAAGACTTTTATATACTTTATGTTAGTCTCAATTCAGAGAAGATTCAATAAATAAAATGCATATGTAAATAAAAAGAAAAAAAAAAAGATAATATCGAATTGCACATTTTCGTGGATGCGAGCGAACAGGCCTTTGCAGCTGTAGCATATTGGCGCGTATCTTGTGGTGAAGGTGTTAAACTAGCCTTTATTGCCGGAAAGACCAGGTGCGCTCCGTTAAAATTGTTATCTATTCCCAGACTTGAGCTGCAAGCAGCGGTGTTAGGTACGCGCCTAATGAAAACTATTTCAGAAAGTCATGATGTTACGTCAAAAGGACAACGCTGTGGTCAGACTCTAGAACAGTCATTTATTGGATTCGATCAGATCATCGTCAGTTTAATTATCTGCAGATGAGTTATTACTTGCTGAAGTTAAGTTGTGCAAAGTAGTGCAAAATCAAGTATTCGCAGAAGAGGTTGCAGAGTTACAATGTTCAGATTCTGTGGCTAAGGGTAGTTCTATTTGCACACTTTCCCCAAGGCTGAATGCTTATGGCGTTTTAGTAGTTGCAGGAAGATTGGACTACGCCATTAACATTCCAATAACTCAACGACAGCCAATAATATTGCCTTCCCGACATAGCTTCACCGAACTAATTGTGAAATGGTATCATGAGACTTATCATTATCAAAATGATGAGACCATTGTAAACGAAATAAGACGCAAGTTCTGGATCATAAACCTACGAAAAGCGGTCGTTCGAGCAAAGTCCAATTGTCAATATTGTAAGAATCGTAATGCCAAGCCAATCACTCCTTTGATGGGTCAATTGCCCAAAAAAAGAGTGACACCGTTTCAACGGCCCTTTTCATATGTAGGACTAGACTACTTTGGCCTGGTTATGGTTACCATCGGAAGGCGGCAAGAAAAAAGATGGGTTGCACTCTTTACGTGTCTGACGATCAGAGCCATGCATTTGGAACTGGCTGCCGATTTATCGACAGACGCTTGCATTTTATGTATACTGAATTTCGTTAACAGGAGAGGTGTTCCTATAAGTATACAATCGGACATGGGAACTAATTTCGTTGGAGCAGATAATGAGCTAAAAAAGATTAAGGACCTTTTTGACTGGGATTACATTAAATCGGAAATGTCAAATAAAGCAATCGATTGGCAGTTCAATTGCCCTTCAAATCCCAGTTCAGGAGGATGCTGGGAACGCTTGGTAAGGTCTACTAAACGAGTTTTAAGCGTAACGCTCAAGGAGAAAGCGCCTCACGTCGAAACCCTACGGAGTGTTCTTATTGAGGCTGAAAATATAATAAATAGCCGTCCTTTGACTCATCTACCCATTAACATAGATGACCCGGAGCCTTTAACGCCGAATCATTTTTTGCTCGGGACAACCAATTCAACTCAAACTCCAGGAGATGTTAACAGCTTCTGTCATCGTAAGCAATACCGAAATGCGCAACAATTAAAAGATCACTTTTGGAGTCGAACCAATGCCAAATGGCATTCACGAACCAAGCCAATCGCCGTTGCTGATATAGTAATCATTTGCGAGGATAATCAGCCCAGGGGATGTTGGAAAAAAGGAATTATAATAAGCATGATTGATTGGCAGAAGTCGAGACATCTTCTGGGATTCTTAAGTGTCCAGTATCAAAGCTAGCAGTATTGGATGTTGTAGGTAAGACCCCATAGTCGTTTTACGGTGGGTGGGATGTTGCTGGTTCGTTAGAATTCAAAATTGTTGCCATGCCTCATCTCCAGCTTATTAGCCCACTATCGATATTTCTTAAGCAATGAATGACGAGATCGCGTCGCCCATCACTAGAAAGCAGTATATGTGAGATTGGCGGCACGACAACACAATTTAATAAATTATTTGTATTGCTTATTGTCCATCGCCAAAAATAAAACTTTATCTGGAAAGCAAAGAAGTTGTAATTTTATTTAGTGTTGTTGTTGTCTATTTGCCACATGGTGTGGCAACATGTTCAAACCTGGCTGGTTTGGAATTGTGCACATGTTCAGCAACCGCCGGCACAGTTACCTGATTTGAACGTTATCGAAATTTTTTTTGGGCTATATTAGATGCAAACTTCCGTAAACGGAAAATTTCGAAAAAATCTGACTAAAAACGGCGTTGGTTGAGGAATGGTCCAAAATCGAGCCAGAAATCACCCAAAAGTTGACCAACCGAATTGACCCAGTTGGTCATTGACAACAAAGGAGGGCATACAAAATACTAGAAAGTTATTAAATAGCTATAATCATTACATAAACTAATTACATAAATTAATCTAGTTAACTGGTTGAAATAAGCTGTGACCTTATTTTTTTGTTGATTTTTTGTTCTTAATTAAATAAAAACATTTACAAAATTATGAAAATTATATGAAGTTACAAAATAATAAATATAAACATTACAAAAAAATCGTGCATTTAAATTTTGTTCATATCTTGTTTGGTTTAGCTTTTTGAAGCAGTTGAATTTTTTTCGGCTGCTGGTTGAAATAAGCTGTGAGCCACTGTATATATAGAATATTAAATTTTCAGCTTGAGGTTAACTTGCGGAAGCGCTATCGTCGGTGGATCTCCGGAATAGTGGTGAGTCAAATATCTTACTTTTTTTAATATGTCTCCTTGAATATATATTCCAAAAGACTTATTAAATGTCCCACCGTACAAAGCATAACAAATTGAATAGTCCATAAAGAACAAGAAAAGAGCGCGTTATTATCATCTCCCTCGACTCTCGAATCTATGAGTAAAATAAATTTTGAAAGAAGTAAAACCACTCCATTTGATTTCGCCGAAAGCTCATCACTTAAATTTTTGCAATCATAAATCTATTTACATGTATTTATGTTCTTATATTATATCTTTTTATACCCTTGCAGAGGGTATTATAATTTCAGTCAGAAGATTGCAACGCAGTGAAGGAGACATCTTCGACCCTATAAAGGATATATATATGCTTGATCAGTATCACTAGGAGAGTCGATCTAGTCATGTCCGTCCGTCTGTCCGTCCGTTTCTACGCAAACTAGTCTCTCAGTTTTAAAGCTATCTGCATGAAACTTTTCCAAAAGTTGTCTTTCTATTGCGGATCGAGCCGGATCGGACGACTATAGCATATAGCTCCCGTAGAAACAATCGGAAAAATAAATAAAAACAATTATAAATTTGGTGTTTTTTAATTTTTTTTTTAGTTCTTCGAGATATAGTAATGGTTAACTATTTCAGAATTACGGTTTAAATTTCATCAAAATCGGACGACTATATCATATAGTTCCCATAGGAACAATCGGAAAAATAATACCAAAAAATTATAACTTTGCTTACTTTTTAATTTTTTTTTTGTCCGACATATAGTATTGGTTAAATATTTTAGAATTACAGTTTAAATTTCATCAAAATCGGACGACTATATAAAATAACTCTAAAAATTGAGCTGCAAATCATCATAGCTTCAATGTTTTAAACATACACGCAAGTAAATCATAATTTTAAAGATTTCAAAAATGTTAAATTATTGTAATAGCTGAAAGGATATATGAATTTGCTGAAGTTCGCTTTCTTTCTTGTTTTAAATATATTTTATAATGTTTTGCTAAAGTCTATTTTGTTTGCCTTCAACTAGGATGAGTCCCCTGTAAAACCCGATTCAGTAAAAGAGGCCATTCAATGATATTGTGAGAAGTTTTCGGTAAAGAATGGCCAAGGCAGGGAGGGCAGATGTAGTTTCTCTAAAACACCTGAGGAACACTAGGAATTCCGCGAGTGAAATAGCTATCCCTCTTCGTGTTTGTGTGGATTCATATGATTTTTCCTATCCTATACCACTTGTCGCTGCACGCAGAATTTGATAAAATTTTAGAATGTAACTGGCTCATGATGAAGGACGAGACCACCACCCCAAATAGCCAACAAGTAGCAGCTGGACCCTTGCGCGTTCGTCCTCATCATCATATAGTAACACCCAAGCCACCTACTGGTTACAGTAGTTAGGGTTTCGAACAGTATTTCCTCGTGATCACATTCCAGCTTTTTAGCCTTCCTGTTTACTAGAATGATTCTGTAAATTTCTGTGAGAGATGATTGCAATCTTTCTACGGGTGAATTACTCGTTGATTGCTGGAATGATGTGACATGAGTAATAACGTCATATTGTTTGCAGAAGTCCACAAAATGCAGAAATAATTTCTCAGAAATTTCAGCACACTTATACAATTTGTCAATCAGTTTTAGGATAGTTTGGCCATTTATAGTATAAATATCCATGTGTACTATTTGTAAGGGTACTCCAGGGATTTCAGTGTTTTGATATATAAACTTTTTTGATATAATATAATACTGTTTTGTATTAACGACGCGAAAAGTTGTGACTGCAGTAGTTCGACGATGTTAAATTGCGAATTTGTGAAAACTATTTCGAAAGCGCGACGAAAAGGAGTATCTACGGTGACGTTCGATTGATCACTGACTATTATATTTAAATAATTTCTCTTATAACCTAAATTATGCTACGGTGGCAAGAGACGGGGCGAATTCGCAAGAGCGAACAGACGAAAGCTTTATTGGCTCCCGCTCTCGCCCTACAACTAGTGATTTAAATACAAGTGCCAAGTGCGCAAACACCGCCCCCTCTGAAGGGACGACGTCCTTCAGCCCAGAACGGGCAACAGGGCCAGTCGGTGGACAGCTCGTCGATATTCGCCGTCCTGCGTCCTGACGTCCGCCACGCGAACCTTGCTATCGGCGCCGGCGTGCACCGCTACCACTCGTCCAATCCTCCACTGCTGGGGCGGAAGGTTGCCTTCTGCGACGACGACGAGCGCCCCACGACGAGGTTGGGCTCCCCCTGGTGCCACTTGGACCGCTGCTGGAGGCTGGAGATGTACTCCCGGGACCATCGCTGCCAAGACCTGTGCCTGAGAGACGAGACACCTCGCCATCGTCGCAAGCAGGTCAGGCTGATCTGGTCCGGGAGCGCCGCTGATGGTGGGGTGAGCAGATGCCCGGGGGTCAGGGCCTCGCCGTCGTTCGGGTCGCTGCTTAGAGCGCCGAGGGGCCTGGAGTTGAGCACTGCCTCCACGCTGGTGAGCAGAGTTCCGAACTCCTCCGCGGTCAAGAGGTCTTGGCCTACCGTCTGAAGGAACAGGTGCTTTGCAGACTTCACACCTGCCTCCCATAGTCCGCCGAAGTGCGGTGCTCTGGGCGGTATGAACGCAAACTCGCATCCTTTTTTTGATGCGAATGTTTCGATACCGCCCCCCTGCTCCTCCAGACGGGCTCGGAACTCTCTCATGTGGCGATCTGCGCCGACGAAATTGGTGGCGTTGTCGCACCACACCTTCTCCGGAATCCCGCGAAGACTCACGAACCTTTGAAATGCCAACAAGAACGCATCAGTGGTTAGGTCAGACACTAATTTTAAGTGGACCGCTTTGGACGCAAAACAGACGAACAAGGCCACGTACGACTTGTACGGTGGCTTACCACGGATACGATACATTGTGCTGAAGGGACCACAGAAATCAAGAGTTGCGGCTGTTGCTGAACTGTTCGTCGGCAGACTTCTTGAGCATTAACTAGCCAGATTTTCTCGCGCAGACGACTTACGAGAGCTCGTGGGCCAGCGTGACAGTTCGTAACGTGCAGGTATGACACATAGGATCTGACGAACTGTGAGCTTTTAGACAGCAACAACGGGAATTTGGCTTCGTACGGGATAGAAGCATTCAATAACCGACCCCCAACTCGTAGCAATGTCGAGGAGCACAATCTAATGTATTTTCCTGAAGAAAAGGGTTTAACTTTTGAATATTCGTTGCTACCGGTTTATTTTTCCGAATTTTACTTATGTCGTCTCTGAATTCGTGAAATTTGACAACTTCGACCATTTTATCAAAAGCGAAATCCAGTTCCCTTGGCGAAATACTTTTTTCAAAGGGCTTCGACACCTTTCTGCACTCGAAATGTCTATTTACAGGCCAATTATTTTCTGAGTCTAGCAAGAACGAAGGCCCACCGAACCAAATGAACGTTGTAAGCTCCTCTACGTCACATCCTCGGGACACTATGTCTGCTGGGTTGACTTTCATGGGAACATCTCTCCAAATTGCTTTCTACGACCACTCCTGAATTTCTGCAACCCGGTTCGAAACAAAAACCGACAACGACGAGTGATGGGAATTCAGTGTAAAGTGATCTAGGAGTCTGTCCACAGGAAAACATTCTCAATGGGAGATTTTAGCAATGGCCTGACACGATTATAGAGATCTGCTAAAAGGTGAGCTGCACACAGCTCAAGGCGAGGCAAAGTTTTCGTCTTGAGGGGAGCTACTTTCGATTTGGCGGTCAATATAGACACTTTCAAACCTTCAGCAGTTTGAGTCCGAACGTAGATGCACGCTCCATACGCTCGCATGGAAGCGTCGGCGCAACCATGTATTTGAATCGGGACTTGTGGATCTGTGTTGACGAATCGCGATACCTTAATTTTAGGAAGCTGCAGAAGCGTCGCTTTGAACGTCTCCCACGACGTGAGCAACTGCATCGGTAGCGACTCGTCCCAATCTAATTTTCGAAGCCACAGTTCCTGCAACAAGCTGTGACCTTATTTTTTTTGTTGATTTTTTGTTCTTAATTAAATAAAAATATTTACAAAATTATGAAAATTATATGAAGTTACAAAATAATAAATATAAACATTACAAAAAGATCGTGCATTTAAATTTTGTTCATATCTTGTTTGGTTTAGCTTTTTGAAGCAGTTGAATTTTTTTCGGCTGCTGGTTGAAATAAGCTGTGAGCCACTGTATATATAGAATATTAAATTTTCAGCTTGAGGTTAACTTGCGGAAGCGCTATCGTCGGTGGATCTCCGGAATAGTGGTGAGTCAAATATCTTACATTTTTTAATATGTCTCCTTGAATATATATTCCAAAAGACTTATTATTTTTCCCACCGTACAAAGCATAACAAATTGAATAGTCCATAAAGAACAAGAAAAGAGCGCGTTATTATCATCTCTCTCGACTCTCGAATCTATGAGTAAGATAAATTTTGAATGAAGTAAAACCACTCCATTTGATTTCGCCGAAAGCTCATCACTTAAATTTTTGCAATCATAAATCTATTTACATGTATTTATGTTCTTATTTTATATCTTTTTATACCCTTGCAGAGGGTATTATAATTTCAGTCAGAAGATTGCAACGCAGTGAAGGAGACATCTTCGACCCTATAAAGGATATATATATGCTTGATCAGTATCACTAGGAGAGTCGATCTAGTCATGTCCGTCCGTCTGTCCGTCCGTTTCTACGCAAACTAGTCTCTCAGTTTTAAAGCTATCTGCATGAAACTTTTCCAAAAGTTGTCTTTCTATTGCGGATCGAGCCGGATCGGACGACTATAGCATATAGCTCCCGTAGGAACAATCGGAAAAATAAATAAAAACAATTATAAATTTGGTGTTTTTTAATTTTTTTTTTAGTTCTTCGAGATATAGTAATGGTTAACTATTTCAGAATTACGGTTTAAATTTCATCAAAATCGGACGACTATATCATATAGTTCCCATAGGAACAATCGGAAAAATAATACCAAAAAATTATAACTTTGCTTACTTTTTAATTTTTTTTTTTGTCCGACATATAGTATTGGTTAAATATTTTAGAATTACAGTTTAAATTTCATCAAAATCGGATGACTATATAAAATAACTCTAATGGTGAGCAGAGTTCCGAGCTCCTCCGCGGTCAAGAGGTCTTGGCCTACCGTCTGAAGGAACAGGTGCTTTGCAGACTTCACACCTGCCTTCCATAGCGCGGAGTGCGGTGCTCTGGGCGGTATGAACGCAAACTCGCATCCTTTTTTTGATGCGAATGTTTCGATACCGCCCCCCTGCTCCTCCAGACGGGCTCGGAACTCTCTCATGTGGCGATCTGCGCCGACGAAATTGGTGGCGTTGTCGCACCACACCTTCTCCGGAATCCCGCGAAGACTCACGAACCTTTGAAATGCCAACAAGAACGCATCAGTGGTTAGGTCAGACACTAATTCTAAGTGGACCGCTTTGGACGCAAAACAGACGAACAAGGCCACGTACGACTTGTACGGTGGCTTACCACGGATACGATACGTTGTGCTGAAGGGACCACAAAAATCAACGCCACAAATATTGAACGGGCGGAGAGCTCGAAGTCTATCTGCTGGCAAGTTTCCCATAATTTGCGTTAAAAGTTGCGGTTTACAGCGAAAGCAGCGCATGCATGACCGAACTGTTCGTCGGCAGACTTCTTGAGTATTAACTAGCCAGATTTTCTCGCGCAGACGACTTACGAGAGCTCGTGGGCCAGCGTGACAGTTCGTAACACATAGGATCTGACGAACTGTGAGCTTTTAGACAGCAACAACGGGAATTTGGCTTCGTACGGGATAGGAGCATTCAATAACCGACCCCCAACTCGTGGCAATGTCGAGGAGCACCAATCCAATTTATTTTCCTGAAGAAAAGGGTTTAACTTTTGAATATTCGTTGCTACCGGTTTATTCTTCCGAATTGTACTTATGTCGTCCCTGAACTCGTAAAATTGGACAACTTCGACAATTTTATCAAAAGCGAAATCCAGTTCTCTTGGCGAAATACTTTTTTCAAAGGGCTTCGACACCCAACGAAAAACCCACACGAAAACTCTCAAAAGCTTCAGGTGCGACGAAAAGGACTCTATTTTCTGAAGCACATAATTTGGCTCTGGGCTGACTACGAGAGCTATTGCCGATTTGCGTAGCTCCATCGACATTACATCAGCCGGCAGTTCGAAATGTTTATTTACAGGCCAATTATTTTCTGAGTCTAGAGAACGAAGGCCCACCGAACCAAATGGACGTTGTAAGCTCCTCTACGTCACATCCTCGGGACACTATATCTGCTGGGTTGACTTTCGTGGGAACGTGTCTCCAAATTGCTTTCTCCGACCACTCCTGAATTTCTGCAACCCGGTTCGAAACAAAAACCGACAACGACGAGGGATGGGTTTTAATCCAGTGTAAAGTGATCTCGGAGTCTGTCCACAGGAAAACATTCTCAATGGGAGAATTTAGCAATGGCCTGAAACGATTATAGAGATCTGCTAAAAGGTGAGCTGCACACAGCTCAAGGCGAGGCAAAGTTTTCGTCTTGAGGGGAGCTACTTTCGATTTGGCGGTCAATATAGACACTTTCAAACCTTCAGCAGTTTGAGTCCGAACGTAGATGCACGCTCCATACGCTCGCATGGAAGCGTCAGCGAAACCATGTATTTGAATCGGGACATGTGGATCTGTGTTGACGAATCGCGATACCTTAATTTTAGGCAGCTGCAGAAGCGTCGCTTTAAACGTCTCCCACTGCATCGGTAGCGACTCGTCCCAATCTAATTTTCGAAGACACAGTTCCTGCAACAACATCTTTGCCTTTGTGACCAAAGGACACAAGAGGCCAAGTGGGTCGAAAAGTCGAGCAGTCACCGACAAAATATTTCGTTTTGTCGCGCGAAGATCCAGGAAAGAGTCATCTAACCGAAATTGAAAGTAATCTTTAACCGGTAACCAAACCACACCAAGGGTCTTGGTTACTTCTGAGTCAGCCATAAGTGGCATTACAGCGCTATCAGATGCGGATAACTCTGGGCAGTTTGAAAACCACTTTGCCAATTAAAAGCCTGCCTCTTGCAAGACCTGAGAAAATTCGTCTCGAAGGCTTTGCAGGTCCTCAACACATACGGCGCCAGTCAAGAAATCGTCAACATAAAAATCATTCTGAATAACCTTAGCGGCTTTTGGATGAGTTGCTTGCGCCATCTCTCCTAGCCGCATTAAACACCGAATCGCCAAAAAGGGTGCTGGCGAAGTTCCATATGTAACGGTGTTCAACTGTGAGGAGTCTTAAAACTCCCCACAAATTCCGAGGCAGGAGAGCTGCATAGCAACAGCGAGGGAGGCGAGAATGCTGGAGGAGTCAAGGGCAACAAGGTCAAACGGTAAACAACGGACCTTGGACCCGGGCAAAGCGGAGACACCGTGAATTAACGGTACCACGCTGGACATTGGACCCTCATACGGCAAGGGCAACAGGGTCAAACGGTAAATTGGCGGACTTCGGACCCGCACAAAGAGGACGCACCGTGAACTAACGGTGCGGCAGTGGACCTTGGACCCGATCACGCGAGCTGGAAAAGGGAAAAAACGGGACCATCACAGGCTATAAAAGGCGGCGCAAGCGCAGCACAAGGAGAGTAATAGTGCGAGAATCAAAGCGAGTGCGTGTACGCGAGACTAGTAGCAAGTTAATCAAGTGCCGAGTACCAGGATCAAGATCGCAAAGTCGAGACGCCGAACGACTGAGAGTCTACAAGGCTGAGGTTTCAACGCTGAGATCCAAAGGGTGCTAGGTCGTGGTTAAATCGAGCTCAGGGAGTCCTTGCGTGGAGTCTGCGATAAAGGTGGCTGGGCGAAGAGGTCGAACCGAGTTCAACCGGCTAGGCGATACACCTTGCCGACACAATCCGGACCAACTTAGGGAGCCTGCGATAAAGGTGGCTAGGCGAAAAGGCAGAACGGCGTTCTACCTGCTAGGCGAAACACCTTGCCGGTCCCGATAGTGAGGTTCGCATAACATCCAGAGTCTCGAAGGAGCCGTCACGAGGCGGATACCAGCAAGCAGTCGACGACGAGGAGCGACGCCGCGAAGGACAGCGACGAGGAGCGACGCCGCAGAGGACGACGACGAGGAGCAGCAGTAGATGAAGAGCCGCGAGGCTTGTACAATGAGACGAATAAAAACAGTTACGATCCCAACAGAACTCTTGCGTTATTCATTGGTCAAAGGCAATCACCCAAAATAAATTTGGTGGAACGAACCCATAACCTCTCTGAGCTAGCCGCCCGTTAACGTAGCGAGCGAGAATACATAGAAATCAGGTCGTTACATCTGGCGCCCATGAGTGATTGCCCTAACCAAGAGAACAAAAGATCAAAGATGGGAAAGTCCTGGATTTATAATCTCAGGAAGGAGGACTTCGCCGAGGTGAGCAATGTTCTGGGAATAGAACTTGAGGGCTCGGTAGAGGCGATGAGGAAGACCCTGGCAGAGACGGTTGACCGCATAACAGAAGACCCGGTCGTGGCAGAGTTAGTGGCAGGTCTGGAGGTCAAATTCCGGAAGCTGCCGGTCCCAAAATTCAAGCTAACAGCCGCAGATGCCGAAGGCCTTATAGCAAGCCTGGATATTCAGAGCATGGCAAGCGACGGCAGGCAGCGAGAAGGCAGCCGCGAGAGGAAAGAAAGCGTACGGCCACATCCGCAGGACTACGCCAAGGTGGCCAAGCAAGTCCGAGAGTGGAACTTTCGGTATGACGGCAACGACAAGCCACTGGAGTTCCTGGAGCAGGTGGAGTGGTCAGCCGTGACATATGGTCTGGATATAAACCAGATCCCACGAGCAATGCCGGAGCTGCTGCAGGGCAGAGCCCTAAAGTGGTTCATAGCCAACAACCGGCAGTGGGACAACTGGGGAGACTTCATATTCAGCTTCCAAGGATATTTCCTTCCTCGAGGCTACATGGAGAAGCTTGCGGACCAGGTCAGGCAGCGGAGGCAGACATACGGGGAAAAATTTAAAGATTACATGGTGGACATGCAGACGATGATGCGGCCCCTGGGTATGTCTGCCAAAGAAGTTCTGAACAGGATAAAGGAGAACAGCACGCCGGCCCTCCGAATGTTTATCCGGCCGTACGAGTGTCGGCACCTGGACACCCTGATGGCGCTGGCAGACGAGTTTGAGGAGCTGGAGGAGCAACGGGAGAAGTTTGAAATGGAAAACCACTCCCAGAGGACACAGAACCGCCCAGTGCCAAGGCCAAGGGCAGAGCAGGGTGCGGTGTGTAGGCGGTGCCAGGAGGACACGGAGGCGCCACGGAGGCATACGCCGCAGGAACACGGACCACCAGCCGATCGCAGTGGATTTATACAGAATCCGGCCAACGCGTGTCGCAGATGCGGGGGCGCGGACCACTGGACGAAGGAGTGCCGGAACCGGCGACTCACATTCTGCTGGCGATGCGGAAAGATAGGCGTCCGAACGGTGGAGTGCTGTTCGGGAAACGCGCAACGATCCCAGCCTCCGAGGGGCGGCCAGGGATCGTAAGGTGCTGCCTCTCAAAAATAATGGGCGACCTGAAGGCGGAAGAAATGCAACTGTCCACCACAGTGCTCATAGGTGACGCGAACGTTAAGGCCACGGTGGACACCGGCGCGACAGCGAGTTTCATCAGCAAAGAGCTGGCGGCCAGGCTGCAGGCGGCAGGAAAGGTTTGACAAAGGTTTGACAAAGAGGCAAGTACGGATGGCGGACGGTAGATGCGGAGACGTAAAATCGCAGTTAGAAATTCAAATCGGACTTGGCACAAGAAAAGTGTCAATGGAGCTGCTGATCCTCCCAGGATTGATTGACGAACTGGTGCTAGGATGGAACTTCCTCACCAAAATCGGAGCCGAGGTGAAATGCGCAGGTCACAGAGTGATGATACCGGCGAGGGACAGACACCGAGGCTGGCTAAAGGAAAAACTGTCGGTAGCAGTCGTGGAAGCCGCGAAGGAATTTTCGGAGAAGGATGTGGACCAGTTTTTAAAGACCGAGTTGGAGAGCCTGGAAAATCTGCAAGGCACGTCAAACGTGGCAGTACACAGGATCACCATGAAGGACGATCAGCCGGTCAAACAGCGGTACTATCCGAAGAATCCAAAAATGCAGGGCGAGATCAACGCCAAAGTAGACGAGCTACTTGAAAAGGGATGCATCGAACCGTCAAGGAGTCCGTACAGCTCACCAATAGTCATGGTGAGGAAGAAGACCGGGAAATGGAGGCTCTGTGTGGATTTCAGGCAGATCAACGCAAAATCCGTGAAGGATGCATATCCAATGCCGATGATCAACTACATCCTAGACCAACTCCGAGAAGCTAAATATATAAGCAGCCTCGACTTAAAGGACGGGTACTGGCAAATACCGTTGGAGGCAGCCAGGGAAAGGCCTGTTTCAATGGAAAGTTATGCCTTTCGGTTTACACTCGGCATCAGCAACATTCCAGCGGGCGTTGGACCAGGTAATTGGACCAGAAATGATGCCGCACGCTTTCGCGTATCAGGATGATATAATCGTCATCGGACGGACACTAGAGGAGCACATGCGGAACCTAAAGGAAGTATTCAGAAGACTGCGAGCGGCAAACCTGAAAGTAAACGCGGATAAGTGTAAATTCTTCAGGAAGGAACTTCAATACTTAGGGCATCGCATTACAGACCAGGGCATCGGGACGGATCCGGAAAAGGTGTCAGCGATAGCATTGCTAAAACCACCGGCAAATGTCAAGGAACTACGGCAGTACTTGGGAGTGGCGTCGTGGTACAGGCGTTTTGTGCCAGATTTTGCCACGCTAGTGCATCCGCTGAACGCCCTTCTCCGAAAGGGTGTCAAATGGGAATGGACCGACGACCACCAGCAGGCCTTTGAAGCTGTCAAGGCAAGATTGGTCGCCGACCCAATTTTGGCATGCCCGGATTTTACAAAGCCGTTTGTGCTGCAGACCGATGCCAGCGATTATGGGCTGGGCGCCATTCTCACTCAAAATTCCGACCAGGGTGAGCGGGTGATATCCTATTCCAGTCGGACCCTAAACGGGTCGGAAAAAAGTTACTCCGCCACTGAAAAGGAAGGTTTAGCAATCGTTTGGGCCATAAGAAAATTAAAGCCATACCTGGAGGGATAACACTTCAAAGTGATAACAGATCACATGGCTTTGAAGTGGTTGAATAGCATCGAGAGCCCAACCGGAAGAACCGCGCGGTGGGCACTGGAGCTCCAGCAATACGACTTCGAAATAACATACAGGAAAGGCCAGCTGAATATTGTGGCGGACGCACTGTCGCGGCAGCCCTTACCCGAAACCTGCCGAAGGTTGAAAACGAAGTCACCTGGTCAGTCAGCAGAACAAGCCGAATGTAGCTGGATAAGGGACATAAGGGGCAAGATAGCACAGAACCCCCAAAAATATCCGGACTATTTAGTGGAGGCCGACCGGCTGTACCGGCACATTCCTCACAGAGCAGGCAACGAGGATGTGGTCGCATGGAAGCCATGCGTACCAATCGGGTCAAGGCAGCGAGTCATGGTTGAGAACCACGATACGCCGACGGCCGGACACATGGGCAGCCGGAAGACGATCGCGAGGGTGGCAGCGAGGTATTATTGGCCGGGCATGCACCGCGACATTAGGAAGCACGTGCGGAACTGTGAGAGCTGCCTCAGGTACAAGCCCAGTCAGCTCCAGGCAGCCGGAAAAATGCTCACACAGATCCCAGAGGAGCCCTGGGCCACAGTATGCGCCGATTTCGTTGGGCCGCTTCCTCGGTCGAAGCACGGGAACTCGATGCTACTAGTGCTCGTAGATCGGTTCTCGAAGTGGACGGAAATAGTGCCAGTGCGGAGGGCTACCACGGAGACGCTGGAAAAGGCAATCCGGGAAAGGATTGTCTCAAGGTACGGCGTGCCGAAGGTCTTAATCACCGATAACGGGGTGCAGTTCACGAGCAGGGCGTTCAAGCGGTTCCTGACAGAGTTGGGAGTGCGGCACCAGTTCACAGCGCCGTACACACCACAAGAAAATCCCACGGAGAGGGCCAATAGAACCGTAAAAACAATGATCGCCCAGTTTGCCGGACAAGACCAGAGAACGTGGGATGAGAAATGGCCAGAATTGCAGCTGGCCGTGAACACTAGTGTAGCCGAGTCCACAGGGTATTCGCCGGCATTCGTCACGCAGGGTAGAGAGCCCAGGTTGTCGAGCGCGTTGTTTGATGAAGAAACCACCGGCACAGGAAGGGAAACCCAGACCCCGTCGGAGAATGCGAAAAAAATAAACGAAATCTTCGAGCTGGTCAGACGGAACATGGAGAAGGCGGCGCAGGATCAGGCGCGCCACTACAATCTCCGGAGGCGCCCTTGGAAACCACAGATTGGAGACACGGTATGGGCCAAGGAGCACCATCTATCCAAGGCGGCAGAAGGATTCGCGGCGAAACTGGCCCCCAGATACGAGGGACCGTTTAAAATAATTAATTTCGATTCTCCGGTTATTTGCAACCTGCGGCACGAACACACGGGCAAGGAAAGGAAAACACACATAAGCCAGTTAAAACCCCAAAGCAAAGAGGGACAGTCTCAACAAATCCGGCGTATCGGAGGAGCACTGTACCCTAACCGAAGAAAGGGGGAGGACGATACACAGTATCGAAATTAACGGTCAAGCACACACACACACAGGAACACACGTCAAGAGCGCGAGAGCGGGACAGGGAGGGTTTAAAAAGCCGTAGGCACCGTTACCAGCTAAACACACACATGCACGGGTTGCGTAGGAGGCGTGTACACGGAGGGCACCGTTACTTTTAAACGTTACACGGACACAGAGCGGAGAGCGAGTCCCGTTACCGGTACACGTCTCCGCGAATAACGGAACCGAGGATACGCGGAAGAACCGAGGTTTCGTCAGCGACGGCGCTGCATGGTGCAGGTCTTTCCAAACAAGATCGTCATCATGAGCGCACGTGAATATAACACCCAACAGCGAGTGGAACACGAGGTGAGGGAGGAGCGCGCCAGGGAACAGCCAGTGGCGAAGTGGAGACGGGACTCCGATTCCGTTCTCCAGCTTCTGGCGTCCCCCCTGGTGTCGCGATCCCCGTCACCGTCACCCACCGGTGAGATCTCGGACGTGGAGCTGCCGTCCGAGGAGGAGGACCCAGGCGCAGACGCGACGGAGATCGGAGAGGTCGTCGCCATCTCTTCCGACGAGAGTGGGCCGGAGGACGCGAGCGAGGAGGAGGAGGAGGGGACGGAGACCGTCAGTCCCGAGGTGTCGTCGGACGAGGACGACGTGGCGCGGCGAGCTGCGAGGGATAGGATGATCTTCCCCCGGTTGAGCAGGGCGACGGCAGGGCTCGGGAGGATCGGCCTAGGGCACATACCACCGTCGGGCCAGCCCAAAGAGTGGGCTCGTATATTGGAAGCGCGGGCTGTCACTGTCCGCCAATGGGAGGCCCGGCGGGCGGCGAGGTGTGCAGCAGTCGCCGCGTGGCAGCAGAGGCTGAGGGACGCCGAGGCCGAAGAGGCCGCACTGTGGGAGCCGCCGCAGGAACCGCCGCAGCCGCCGCAGGAACCGCCACAGCCGCCGCAGGGGCAGCCGCCGCAGGAGCAGCCACAGCCGCCGCAGGGGCAGCCGCAGCCGCCGCTGTCGGCACCGCAGTCGCCACCAGCAGCGCGGCCGCCGCCGGTAACGCAGCCGCCGCTACCACAACCACGATCGCCGACGCCACCACCACCGCCGCCACCACCACCGCCGCCACCACGATCGCCGTCACCGCTGCCACACCCGCCAACACCACCACCATTGTCGCCGCCGAGGCACCAGGAATGGCACCTGCCACAAGCGCAGGTCGCGCAAGCGCTGCGGACCATCGTGGTGGAGGGGCGGCGGTGTCATCAGCAGACGGTCACGTGGACGTGGCCCGCGCCCGAGGAGGCAACAGAGGAGGCCAGGATGAGAGAGGCCAGGATGAGAGAGGCCATCGAAGCCATCGAGTGGCGGCGCCCACCGCCGGTGAGCCCGCGCGATCGCGAAACGGGGGCGGTGAGGGGGGGGAATCGCGGGCCAAGCACGCGGGCCGGCAGAAAACACGAGGCTGCCGCAGGCGTAGGGCGGGTCACTTGCCGCCGCAAGGGTCTCCCGGGGCACGCGGTCCAGGGTCAGCACCCCGAGACATGTCAGGGGCATCATGGTCATGGTGTCGCTGTAAAGAAAAAAGTCGTTAATTAAAGGAAAACTATAATCAGCAAGTTAACTTACCAGTTTTTTCAAAACAACGAGGCCGTGAGGAAATTAGGGACGGGGGCGCCAGGCGATAGGCGGTCGATCGATAGTTGCGATCGATGGGTACAAAAATATACTGGATTTCTCAAGAAACGGTCACACGGAGGCAACTTAAGACAACGGAAACGATAACGGCAACAACGATGGCAATGCTGGAACCACTATCGATAAGTGCGATCGAGGTGTGGTCAGACGACGGGAATCGGAATGGTGATGTCAAACACGGGGAAATGTCTGGGCGGGAAATTCTACGAGGGGAATTATCGAAGGAACAAGATGCAGTTTTGGGAAAGTTCAAGTCTTTCGGGGAACTGTCTGGGGAACAGGCTAACGCAGCACA
The DNA here is from genome assembly GCF_018152505.1 of Drosophila elegans. NCBI lineage: Eukaryota > Metazoa > Arthropoda > Insecta > Diptera > Drosophilidae > Drosophila > Drosophila elegans. The sequence continues at coordinate 547,289 of NW_024545820.1, read as the reverse complement.
GCCATGGGAAAGTTAAAGGTCTTTCAGAGCGCTGTCTGGGGGGAGTCTTACGAGGGCAGCTCAGGGAAAGTTGAAGTCTTTTGGGGAACTGTATTGGGTCACGAGGAGAACGAGTTTGGGCGGGGAATTTGAATGAACGAACAACAGGGGCGGGGAGATCACCACTTTCATAACATTTCCGAAGAAAGGGGGAAATGTGAGGAGTCTTAAAACTCCCCACAATCCGAGGCAGGAGAGCTGCATAGCAACAGCGAAGGAGGCGAGAATGCCGGAGGAATCAAGGGCAACAAGGTCAAACGGTAAACAACGGACCTTGGACCCGGGCAAAGCGGAGACACCGTGAATTAACGGTACCACGCTGGACATTGGACCCTCATACGGCAAGGGCAACAGGGTCGAACGGTAAATTGGCGGACTTCGGACCCGCACAAAGAGGACGCACCGTGAACTAACGGTGCGGCAGTGGACCTTGGACCCGATCACGCGAGCTGGAAAAGGGAAATAACGGGACCACCACAGGCTATAAAAGGCGGCGCAAGCGCAGCACAAGGAGAGTAATAGTGCGAGAATCAAAGCGAGTGCGTGTACGCGAGACTAGTAGCAAGTTAATCAAGTGCCGAGTACCAGGATCAAGATCGCAAAGTCGAGACGCCGAACGACTGAGAGTCTACAAGGCTGAGGCTTCAACGCTGAGATCCAAAGGGTGCTAGGTCGTGGTTAAATCGAGCTCAGGGAGTCCTTGCGTGGAGTCTGCGATAAAGGTGGCTGGGCGAAGAGGTCGAACCGAGTTCAACCGGCTAGGCGATACACCTTGCCGACACAATCCGGACCAACTTAGGGAGCCTGCGATAAAGGTGGCTAGGCGAAAAGGCAGAACGGCGTTCTACCTGCTAGGCGAAACACCTTGCCGGTCCCGATAGTGAGGTTCGCATAACATCCAGAGTCTCGAAGGAGCCGTCACGAGGCGGATACCAGCAAGCAGTCGACGACGAGGAGCGACGCCGCGAAGGACAGCGACGAGGAGCGACGCCGCAGAGGACGACGACGAGAAGCAGCAGCAGCTGAAGAGCCGCGAGGCTTGTACAAGGAGACGAATAAAAACAGTTACGATCCCAACAGAACTCTTGCGTTATTCATTGGTCAAAGGCAATCACCCAAAATAAATTTGGTGGAACGAACCCATAACCTCTCTGAGCTAGCCGCCCGTTAACGTAGCGAGCGAGAATACATAGAAATCAGGTCGTTACACAACTTAAAGATTTTCAAGGACTCAGAAGGATCTCGTCTCCATACTATGAGCTGGAAGTTACGATCAGCTTCGTCCACCATCACTTGGCGATACATCTTTTTGACGTCGGCCGCAAGGGCAAACTTATGCAATCTAAACCGAAGCAGAGTCGAGTACAGCTCCTCTTGAATAGTTGGGCCTACCATCAAGATGTCATTCAACACTACCTGCGTAGAAGTACGGCTCGATGCATCGAAAACTACTCTCAACTTAGTTGAAGTACTTTGTGCCCGTAAAACGCATTGGTGCGGAATGAAATAGTGCGGAGTATTCGGAATTTTGTCATTGGTGGAAGACATGTGGCCCAGTGAAACATATTCCTCCATGAATTCAATATACATCTTCTTCAGCGAAGGGTCCTTTGACAATTTCCTTTCTGGCGACAAAAATCTACGTTTCGCAACTTCGTATGACGAACCAACAGTATTTGGGTCAGATTTGAACGGAAAACGAATCGAAAATCTACCGGACGACAATCTTTGAGTATTTTTCTCAAAGTGTTGTTGACAGAGTTGTTGCTCAGGAGTATGGACTTTAGCCTTGGGCGGCAAGTCCTCCACAGACCAAAATTTCTGCAGGGTTGTGTCAATTGACTCCAACGCTTCCTCCAGGCAGCTGAGATGTACCATTTTTTCAGCGTTTTTATCCCCTGCTTTATCTGGCCAATAGATAAAAGTTCAAAGAATGTTTCAGCTCCGATAAGCATATCTATTTTTTGGGGCTTGAAGAAGAATGGATCTGCCAACTGAATATTTTCAGGCACCCTCCACCCGCTGGTGTTCACCGCTTGATCCGGATGATAACCAGAAATATTTTTCATAATCCAAAAATCGGACGACAATTGGCTGTTCCCTACTCGCGACTTCACAATCGTGTGTATTTTTTTTGTGGCTTGGGCATTAGTTCCACCAATGCCTCGCAAGCTCATGCACACGTCCTCTCTTGTAATTTTGAGCCTCTGAGCGAGCTCCTCGGTTACAAAGTTTATTTGTGAACCAGAGTCGAGCAACGCTCGAGCTAATACAAACTCGCCGCTTTTTGTTTGGACGCTCACAACAGCAGTTGCAAGAATCAATCGATCCGATGCATTCGCATGCAAAACATGCGAAGTGGATGGAGACTCCTGCATGAGCGTGGGCTGAGAAGGAGGTGGCAACGCGAGATTTGTGTTTGGGGCATATATATGTAGCAAAGTGTGATGTGAGGAATTGCACACTCTACATCTGTTCGATTTGCATTTTTTGACAGTGTGACCCTTTCTTAAGCAGTTAATGCATAAGGGTGCTCTTTTATTGAAATCGAATCTTTGCTGAACTGTCAGGGCTGCGAAGGAAGCGCAGTTTCCAATCTGATGTTCAGCTGAGTTGCAATACATGCATTGAACAGAGTCGTTCCTGGCAGCGACAAACGAAAAACTCCTATTTCCATTCTTCTTAGGGTTAGATTGGGCCTGCTGAACAGTTATGGGCTTGGAAGCCTCTTCTGCTACCATGTGTTGGTATCGCCTGTTGAGGGCCGCCTCACATTCGCTCCAAAGTGGAAGCGAAGTATAATTTAGCAGTTCTTCCCATTTTCTTTTAGTTCCTGCATCGACCTTGCTCATTACCAGATATATTAAAATGGCATTAGTAATGCGTCTATCATCCCCAATAGACAGCAAGGAGTCATACAAGGCTGTGACCGTGTCGATGAGGGTTCTCAAGGCTGTAGCTGAAGGCTGGGAATTTTTTGGCAAATTAAAAAGTGTGGATATGTTGTCAAAAAAAAAGGCTGTAGCTGAAGGCTGGGAAGGCCGTGTCGATGAGGGTTCTCAAGGCTGTAGCTGAAGGCTGGGAATTTTTTTGCAAATTAAAAAGTGTCGATATGTTGTCAAAAAAAATAAGACAATCATTACCGTACACCCGCTTCAGGCTAGCAAGGGCTTTGGGATTTTAATTTTCCGCAGTGACTTGGAAGGCCCTAACTGTTTCTAAAGCGTCTCCAGCTAAACACGAAATTAAATGATTGAATTTTTTAATATCGTGTAAAGTGTCATCTTTGTCAACGAAAGTTTCAAAAAGGCTTATAAAATTTTTAAATTCGGAGTGTTTTCCGTTAAAAGTTGGGAGAGCAACGCTCGGCAGACGGCATTGAGGCGGGCGTTTCGCTGGCGGAGCGGATTTCTCGATATTATTTTGTTTGGACTTATTTTAAATTGAAATCAGCAATGACTTTGTCATTACGGCCCTCTCTTCCAACTCTTCGCGGTATACATCTTTTGTATCTTTCACTTCTATTTGGTTTTGCAAAAGTGAAGCATTTTCAATGTGCGTATTTAGAATCTCTAATCGACACTCAAGCTCGACCGGATTTACTGATAATTTAGCTTCTTTTAAGTGGCGATAAGTTCGGTTAATACTTTTCATGCAAACATCTCGTTGATGTTTAAGCTCTTCGATATCCTTAGTTGCCATTGCGTTTATTTGTATTTATTTGGTTGGTATCGAAGAGGTGTTAAATATTTATTTTTATTAAATTATTTTTTTTTTTTGTTAAATAATAAAATAAAAAATCAACGAGTGCTATACCGATCGCACACGGTGTAAGGGAGCTAAGTGCCGAGAGAATTACAGCGAAAAATATCTAAATAGACCCTGCGACAGTATATGCCGCACGCACGCACTGTAGGGGATCTATCGCTCAAGCTCAAGCGTACCGAAAAAACGAACAAACGTTTAGGCAGACCGAAAATTGCACTGCTACAGCGATCGAGAACGAAAACGACAAAAGATAACTCGAAATAGCGGCAGCGGTGTCGGTGTGCGTGTGTATGTGTACGCGGCTAGCGGCTCTTCCTGTGCAGATGCTAACGGAGAATGATACACTGACCGATAACTAAGGGCAACGAATATATGTATAAGCCTGACGCCAAAATGCGCGCAATTATGAAGAGCGCGGAAAAATTGGAAAAGCGCGGGAAAATTCTGAAAAGCGCGGGAAATGTTCGGACAAACTGCGGCGAAAGTTATTGCCGCTAATTTTCTGAGAGCTACAATTTTCACAATTTGCACTTTTTTCCAGCTATTTTTATTTATACCCTAAATTGGTGCTCACTACGACGAAAGTTGGGGGAATTAAGTTCGCACTAATTGGGTCGACGACGAGTATTTTATTGCTTGTTCTTTGCGATTCACATATACATAATTCGAAATATATTATGTTTATTGTAGAATTTTGGTTGTTAGTACATGCAAATTTTTATTTCTTGGTTAGAATGCTCACTATCTACCGATTTTTACACGAATGCAAAAAGTTGAAAGATGGGCCAAAACACAATTGACAAAACGCCACAGATTAACTTTCAACTTTTGGCACTCTATACCTGGATGGCCGACTTGATAATTGCAACTTCCTTTTTGTCTTCCATTTGGCGGCAGCAGCAAATTGAGCAATTAAATTAGCCGAAACGTCAGGCGCAACTTCAAGAACGGCAGAAAATTTCCAGCGACGAAATTATTGAATTTAATTTATTGGCCGAACCGACACGAATAAATTGGTTGTTGTTGGTATTGTTTATAGTTTTTCACCGAAAAATTAAAACTCGCGAACTCTACTGCTGATCACGTCGGGGTCACCATGAAAAATTTAATACTATTTTGTATTAACAACGCGAAAACTTTGTGAACGCAGTAGTTCGAGACGATTTTAATTTGCGAAATATTGTGAAACTATGTCGAAAGCGCGACGAAAAGGAGTGGCTACGATGACGTTCGATGGATCACTAACAATTATATTTCAATAATTTCTCTTAGAACCTAACTTATGCTACGGTGGCGAGAGACGGGGCGAATTCGCAAGAGCGAACAGACGAAAGCTTTATTGGCTCCCGCTCTCGCCCTACAACTAGTGATTTAAATACAAGCGCTGAGTGCGCAAACAGATATCGAAGAGCTTAAACACCAACGAGATGTTTGCATGAAAAGTATTAACCGAACTTATCGCCACTAAAAGAAGCTAAATTATCAGTAAATCCGGTCAAGCTTGAGTGTCGATTAGAGATTCTAAATACGCACATTGAAAATGCTTCACTTTTGCAAAACCAAATAGAAGTGAAAGATACAAAAGATGTATACCGCGAAGAGTTGGAAGAGAGGGCCGTAATGACAAAGTCTTTGCTAATTTCAATTCTAAATAAGTGCAAACAAAATAATATCGAGAAATCCGCTCCGCCAGCAAATCCCCCGCCTCAATGCCGTCTACCGAGCGTTGCTCTTCCAACTTTTAGCGGAAAACACTCCGAATTTAAAATTTTATAAGCCTTTTCGAAACTTTCGTTGACAAAGATGACGCTTTACACGATACTGAAAAATTCAATCATTTAATTCCGTGTTTAGCTGGAGACGCTTTAGAAACAGTTAGGACCTTTCAAGTCCCTGCGGAAAATTATCCCAAAGCCCTTGCTAGCCTGAAGCGGGTGTACGATAATGATTGTCTTATTTTTTTTTGACAACATATCGACACTTTTTAATTTGCAAAAAAATTCCCAGCCTTCAGCTACAGCCTTGAGAACCCTCATCGACACGGTCACAGCCTTGTATGACTCCTTGCTGTCTATTGGGGATGATAGACGCATTACTAATGCCATTTTAATACATCTGGTAATGAGCAAGGTCGATGCAGGAACTAAAAGAAAATGGGAAGAACAGTTAGATTATACTTCGCTTCCACTTTGGAGCGAATGTGAGGCGGCCCTCAACAGGCGATACCATCACATGGTAGGAGAAGGGGCTTCCAAGCCCAAAACTGTTCAGCAGACCCAATCTAACCCTAAGAAGAATGGAAATAGGAGTTCTTCGTTTGTCGCTGCCAGGAACGACTCTATTCAATGCATGTATTGCAACTCAGCTGAACATCAGATTGGAAACTGCGCTTCCTTCGCAGCCCTAACAGTTCAGCAAAGATTCGATTTCGCTAAAAGAGCACCCTTATTCATTAACTGCTTAAGAAAGGGTCACACGGTCAAAAAATTGAAATCGAACAGAAGTAGAGTGTGCAATTCCTCACATCACACTTTGCTACACATATATTCCTCAAACACAAATCTCGCGTTGCCACCCCCTTCCCAGCCCTCGCTCATGCAGGAGTCTCCATCCACGTCGCATGTTTTGCATACGAATGCATCGAATCGAGTCATTCTTGCAACTGCTGTTGTGAGCGTCCAAACCAAAAGCGGCGAGTTTGTATTAGCTCGAGCGTTGCTCGACTCTGGTTCACAAATAAACTTTGTAACCGAGGAGCTCGCTCAGAGGCTCAAAATTACAAGAGAGGACGTGTGCATGAGCTTGCGAGGCATTGGTGGAACTAAAGTCCAAGCCACAAAAAAAATACACACGATTGTGAAGTCGCGAGTAGGGAACAGCCAATTGTCGTCCGATTTTTGGATTATGAAAAATATTTCTGGTTATCATCCGGATCAAGCGGTGAACACCAGCGGGTGGAGGTTGCCTAAAAATATTCAGTTGGCAGATCCATTCTTCTTCAAGCCCAAAAAAATAGATATGCTTATCGGCGCTGAAACATTCTTTGAACTTTTATCTATTGGCCAGATAAAGCAGGGGCCTGAATTCCCCATCCTACAAAAGTCAGTTCTCGGCTGGATAGTGTCAGGCAGATGTGTCTCTGAAAATAATAAAAACGCTGAAAAAATGGTACATCTCAGCTGCCAGGAGGAAGCGTTGAAGTCAATTGACACAACCCTGCAGAAATTTTGGTCTGTGGAGGACTTGCCGCCCAAGGCTAAAGTCCATACTCCTGAGCAACAACTCTGTCAACAACACTTTGAGAAAAATACTCAAAGATTGTCGTCCGGTAGATTTTCGGTTCGTTTGCCGTTAAAATCTGACCCAAATACTGTTGGTTCGTCATACGAAGTTGCGAAACGTAGATTTTTGTCGCCAGAAAGGAAATTGTCAAAGGACCCTTCGCTGAAGAAGATGTATATTGAATTCATGGAGAAATATGTTTCACTGGGCCACATGTCTTCCACCAATGACAAAATTCCGAATACTCCGCACTATTTCATTCCGCAACAATGCGTTTTACGGCCACAAAGTACTTCAACTAAGTTGAGAGTAGTTTTCGATGCATCGAACCGTACTTCTACGCAGGTAGCGTTGAATGACATCTTGATGGTAGGCCCAACTTTTCAAGAGAAGCTGTACTCGACTCTGCTTCGGTTTAGATTGCATAAGTTTGCCCTTGCGACCGACGTCAAAAAGATGTATCGCCAAGTGATGATGGACGAAGCTGATCGTAACTTCCAGCTCATAGTATGGAGACGAGATCCTTCTGAGTCCCTGAAAGTCTTTAAGTTAAACACCGTTACATATGGAACTTCGCCAGCACCCTTTTTGGCGATTCGGTGTTTAATGCGGCTAGGAGAGATGGCGCAAACAACTCATCCAAACGCCGCAAAGGTTATCCAGAATGACTTTTATGTTGACGATTTGTTGACTGGCGCCGGATGCGTTGAGGACCTGCAAAGCCTTCAAGACGAAGTTTCTCAGGTCTTGCAAGAGGCAGACTTTGAAATTGCAAAGTGGTTTTTAAACTGCCCAGAGTTATCCGCATCTGATAGCGCTGTAATGCCACTTATGGCAGACTCAGAAGTAACCAAGACCCTTGGCGTGGTTTGGTTACCGGTTAAAGATTACTTTCAATTTCGGTTGGATGACTCTTTTGTCGGTGACTGCTCGACTTTTCGACCCACTTGGCCTCTTGTGTCCTTTGGTCACAAAGGCAAAGATGTTGTTGCAGGAACTGTGGCTTCGAAAATTAGATTGGGACGAGTCGCTACCGATGCAGTTGCTCAGGTCGTGGGAGACGTTTAAAGCGACGCTTTAAATTCAAATACATGGTTTCACTGACGCTTCCATGCGAGCGTATGGAGCGTGCATCTACGTTCGGACTCAAACTGCTGAAGGTTTGAAAGTGTCTTTATTGACCGCCATCGAAAGTAGCTCCCCTCAAGACGAAAACTTTGCCTCGCCTTGAGCTGTGTGCAGCTCACCTTTTAGCAGATCGCTAAAATCTCCCATTGAGAATGTTTTCCTGTGGACAGACTCCTAGATCACTTTACACTGAATTCCCATCACTCGTCGTTGTCGGTTTTTGTTTCGAACCGGGTTGCAGAAATTCAGGAGTGGTCGTAGAAAGCAAAATTCCCGTTGTTGCTGTCTAAAAGCTCACAGTTCGTCAGATCCTATGTGTCATACCTGCACGTTACGAACTGTCACGCTGGCCAACGAGCTCTCGTAAGTCGTCTGCGCGAGAAAATCTGGCTAGTTAATGCTCAAGAAGTCTGCCGACGAACAGTTCAGCAACAGCCGCAACTCTTGATTTCTGTGGTCCCTTCAGCACAACGTATCGTATCCGTGGTAAGCCACCGTACAAGTCGTACGTGGCCTTGTTCGTCTGTTTTGCGTCCAAAGCGGTCCACTTAGAATTAGTGTCTGACCTAACCACTGATGCGTTCTTGTTGGCATTTCAAAGGTTCGTGAGTCTTCGCGGGATTCCGGAGAAGGTGTGGTGCGACAACGCCACCAATTTCGTCGGCGCAGATCGCCACATGAGAGAGTTCCGAGCCCGTCTGGAGGAGCAGGGGGGCGGTATCGAAACATTCGCATCAAAAAAGGATGCGAGTTTGCGTTCATACCGCCCAGAGCACCGCACTTCCGCGGACTATGGAAGGCAGGTGTGAAGTCTGCAAAGCACCTGTTCCTTCAGACGGTAGGCCAAGACCTCTTGACCGCGGAGGAGCTCGGAACTCTGCTCACCAGCGTGGAGGCCGTGCTCAACTCCAGGCCCCTCGGCGCTCTAAGCAGCGACCCGAACGACGGCGAGGCCCTGACCTCCGGGCATCTGCTCACCCCACCATCAGCGGCGCTCCCGGACCAGATCAGTCTGACCTGCTTGCGACGATGGCGAGGTGTCTCGTCTCTCAGGCACAGGTTTTGGCAGCGATGGTCCCGGGAGTACATCTCCAGCCTCCAGCAGCGGTCCAAGTGGCACCAGGGGGAGCCCAACCTCGTCGTGGGGCGCTCGTCGTCGTCGCAGAAGGCAACCTTCCGCCCCAGCAGTGGAGGATTGGACGAGTAGTAGCGGTGCACGCCGGCGCCGATAGCAAGGTTCGCGTGGCGGACGTCAGGACGCAGGACGGCGAATATCGACGAGCTGTCCACCGACTGGCCCTGTTGCCCGTTCTGGGCTGAAGGACGTCGTCCCTTCAGAGGGGGCGGTGTTTGCGCACTTGGCACTTGTATTTAAATCACTAGTTGTAGGGCGAGAGCGGGAGCCAATAAAGCTTTCGTCCGTTCGCTCTTGCGAATTTGCCCCGCCTCTCGCCACCGTAGCATAAGTTAGGTTCTAAGAGAAATTATTGAAATATAATAGTCAGTGATCAATCGAACGTCATCGTAGCCACTCCTTTTCGTCGCGCTTTCGAAATAGTTTTTCACAAATTCGCAATTTAACATCGTCGAACTACTGAAGTCACAAGTTGTTAATACAACACAGTATTAAATATTCAACTACTCTTTCGACTTTTGGCTAGATTTCAGGGATGTAATAACTCTTTTCTAAAATATCACGAGTCTTTTTGATACCGAAGTGTTCCTCCTTATGTGCAATGCTTATGATTTCCTCTTCCATTGAGTCAGGAACAACCAGTAATTCGTTTACTGTGTCTTTGTAAAGAATATTATTCTTTAAAAATAAGTCTTCATATACGTCATTGCTGCTCAATACGGACTTAACAGCTCTAATCCAGTCGTCGTTGTTTTGTGCCTTTCACAATCGTGACTTTGTGGAGTCTGTGATTAAAAAACATAACAATCGGCTTAATGCATCCATGTGCCTCATTTTGGTTTCAGCTCTGTGCTCCACTTTGAACTCGAATTTTTGCAATGACATGGCCCATCTTGCAACTCGCGGTGGCAGGCCGTCTTTTATAATCGTCATTGCAAAAGCGTTGCAGTCGGTGATCACTGTAAATCGCTTTCCGAGCAGGTAGACTCTCCACTTTTTCAGCGCGTTTACAATCACTAAAACCTCAAGCTCGTAGGAACTGTACTTTTCCTCAGAAGCATTCGTCTTTCGACTCATGAATTCTATTGTGTGAAACTGTTGATCCTCTGAGTCCCTTTGCACTAAAACGCCGCCAAAGCCATACTTTCTTGCATCTGTATGCACTTCGGTTTCTGCTAGCGGATCGAACAGTTTGAGTACTGGTGCTGCAGTTGCAGCTACTAGCAGTTGCTTCAGAGAGTTGAAGGAAACTAAGTCCTCCTCAGTCAACGTTGAATTCCTGTCGTTTTTTCTACTATTTTTCTATCGCAGCAAGTCGCTCAATGGTTTTGCTTCTAAGGCATAATCCTTTATAAATCGGCGCATGTAAGACGTCAGACCTAAGTAACGCTGCAAAGCTTATCTGCTTTGAGGAATTGGAAAATTGACGACCGCTTTTATTTTCTTGTTAGTTGGTGCTATGGTTCCGTTCTCAATAGTGTAACCTAGAAAATTGATCTTGCTCTTCTCTTTGCGCTTCAAAACTTTTTCCAACGCCAGCAGACTCTCGTCTTCGTCCTTACTTGGCACGATTATGTCGTCCATGTATACTACTATAGATTGACTTTGTATGAGATCCCTCAATGTAGCTGTTAGGTATTGGCAGAATACAGCAGGAGAGTTTGAGATACCGAACGGTACATGCATGAATTCGTACTGCCCGTTATGCGTCACAAACGCTGTAAACTTCCTGGATTGTTCGTCAATCGGTACATGAACGAATCCGTTCATCATGTCGAGAGTAGTAAATATTTTTGATCCTTGTAACCTGCCGAGGACGTTGTCAATTAAACTCATCGGAAAATTGTCTTTCTTGATTTTTTGATTTAGTCGTCGGTAATCACAGCAAAATCTTCTGGATCCGTCCTTTTTTGCAACTAGTACAACTGGTGATGCATACTCTGACGAGCAGGGCATAATTCCTTCTGGCAGCCATTCCTGCACTTGTTTCTCAATAAAGCACTTGTTTTCATACGATGTGCGTCTTGGGCGCTGATAAATTGGATTGTCGTCTTCCAAAACAATTTTCATGCTCACAGATGAATCAATTGATTTTACCGGCTTATACCCTGTAACAAGCTGCTCTACCTTTAGTTTTTGAGTCTTATCCAGGTGAGACAAGTCAACTTTGTCTAAAACAGAAGTTTCCTCGACGATCTCAGTGACTGACATTTAAATGTATTTGCGAACTCTCTCTCTTTCGATATAAATTTGACTCCATTTGAGGTGAACATAAGGTTGGCGGATAACAGAACATCGTTTCCTACAATCGCAGCACACTCCAGTTCATGCTGTTTGGCCACATGAAAAGTCACCGAAAAGCATGCATCGTCTGATTCGAGGTCAATGTCAAATGATCCTATTGTTACCAACTTGCCCTTGCCAATACCTCTCAGGTGTTTAATTACAGGCTTAAGCTTCAGACCGTCAAAACTTCTAAAAATGCCCTCTCTCATCAAGCACAAATCGCATCCTGAGTCAATCATGGCTACAAATGTCACGTCCTTTACTTTCAGGATTTTGTAAATTAAGCCCTTCGCAGTTTTAACTTCTAGCACATTAGCCGATTCATGCTTAACGCAAGCTTTTGATTTATATTCTTGACATTGTTTCGAGATGTGTCCTTTCTTGTTGAAGTGTAACAAACTACTTCACCCTTGCAGTCTTTTGCAATGTGTCCCTCGCTGTTGCATTTAAAACATTTTCTTTGAAAATTACCCTGAGTCTGGTTATTTGTCGCTTCCTTGGTAACATTTTCTTTTATTTTCCCTTACCCTTCATCTTCTCGTAAATATATTGTAACGACCTGATTTCTATGTATTCTCGCTCGCTACGTTAACGGGTGGCTAGCTCAGAGAGGTTATGGGTTCGTTCCACCAAATTTATATTGGGTGATTGCCTTTGACCAATGAATAACGCAAGAGTTCTGTTGGGATCGTAACTGTCTTTATTCGTCTCCTTGTACAAGCCTCGCGGCTCTTCAGCTGCTGCTGCTCCTCGTCGTCGTCCTCTGCGGCGTCGCTCCTCGTCGCTGTCCTTCGCGGCGTCGCTCCTCGTCGTCGACTGCTTGCTGGTATATTTGCTTCGTGACGGCTCCTTCGAGATTCTGGATGTTATGCGAACCTCACTATCGGGACCGGCAAGGTGTTTCGCCTAGCAGGTAGAACGCCGTTCTGCCTTTTCGCCTAGCCACCTTTATCGCAGGCTCCCTAAGTTGGTTCGGATTGTGTTGGCAAGGTGTATCGCCTAGCCGGTTGAACTCGGTTCGACCTCTTCGCCCAGCCACCTTTATCGCAGACTCCTCGCAAGGACTCCCTGAGCTCGATTTAACCACGACCTAGCACCCATCGGATCTCAGCGTTGAAGCCTCAGCCTTGTAGACTCTCAGTCGTTCGGCGTCTCGACTTTGCGATCTTGATCCTGGTACTCGGCACTTGATTAACTTGCTACTGGTCTCGCGTACACGCACTCGCTTTGATTCTCGCACTATTACTCTCCCTGTGCCGCGCTTGCGCCGCCTTTTATAGCCTGTGATGGTCCCGTTATTTCCCTTTTCCAGCTCGCGTGATCGGGTCCAAGGTCCACTGCCGCACCGTTAGTTCACGGTGCGTCCTCTTTGTGCGGGTCCGAAGTCCGCCAATTTACCGTTCGACCCTGTTGCCCTTGCCGTGTGAGGGTCCAATGTCCAGCGTGGTACCCGGGTCCAAGGTCCGTTGTTTACCGTTTGACCTTGTTGCCCTTGATTCCTCCGGCATTCTCGCCTCCTTCGCTGTTGCTATGCAGCTCTCCTGCCTCGGAATTTGTGGGGAGTTTTAAGACTCCTCACATTTCCCCCTTTCTTCGGAAATGTTATGAAAGTGGTGATCTCCCCGCCCCTGTTGTTCGTTCATTCAAATTTCCCGTCCAAACTCGTTCTCCTCGTGACCCTATACAGTTCCCCAAAAGACTTCAACTTTCCCTGAGCTGCCCTCGTAAGACTTCCCCCAGACAGCGCTCTGAAAGACCTTTAACTTTCCCATGGCTGTGCTGCGTTAGCCTGTTCCCCAGACAGTTTCCCGAAAGACTTGAACTTTGCCAAAACTGCATCTTGTTCCTTCGATAGTTCCCCGCGTAGAATTTGAATTTCCCGCCCAGACATTTCCCCGTGTTTGACATCACCATTCCGATTCCCGTCGTCTGACCACACCTCGATCGCGCTTATCGATAGTGGTTCCAGCATTGCCATCGTTGTTGCCGTTATCGTTTTCGTTGTCTTAAGTTGCCTCCGTGTGACCGTTTCTTGAGAAATCCAGTATTTTTGTACCCATCGATCGCAACTATCGATCGACCGCCTATCGCCTGGCGCCCCCGTCCCTAATTTCCTCACGACCTCGTTGTTTTGAAAAAACTGGTAAGTAAACTTGCTGATGATAGTTTTCCTTTAATTAACGACTTTTTTCTTTACAGCGACACCATGACCATGATGCCCCTGATGCCCCTGACATGTCTCGGGGTGCTGACCCTGGACCGCGTGCCCCGGGAGACCCTTGCGGCGGCAAGTGACCCCCCTCGCCCTACGCCTGCGGCAGCCTCGTGTTTTCTGCCGGCCCGCGTGCTTGGCCCGCGATTCCCCCCTCACCGCCCCCGTTCCGCGATCGGCTGCTGCGGCGGACCACTCTTTTTTTTTTGTGTTGTGCTGTGTTGTGCTTCGCTGCCCAAATAATAACTGCTGGGCTTTACTGCTGGGGTCTGTTTTATTTGGCCTTAAACACCCGCACCCGGCCCCCTGCTACCTTGACTCGGTAGCGCTGTCCCTCCTCCAGCACGAGCTTGGCCCACCTGGCCTTCCTCTGCCTCCCTCGCTGTCTTTGCGCTTCTTCGGCCACCCGCGCCGGCCACTCCGCCTCCGGAACCTCCGCCCACGGTTCCGCGCCCTTCGACTGCTGTCTCCGCAGCGTCGGCCTCGCCGGTGGGGCTCGCGACTCCGGGCACGAAGTCTGCCGCGCCAGCTTCGGGGGGTGGCGCCGTGTCCCGCGACGTCTCCGGCGGTGTTGGCCACTCCCATGGCCCCTCCAGCCCCTCTTGGGCCTCGCGTTCCTTCTCGGTCGTCACCTCCAGCCCCGCGCGATCGGCCGTCTCCGCGTCGCGTTTCGCCGACTTGGCCCTCGGATGGCCCGGGTTCAACGGCGGTGGGCGCCGCCACTCGATGGCTTCGATGGCCTCTCGCATCCTGGCCTCCTCTGCTGCCACCTCGGGCGCGGGCCACGTCCACGTGACCGTCTGCTGATGACACCGCCGCCCCTCCACCACGATGGTTCGCAGCGCTTGCGCGACCTGCGCTTGTGGCAGGTGCCACTCCTGCTGCCTCGGCGGCGACCATGGTGGTGGTGATGGTGAGTGTGGCAGCGGTGACGGCGATCGTGGTGGCGGCGGTGGTGGTGGCGTCGGCGAACGTGGTGGTGGTAGCGGCGGCTGCGTTACCGACGGCGGCTGCGCTGCTGGTGGCGACTGCGGTGCCGACAGCGGCGGCTGCGGCGGCTGCTCCTTTAAAAGTAACGGTGCCCTCCGTGTACACGCCTCCTACGCAACCCGTGCATGTGTGTGTTTAGCCGGTAACGGTGCCTACGGCTTTTTAAACCCTCCCTGTCCCGCTCTCGCGCTCCTGAAGTATGTGCCTGTGTGTGTGTGCTTGACCGTTAATTTCGATACTGTGTATCCTCCCCCTTTCTTCGGTTAGGGTACAGTGCTCCTCCGATACGCCGGATTTGTTGAGACTGCCCCTCTTTGCTTTGGGGTTTTAACTGGCTTATGTGTGTTTTCCTTTCTTTGCCCGTGTGTTCGTGCCGCAGGTTGCAAGTAACCGGAGAATCGAAATTAATTATTTTAAACGGTCCCTCGTACCTGGGGGCCAGTTTCGCCGCGAATCCTTCTGCCGTCTTGGATAGATGGTGCTCCTTGGCCCATACCGTGTCTCCAATATGTGGTTTCCAAGGGCGCCTCCGGAGATTGTAGTGGCGCGCCTGATCCTGCGCCGCCTTCTCCATGTTCCGTCTGACCAGCTCGAAGATTTCGTTTATTTTTTTCGCATTCTCCGACGGGGTCTGGGTTTCCCTTCCTGTGCCGGTGGTTTCTTCATCAAACAACGCGCTCGGTAACCTGGGCTCTCTGCCCTGCGTGACGAATGCCGGCGAATACCCTGTGGACTCGGCTACACTAGTGTTCACGGCCAGCTGCAATTCTGGCCATTTCTCATCCCACGTTCTCTGGTCTTGTCCGGCAAACTGGGCGATCATTGTTTTTACAGTTCTATTGGCCCTCTCCGTGGGATTTTCTTGTGGTGTGTACGGGGCTGTGAACTAGTGCCGCACTCCCAACTCTGTCAGGAGCCGCTTGAACGCCCTGCTCGTGAACTGCACCCCGTTATCGGTGATTAAGACCTTCGGCACGCCGTACCTTGAGACAACTCTTTCCCGGATTGCCTTTTCCAGCGTCTCCGTGGTAGCCCTACGCATTGGAACTATTTCCGTCCACTTCGAGAACCGATCTACAAGCACTAGTAGTATCGAGTTCCCGTGTTTCGACCGAGGATGCGGCCCAACGAAATCGGCGCATACTGTGGCCCAGGGCTCCTCTGGGATCTATGTGGAGCTGACTGGGCTTGTACCTGAGGCAGCTCTCACAGTTCCGCACGTGCTTCCTAATGTCGCGGTGCATGCCCGGCCAATAATACCTCGCTGCCACCCTCGCGATCGTCTTCCGGCTGCCCATGTGTCCGGCCGTCGGCATATCGTGGTTTTCAACCATGACTCGCTGCCTTGACCCGATTGGTACGCATAGCTTCCCCATGTAGCCTCGAGGAAGGAAATATCCTTGGAAGCTGAATATAAAGTCTCCCCAGTTGTCTCACTGCCGGTTGTTGGCTATGAACCACTTTAGGGCTCTGCCCTGCAGCAGCTCCGGCATTGCTCGTGGGATCTGGTTTATATCCAGACCATATGTCACGGCTGACCACTCCACCTGCTCCAGGAACTCCAGTGGCTTGTCGTTGCCGTCATACCGAAAGTTCCAGTCTCGGACTTGCTTGGCCACCTTGGCGTAGTCCTGCGGATGTGGCCGTACGCTTTCTTTCCTCTCGCGGCTGCCTTCTCGCTGCCTGCCGTCGCTTGCCATGCTCTGAATATCCAGGCTTGCTATAAGGCCTTCGGCATCTGCGGCTGTTAGCTTGAATTTTGGGACCGGCAGCTTCCGGAATTTGACCTCCAGACCTGCCACTAACTCTGCCACGACCGGGTCTTTTGTTATGCGGTCAACCGTCTCTGCCAGGGTCTTCCTCATCGCCTCTACCGAGCCCTCAAGTTCTATTCCCAGATAGAACGCCGTTCTGCCTTTTCGCCTATCCACCTTTATCGCAGGCTCCCTAAGTTGGTCCGGATTGTCTCGGCAAGGTGTATCGCCTAGCCGGTTGAACTCGGTTCGACCTCTTCGCCCAGCCACCTTTATCGCAGGTCAGCCTCGCTGACCGGTGACGGGGATCGCGACACTAGGGGGGACGCCAGAAGCTGGAGAACGGAATCGGAGTCCCGTCTCCACTTCGCCACTGGCTGTTCCCTGGCGCGCTCCTCCCTCACCTCGTGCTCCACTCGCTGTTGGGTGTTATTCTCACGTGCGCTCATGATGACGATCTTGTTTGGAAAGACCTGCACCATGCAGCGCCGTCGCTGACGAAACCTCGGTTCTTCCGCGTATCCTCGGTTCCGTTATTCGCGGAGACGTGTACCGGTAACGGGACTCGCTCTCCGCTCTGTGTACGTGTAACGTTTAAATGTAACGATGCCCTCCGTGTACACGCCTCCTACGCAACCCGTGCATGTGTGTGTTTAGCCGGTAACGGTGCCTACGGCTTTTTAAACCATCCCTGTCCCGCTCTCGCGCTCCTGAAGTGTGTGCCTGTGTCGGGCCCCACGTTGGGCGCCAGATGTAACGACCTGATTTCTATGTATTCTCGCTCGCTACGTTAACGGGCGGCTAGCACAGAGAGGTTATGGGTTCGTTCCACCAAATTTATATTGGGTGATTGCCTTTGACCAATGAATAACGCAAGAGTTCTGTTGGGATCGTAACTGTCTTTATTCGTCTCCTTGTACAAGCCTCGCGGCTCTTCAGCTGCTGCTGCTTCTCGTCGTCGTCCTCGTCGCTGTCCTTCGCGGCGTCGCTCCTCGTCGTCCACTGCTTGCTGGTATCTGCCTCGTGACGGCTCCTTCGAGACTCTGGATGTTATGCGAACCTCACTATCGGGACCGGCAAGGTGTTTCGCCTAGCTGGTAGAACGCCGTTCTGCCTTTTCGCCTAGCCACCTTTATCGCAGGCTCCCTAAGTTGGTCCGGATTGTGTCGGCAAGGTCTATCGCCTAGCCGGTTGAACTCGGTTCGACCTCTTCGCCCAGCCACCTTTATCGCAGTCTCCACGCAAGGACTCCCTGAGCTCGATTTAACCACGACCTAGCACCCATCGGATCTCAGCGTTGAAGCCTCAGCCTTGTAGACTCTCAGTCGTTCGGCGTCTCGACTTTGCGATCTTGATCCTGGTACTCGGCACTTGATTAACTTGCTACTGGTCTCGCGTACACGCACTCGCTTTGATTCTCGCACTATTACTCTCCATGTGCTGCGCTTGCGCCGCCTTTTATAGCCTGTGATGGTCCCGTTATTTCCCTTTTCCAGCTCGCGTGATCGGGTCCAAGGTCCACTGCCGCACCGTTAGTTCACGGTGCGTCCTCTTTGTGCGGGTCCGAAGTCCGCCAATTTACCGTTCGACCCTGTTGCCCTTGCCGTGTGAGGGTCCAATGTCCAGCGTGGTACCGTTAATTCACGGTGTCTCCGCTTTGCCCGGGTCCAAGGTCCGTTGTTTACCGTTTGACCTTGTTGCCCTTGACTCCTCCGGCATTCTCGCCTCCTTCGCTGTTGCTATGCAGCTCTCCTGCCTCGGAATTTGTGGGGAGTTTTAAGACTCCTCACATTTCCCCTTCTTTCTTCGGAAATGTTATGAAAGTGGTGATCTCCCCGCCCCTGTTGTTCGTTCATTCAAATTCCCCGCCCAAACTCGTTCTCCTCGTGACACTATACAGTTCCCCAAAAGACTTCAACTTTCCCTGAGCTGCCCTCGTAAGACTCCCCCCAGACAGCGCTCTGAAAGACCTTTAACTTTCCCATGGCTGTGCTGCGTTAGCCTGTTCCCCAGACAGTTTCCCAAAAGACTTGAACTTTGCCAAAACTGCATCTTGTTCCTTCGATAATTCTCCGCGTAGAATTTGAATTTCCCGCCCAGACATTTCCCCGTGTTTGACATCACCATTCCGATTCCCGTCGTCTGACCACACCTCGATCGCACTTATCGATAGTGGTTCCAGCATTGCCAACCTTGTTGCCGTTATCGTTTTCGTTGTCTTAAGTTGCCTCCGTGTGACCGTTTCTTGAGAAATCCAGTATTTTTGTACCCATCGATCGCAACTATCGATCGACCGCCTATCGCCTGGCGCCCCCGTCCCTAATTTCCTCACGGCCTCGTTGTTTTGAAAAAACTGGTAAGTAAACTTGCTGATGATAGTTTTCCTTTAATTAACGACTTTTTTGTTTACAGCGACACCATGACCATGATGCCCCTGACATGTCTCGGGGTGCTGACCCTGGACTCGCGTTCCTTGCGGCGGCAAGTGACCCCCCTCGCCCTACGCCTGCGGCAGCCTCGTGTTTTCTGCCGGCCCGCGTGCTTGGCCCGCGATTCCCCCTCACCGCCCCCCGTTCCGCGATCGGCTGCTGCGGCGGACCACTCTTTTTTTTTTTGTGTTGTGCTGTGTTGTGCTTCCCTGCCCAAATAATAACTGCTGGGCTTTACTGCTGGGATCTGTTTTATTTGGCCTTAAACACCCGCACCCGGCCCCCTGCTACCTTGACACGGTAGCGCTGTCCCTCCTCCAGCACGAGCTTGACCCACCTGGCCTTCCTCTGCCTCCCTCGCTGTCTTCGCGCTTCTTCGGTCACCCGCGCCGGCCACTCCGCCTCCGGAACCTCCGCCCACGGTTCAGGGCCCTCCGGTGGGGCTCGCGACTCCGGGCACGAAGTCTGCCGCGCCAGCTTCGGGGGTGGCGCAGTGTCCCGCGACGTCTCCGGCGGTGTTGGCCACTCGCATGGCCCCTTCTCCAGCCCCTCTTGGGCCTCGCGTTCCTTCTCGGTCGTCACCTCCAGCCCCGCGCGATCGGCCGTCTCCGCGTCGCGTTTCGCCGACTTGGCCCTCGGATGGCCCGGGTTCAACGGCGGTGGGCGCCGCCACTCGATGGCTTCGATGGCCTCTCGCATCCTGGCCTCCTCTGCTGCCTCCTCGGGCGCGGGCCACGTCCACGTGACCGTCTGCTGATGACACCGCCGCCCCTCCACCACGATGGTTCGCAGCGCTTGCGCGACCTGCGCTTGTGGCAGGTGCCACTCCTGCTGCCTCGGCGGCGACCATGGTGGTGGTGATGGTGAGTGTGGCAGCGGTGACGGCGATCGTGGTGGCGGCGGTGGTGGTGGCGTCGGCAAACGTGGTGGTGGAAGCGGCGGCTGCGTTACCGACGGCGGCTGCGCTGCTGGTGGCGACTGCGGTGCCGACAGCGGCGGCTGCGGCGGCTGCTCCTTTAAAAGTAACGGTGCCCTCCGTGTACACGCCTCCTACGCAACCCGTGCATGTGTGTGTTTAGCCGGTAACGGTGCCTACGGCTTTTTAAACCCTCCCTGTCCCGCTCTCGCGCTCCTGAAGTGTGTGCCTGTGTGTGTGTGCTTGACCGTTAATTTCGATACTGTGTATCCTCCCCCTTTCTTCGGTTAGGGTACAGTGCTCCTCCGATACGCCGGATTTGTTGAGACTGCCCCTCTTTGCTTTGGGGTTTTAACTGGCTTATGTGTGTTTTCCTTTCTTTGCCCGTGTGTTCGTGCCGCAGGTTGCAAATAACCGGAGAATCGAAATTAATTATTTTAAACGGTCCCTCGTACCTGGGGGCCAGTTTCGCCGCGAATCCTTCTGCCGTCTTGGATAGATGGTGCTCCTTGGCCCATACCGTGTCTCCAATCTGTGGTTTCCAAGGGCGCCTCCGGAGATTGTAGTGGCGCGCCTGATCCTGCGCCGCCTTCTCCATGTTCCGTCTGACCAGCTCGAAGATTTCGTTTATTTTTTTCGCATTCTCCGACGGGGTCTGGGTTTCCCTTCCTGTGCCGGTGGTTTCTTCATCAAACAACGCGCTCGGTAACCTGGGCTCTCTGCCCTGCGTGACGAATGCCGGCGAATACCCTGTGGACTCGGCTACACTAGTGTTCACGGCCAGCTGCAATTCTGGCCATTTCTCATCCCACGTTCTCTGGTCTTGTCCGGCAAACTGGGCGATCATTGTTTTTACAGTTCTATTGGCCCTCTCCGTGGGATTTTCTTGTGGTGTGTACGGGGCTGTGAACTAGTGCCGCACTCCCAACTCTGTCAGGAGCCGCTTGAACGCCCTGCTCGTGAACTGCACCCCGTTATCGGTGATTAAGACCTTCGGCACGCCGTACCTTGAGACAACTCTTTCCCGGATTGCCTTTTCCAGCGTCTCCGTGGTAGCCCTACGCATTGGAACTATTTCCGTCCACTTCGAGAACCGATCTACAAGCACTAGTAGTATCGAGTTCCCGTGTTTCGACCGAGGATGCGGCCCAACGAAATCGGCGCATACTGTGGCCCAGGGCTCCTCTGGGATCTATGTGGAGCTGACTGGGCTTGTACCTGAGGCAGCTCTCACAGTTCCGCACGTGCTTCCTAATGTCGCGGTGCATGCCCGGCCAATAATACCTCGCTGCCACCCTCGCGATCGTCTTCCGGCTGCCCATGTGTCCGACCGTCGGCATATCGTGGTTTTCAACCATGACTCGCTGCCTTGACCCGATTGGTACGCATAGCTTCCCCATGTAGCCTCGAGGAAGGAAATATCCTTGGAAGCTGAATATGAAGTCTCCCCAGCTGTCGCCACCTTGGCGTAGTCCTGCGGATGTGGCCGTACGCTTTCTTTCCTCTCGCGGCTGCCTTCTCGCTGCCTGCCGTCGCTTGCCATGCTCTGAATATCCAGGCTTGCTATAAGGCCTTCGGCATCTGCGGCTGTTAGCTTGAATTTTGGGGCCGGCAGCTTCCGGAATTTGACCTCCAGACCTGCCACTAACTCTGCCACGACCGGGTCTTCTGTTATGCGGTCAACCGTCTCTGCCAGGGTCTTCCTCATCGCCTCTACCGAGCCCTCAAGTTCTATTCCCAGAACATTGCTCACCTCGGCGAAGTCCTCCTTCCTGAGATTATAAATCCAGGACTTTCCCATCTTTGATCTTTTGTTCTCTTGGTCAGGGCAATCACCAATCGCCAGATGTAACGACCTGATTTCTATGTATTCTCGCTCGCTACGTTAACGGGCGGCTAGCTCAGAGAGGTTATGGGTTCGTTCCACCAAATTTATATTGGGTGATTGCCTTTGACCAATGAATAACGCAAGAGTTCTGTTGGGATCGTAACTGTCTTTATTCGTCTCCTTGTACAAGCCTCGCGGCTCTTCAGCTGATGCTGCTCCTCGTCGTCGTCCTCTGCGGCGTCGCTCCTCGTCGTCGACTGCTTGCTGGTAACTGCCTCGTGACAGCTCCTTCGAGACTCTGGATGTTATGCGAACCTCACTATCGGGACCGGCAAGGTGTTTCGCCTAGCAGGTAGAACGCCGTTCTGCCTTTTCGCCTAGCCACCTTTATCGCAGGCTCCCTAAGTTGGTCCGGATTGTGTCGGCAAGGTGTATCGCCTAGCCGGTTGAACTCGGTTCGACCTCTTCGCCCAGCCACCTTTATCGCAGTCTCCACGCAAGGACTCCCTGAGCTCGATTTAACCACGACCTAGCACCCGTTGGATCTCATCGTTGAAGCCTCAGCCTTGTAGACTCTCAGTCGTTCGGCGTCTCGACTTTGCGATCTTGATCCTGGTACTCGGCACTTGATTAACTTTCTACTGGTCTCGCGTACACGCACTCGCTTTGATTCTCGCACTATTACTCTCCCTGTGCTGCGCTTGCGACGCCTTTTATAGCCTGTGATGGTCCCGTTATTTCCCTTTTCCAGCTCGCGTGATCGGGTCCAAGGTCCACTGCCGCACCGTTAGTTCACGGTGCGTCCTCTTTGTGCGGGTCCGAAGTCCGCCAATTTACCGTTCGACCCTGTTGCCATTGCTGTGTGAGGGTCCAATGTCCAGCGTGGTACCGTTAGTTCACGGTGTCTCCGCTTTGCCCGGGTCCAAGGTCCGTTGTTTACCGTTTGACCTTGTTGCCCTTGACTCCTCCGGCATTCTCGCCTCCTTCGCTGTTGCTATGCAGCTCTCCTGCCTCGGAATTTGTGGGGAGTTTTAAGACTCCTCACAATATATTTCGTCCTTCAGTTCCCTAATGGATTTTGCGCAGTACAGCCCTGCCTTGTTTACTTTGCTATCTGATATACCATCTACGAAGTATGAAACCAAACTTTCCCCATCGAGCTTAATCGCCTTGTTTATCTTCATAAGACTGTAAAGATATTCAATGCATGTTTCTTTTTGCTGCTTCTGTCTCTGCCGCAATATCTTATGAATCTCCGCCGAACATAATTTTTTTCCAAATTCTTCCTTCAATGCTTATTTTAGCTCGTTCCAACCCCTAACTCCGCTTATGCTTCTAATGTAAAGCTTGGCTGTTCCAATCAGAAGCTGTTTGGCATAAATAAACTTCTGCAAACTATCCCAGCCTACCGTAACAGCCACATCATCGAATTCGGACAGCCAGTGATTGACGTCCTCTTGTTCGGAGCACGAAAACGAAGACACACTGTCCTGAATATCGCTTAAAGTAAATCTTGAGCTAATTTGTGGAATGGACTCTTGGTAATTGGATGAAGCACTGACGCTTACAGCATCCTCATCTGCATCGTCGCCCACATTCACCCCAAAATGATCAAGCAAGCGATCCTGCAAAGCACTCTTTCTCCCATTTGTTTCCAATCCCAACTCGGAACACTTTGCTCTAAGCAGGGGAACAGTCGTTTCTAGGATCGTTTTAGCATCCATGGTAATGCGTCTCGTTTACAAATGGTGTTTCAAAATTCAATTTAACAAAGAAAATATTTAATTTACGTTAAACAAATTCAATCAAAAGATTTTCAAATAAGAATTTTATATTGAATCTTCCTGTCGCTCACCGCACCCAATTGGATTTGACTTTCCAATACGTTCTCTTCTTGTCCTCTTGCCAGCTCCTCTTCGTAATGCGAATCCTTCGCCGTCGTTGCTAGGATTACTTTGCTTCACCCTCGTACAGGTTATCGCATACTTCGTCGTCACCTGCGATCGTCTCATCAAAAACAATTTTACATGCTCAGCAAATCGTCTTCGAAATTTTGCATCGATTTCATCATCTTTTGGTTGCTGCGTATTTTAACTGTTTACTTCCGCACACGCATACATTCAAGTTTTTGCATTTGCTTTTGCACTCTGTGAATCCGCGTTTTATGAAAAGAATTTGCCACCTTGAATTTTATATCGTCAAAATTTCTGCAACAACTTAGATTTTCTTCGGGTTTTCGCTTTTTAATTTACTGTCACATCACTCTGCCGTGTCTTGATCTTTATGTGTTAACGCACAGTAGTTTTAATTGTTCTTGAGTTTTATAATCCCGAACGAGCCCCCAATAATTTGTAGGGTATTACAAATTAGTTATTATTTATTTTCTTATTCCGGGTAAAGTTTACAAGAGTTTATTTAATTAAAACTGAACAAATTAAGTTTCGCACTCTATGGAGACCATGACCTTCCTTCGACAAATCTGCGCAACCGACTGACTGATTGCGCAATTTCTTGGTATGGGCCTTTAGGGAAGTGAGTGATGGCGATAGATCAACCTGATAAAAAGGGATGGAATGCGGCTTGCGAATCTGACTGATGACATCAATTGCATTTATTGTGAAATTCAAAACAGTGTGTCCCCATATCAACTACGAATACAGGGCAACTAAATCTACTAAGTATCCCTATAGCACATATGCTTCTTCCAGTTTTGCAGGTTTAAAAGATCTGACTATGCCGCCTAGGTTTCCCCTAAGTCCCGCAAGGAATGTCGCTAGCTGCTAGTGGTTCTGTCTCCTCTGTGTCAATTAGTCTGAAAAGTGCTAATTTGATAATTGTGATCTGGTCATATGTATTATGTAACGATAATTGTTTCTGTTTTAAGTTATACAATTCCATCATTAATGTCTCTTCATCCCTTCTATCTCTACTTAATAAAGCGTCCTTGATTTAGTGCCAATTGAGGTTAGCCCCTGACGCAATAACTGCTTCGTTCGCCTTTCCTATTATCTTTTGCCTGATTGCTCTAAGTAGCATTTGGCCGTAAGGGGTATGATCCGTGGCTCTGATCATTAAAATTATGTCTTCTACATTGCTAATAAATTCGTTTAGAGTAAAGGGGACCCGAATATGGAGGTAGGAAGCGGATAACATCCGAAATCCTTATTGAAGCAAACAATTCAGCAGGATTGAGATGGTGAGGAATTGTTACTCGAGTCCATGGGTGACATTGATGGTTTGGTTGGTCTTAAGGACAGAGAATTTCTCTGAGCTGCCTGTTCGCTAGCGGTCTGTTTCTTACTACCACCTCTAGTAGTTAATTTGTTGGATGGTAATATACTTCTGACTTTGGAAATCTTAGACATCAGTTTAATTTATTGTTACTTTGGGAAAAAAAAGTCTTACTTAATTGGGGATCATATATTTCGTGTCTGATAACGGTTAATTCTTGTTCGGAAACAATAAAATTGGGCACAATTTTTAGTCTGGCTAATAAGATGCTTTCTTCTATATTATTTACATAAACAGATAGCAAGTTTATATTCATATCGATTCCCGCTGCGTATTGAATCGTATGTAACATTTGGTGTTCCTCGTTTACAGTCTTTGTAGTTATTTAGGAAATAATTTATTAATTGCTGTGTTGTTATTATTCTAATTTTTTCTTTGTTAACATTTAGGGTAAGCTCTCTCTGATTCGCTGTTATAGTCTTTATATTATTCTCGATTTTACGTCCGTCCGCGTCATCCAAGTTTCCTTTAATTACTTTAATAGCTTCGCCTAATCCATTGATAGGTCCACGACTATGTTTTTTCTTTGGAAATAATCTTTCTACCCTGTCTATTAATTGTTTAAGTTTAGTCGCTAGACTAAAGTAAAATAATTTTGTGCGTGAGATATTTGTGAGACTGAACGATCTTTGCCTTGCCAAGTCCTGGGCTGCGATGAGCGTAAATCTATAAGATTAAGATTTGTTTTAATCCGGTTTCATATTTTTGCTTTGTGTAGTTTCTGTTTTTTTAGTAGATAATAGGGTAATCTTGTTGTCTTTTAGAACCTTATATTCCGAAAAACGAGGGGTCAATTTGTTTCTCCAATTTTCCTTTCTAAATATTATATTGTCAGGACTAACCGCGATTGGTTGGTCCCTTTGTTCATTCTATTTGTTTATTCTAGAGTTCATCTTTTCTTCTAGTTGTGTTCTTAGTCTAGGATATAGACTGTTTTGGAATTCATTAAGTTTTTGTATATGGTCATGTTCTGTATTGTATTCAATTTTTTTATTGAACACATGTGTTCTTCTCGAAAATAACTCAAAAGGTGTGAATTTGGTCGCAGAGTGTATGGCTTTCAATCTTTCTACGACTGAATTACTTGTTGATTGCTGGAATGATGTGAAATGAGTAATAACGTCATATTGTTTGCAGGAGTCCACAAAAATTTTTCCAGAAAATTCGGCGCCCTGATCCAATAATAGTTTTGCTGGTATGCCTACAATGCAGAAATAATTTCTCAGAGTTTTCACCACGTATATACAATTTCTTGCTGAAATTGTATAGGCGCTGGCAAATTTTGAGAGTTTGTCAATCAGTTTTAGGATAGTTTGGCCATTTATAGTATAAATATCCATGTGTACTATTTGTAAGGGTGTTCCAGGGATTTCAGTTTTTTGATATATAAACTTTGGTGGTCTCCTGTTATACTTGAGTGTTTGGCAAGTATCACATAAATTAATAATTTTTGTAATTCCTTGTTTCATGTATGGGAAGTAGATGGTTCTCTTTAGATGATGTAACGTTTCTTCTATTCCGCGATGATTATTCTTTAGATGATAATCACTAATTACAGACTTTTGTTCTTCTTTAGACGTGTTACAAAACATTTACATCTGATCTACAAACTGGTCTTGAAAGTATGGAATGTAAGATTCTTCTAACAATTTAAACCGACTGACTGATTGCGCAATTTCTTGGTATGGGCCTTTAGGGAAGTGAGTGATGGCGATAGATCAACCTGATAAAAAGGGATGGAATGCGGCTTGCGAATCTGACTGATGACATCAATTGCATTTATTGTGAAATTCAAAACAGTGTGTCCCCATATCAACTACGAATACAGGGCAACTAAATCTACTAAGTATCCCTATAGCACATATGCTTCTTCCAGTTTTGCAGGTTTAAAAGATCTGACTATGCCGCCTAGGTTTCCCCTAAGTCCCGCAAGGAATGTCGCTAGCTGCTAGTGGTTCTGTCTCCTCTGTGTCAATTAGTCTGAAAAGTGCTAATTTGATAATTGTGATCTGGTCATATGTATTATGTAACGATAATTGTTTCTGTTTTAAGTTATACAATTCCATCATTAATGTCTCTTCATCCCTTCTATCTCTACTTAATAAAGCGTCCTTGATTTAGTGCCAATTGAGGTTAGCCCCTGACGCAATAACTGCTTCGTTCGCCTTTCCTATTATCTTTTGCCTGATTGCTCTAAGTAGCATTTGGCCGTAAGGGGTATGATCCGTGGCTCTGATCATTAAAATTATGTCTTCTACATTGCTAATAAATTCGTTTAGAGTAAAGGGGACCCGAATATGGTGGTAGGAAGCGGATAACATCCGAAATCCTTATTGAAGCAAACAATTCAGCAGGATTGAGATGGTGAGGAATTGTTACTCGAGTCCATGGGTGACATTGATGGTTTGGTTGGTCTTAAGGACAGAGAATTTCTCTGAGCTGCCTGTTCGCTAGCGGTCTGTTTCTTACTACCACCTCTAGTAGTTAATTTGTTGGATGGTAATATACTTCTGACTTTGGAAATCTTAGACATCAGTTTAATTTATTGTTACTTTGGGAAAAAAAAGTCTTACTTAATTGGGGATCATATATTTCGTGTCTGATAACGGTTAATTCTTGTTCGGAAACAATAAAATTGGGCACAATTTTTAGTCTGGCTAATAAGATGCTTTCTTCTATATTATTTACATAAACAGATAGCAAGTTTATATTCATATCGATTCCCGCTGCGTATTGAATCGTATGTAACATTTGGTGTTCCTCGTTTACAGTCTTTGTAGTTATTTAGGAAATAATTTATTAATTGCTGTGTTGTTATTATTCTAATTTTTTCTTTGTTAACATTTAGGGTAAGCTCTCTCTGATTCGCTGTTATAGTCTTTATATTATTCTCGATTTTACGTCCGTCCGCGTCATCCAAGTTTCCTTTAATTACTTTAATAGCTTCGCCTAATCCATTGATAGGTCCACGACTATGTTTTTTCTTTGGAAATAATCTTTCTACCCTGTCTATTAATTGTTTAAGTTTAGTCGCTAGACTAAAGTAAAATAATTTTGTGCGTGAGATATTTGTGAGACTGAACGATCTTTGCCTTGCCAAGTCCTGGGCTGCGATGAGCGTAAATCTATAAGATTAAGATTTGTTTTAATCCGGTTTCATTTTTTTGCTTTGTGTAGTTTCTGTTTTTTTAGTAGATAATAGGGTAATCTTGTTGTCTTTTAGAACCTTATATTCCGAAAAACGAGGGGTCAATTTGTTTCTCCAATTTTCCTTTCTAAATATTATATTGTCAGGACTAACCGCGATTGGTTGGTCCCTTTGTTCATTCTATTTGTTTATTCTAGAGTTCATCTTTTCTTCTAGTTGTGTTCTTAGTCTAGGATATAGACTGTTTTGGAATTCATTAAGTTTTTGTATATGGTCATCTTCTGTATTGTATTCAATTTTTTTATTGAACACATGTGTTCTTCTCGAAAATAACTCAAAAGGTGTGAATTTGGTCGCAGAGTGTATGGCTTTCAATCTTTCTACGACTGAATTACTTGTTGATTGCTGGAATGATGTGAAATGAGTAATAACGTCATATTGTTTGCAGGAGTCCACAAAAATTTTTCCAGAAAATTCGGCGCCCTGATCCAATAATAGTTTTGCTGGTATGCCTACAATGCAGAAATAATTTCTCAGAGTTTTCACCACGTATATACAATTTCTTGCTGAAATTGTATAGGCGCTGGCAAATTTTGAGAGTTTGTCAATCAGTTTTAGGATAGTTTGGCCATTTATAGTATAAATATCCATGTGTACTATTTGTAAGGGTGTTCCAGGGATTTCAGTTTTTTGATATATAAACTTTGGTGGTCTCCTGTTATACTTGAGTGTTTGGCAAGTATCACATAAATTAATAATTTTTGTAATTCCTTGTTTCATGTATGGGAAGTAGATGGTTCTCTTTAGATGATGTAACGTTTCTTCTATTCCGCGATGATTATTCTTTAGATGATAATCACTAATTACAGACTTTTGTTCTTCTTTAGACGTGTTACAAAACATTTACATCTGATCTACAAACTGGTCTTGAAAGTATGGAATGTAAGATTCTTCTAACAATTTAAATATTGTGTCGGGAGCGAAAATGTCTTGTAGCCTGTTAGGTGTTAAGATTTCTCGTAATATTTCGCTAATGACGTTTAGGTCAAAGTTATCTTTGGACACAATGCGTCTAAATTTGTTTTTGAACAAAATGCAATTTCTAGTTTTATTTTCGGCTCCGAGTTCAAATATGTATTGTGATTTAAATTCATTTAGTGGTTTATCGGACGTACTTATGGGGTCTAAATTGGATAGTTGACTTTCTACACCACTCGAAATGCAATTCGTCTGCATTGTTACACGACTTAAGGCGTCGTTTATAAAAAAGGATCCAAAAACACTAGTATCCTTTTTTATAAACTACTTCATAGTCATATTCCAAGAGTTGGAGTTTCCATCTAACCAATTTTGAATTTGGTTCCTTAAAGTTTGTTAACCAGGTTAAAGTCCTGTGGTCAGTAACTATCTTGAATTTTTGACCAAACAGATAAGGTCGAAAATATTTTGTGGCCCAAGTAATGTCTAGCATTGCTTCTCAGCAGTGTTCTGCTGGCAAATGATGCCGGTATGTCGGACCCCAATGTTCCTTGCGACAGAACCGCTCTTAGCGCCACATTACTGGCATCTGTGGTTTATAAAAAAGGTTTTTTGAAATGCGGGTATCTTAGTAAAGGATCGTTATAAAGCAATGTTTTACATGAGATTTTTTTAAATCTTCGGTTAACAATACCGGCGCCTTCCCTTTTAGCTGTTGCGTCATGGGTTTGGTTATTTTTGCAAAATCCTGAATAAACTTTCTATAGTAGCCCAAAAAGCCGAGAAAAGATTTTATCTCCTTTCTAGTGGTTGGGATTGGGAAAACCTTTATTGTCGCAATTTTCTTCGGGTTTGGCTTAATACCATCTTCTGTGACAATATGTCCTAAGTACACTATTTCTTTGTGTAGAAACTCAGATTTGTCATGTTGAATTTTTAAGTTAGCGTGACTTAATCTGCGAAATACGGAGTTTAAGTCAGCGATGTGTTCTTTTAGGGAAGGTGAAAAACTATAATGTCGCCTAAGTAGACTAAACAGCATTCTCCGTTATGGTCAGCAAACACGTTGTCCATCACTCTTTGGAAAGTTGCCGGAGCGTTTGTAAGACCGAAAGGCATATGAATAAACTCGTAATGTCCTCCATGTGCTGTGAAGGCTGTCTTTGGCGTGTCTTTAGGTTCCATTTCATTTTGATGGTACACACTAGCTAGATCTAGACCTGTGAAATATTTAGCTCTACCAATTCCGTCAAGGACATCATTAATTTTTGGCATGGGGTATCTGCCCTATACTGTTTTTTCATTAAGTTTTCTAAAATCCACGACCATTCCCCATTTCTTTATTTTGGAAGCGTCTGGTTTTTTTGAAACTCCAAGGCGAATGACTATGCTTTATGATGTTTTGATCCAGTAACTTGTTTATTTGTTTTTGAGTCTCAGTTGATTCTGTGATGCTGAATCTAAACGGTCTACTAGTCATCCGTATTCTTTATTTCATGCTTTGCTTGATTTGTGAACGAAAGTTTGTCACCTTCACGAAATACTAAATTTGGGAACTTATATCTGAGTTTATTCAGTTGTTGTTTTTCTTCCTTATTTAAATGTTCTGTTCGAATGGTATCAAAACCAGAAGTACGCTGGTCGTAATTGTAATTGACGTTATTGGGCATAACATCCGTAGGGCTAAAATCATCCTAACTAAATTTGTTTACCTCTAACCTCGAATCTAAATAGAACTTTTTGGGTGTAGTAGAAAAATTATTGATTTCGATCAATCTGATTCCTGCCGTTATGAAAAAATCCTGATCTATTTCAATGTGGTCATACAAAAATGGTCCATCCTTAACGCTTACTGGAACTTTGATTAACGACTTCGACTCTTCTCTAATTTCATATATCTCTGAAGAAGGATTTGGTTTAAGAAGTAAAGGTATTTCATTGGTTGGGGTAGTGAAAGTAAGATGTGGGATATTGATTACTGCCGGAAGTTGGGTTAGGATGTTCATACCAATTAACCCATCAAAGAATTGGTTAAAGTCAAATAGCAGAAAAGGGAATTTTCTCTGATCATTAAATTTTCTCAAAGATGGGTAATATTGTCATGTGTAGGACCGGTCGTGATTGAGATTGGACTTTCAAGTGTGATCTTTTTCTCGTCCGATACCAATTTAGGGTGGATGAAAGTGCCCTCTGCGCCAGTGTCTATCAGAAATTTTAGGTTATGGTTCTTTTGAAATGATAGTTTGATATATGGTAAATTGGCGTTAATTTGAAATTTACTTAGAAATCCTGTTTGCGTTTTCAGGCTCTTAATTGAAAATTTTCCTCTTGGCCGTATGGGGTCTGATCCGTGCCTCTGATCATTAAAATTATATATTCTACATTGTTAATGAATTCGTTTAAAGAAAAGGGGTCCCCTGAATATGAAGGTAAATGGAAATATGGAAATCCTCATTGAAGCAAACAATTCAGCAGGATTGACGACCACATTGCTGGAGTGAGATAGTGAGGAATTGTTACTCGAGTCCATGGATGACATTAAGGTGTATTGATTGGTCCTAAGGACAGAGAATTTGTCTAAGGTGCCTGTTCGCTGGTAATAGATTTCTGACTTTGGAAATCTTAGATATCAATTTAATTTATTGTTACTTTGGGAGAAAAAAGTCTGCTCATTCGTATTTGTACCAAATATTACGAGTATACTTAAGATTATTGTTTGTTTTTATACTTAAAGTAATTATAGTGTTGATGCGTACCTTGTTGTGTCGTGTTGAAGCGTAGCTTGTAGTGTAGTCTAGTCCCTCAGGTGTTTTTATCTTGTAGAAATTACCTGTGTAGGTAAAAAATTAATTTCTTGTTTCTTTTCTTCTTTTTTTTCTTTGTTGCTGAACACCCTTAACAAAACACGCCATGGGATTTCGAGAATTAATTCAAGTATTGGAACATCAAGTTGTATCATTAAATTAATATTTATACATATTCTTTTTCTTTTTGTTTTTTTTTTACTTTAATAGACTTCACTTGGGCCTGAAACCAGCTTACGAAATTGGCCATAAATTTTGCAGCTGACGATCATACAAAACATTCGATATGATTGTAGATCTATTTCATTTCACTTAATACTCTGTATTTCAAAATCATTTATTTAATTTTTCTTTTAAATATATTTACTTTAATAAAATGGACCTAAAAACAACTTTCAAAATTTGGTATAAATTTTGAGCTGACTGTCCAGAAAACACGCAATGGGATTGTAGCGGTCTTTATTGAAATTAATTAATTTTCCTTATTTTGGTTTTTTTTTTCATTTTAAACTGCACATTTTATAGATTTTTTATTTTTTATTTCCTCGTTTTGTTTCTCTTTTTTTTTTAATAAAAAAAAATTTAACACATTAACTCATTTTTCTACTGTACCGTTATAACTTGTTAACCTTTTTTTTAAATATTTGCTCATTTTCCTCTGCTTTCCCTAACGTTTCTTGTCTCTGATGTTTTATTTTTACACTCAAATTTTTGCATTTTATTTCAGGTTCTTTTTCACAAGAATACTGTTACAGCCGGCCATTAAGCGAAGCTTCTAAAAGCATTTTAGTTGAAACTATGGTTAATTCATTTATATTTAAAATATATTCTGGATTATAAAGAGCTTTAAAAAAACTTCTTCTCTTCTCGAGGCTCGTGCTGCAATTGGTTTTTAATAGTTGTCTCTCTTCCTGGATGCACATTGATTGATGTTAAAATATATGGTTCTCTTCATCGATAATTTTGTAGAAAAGAAATAATAAGAATTAAACTTCAAATTGCTGTACTGGGGCGGTAACATTCCCCCCTACGTAAACAGCTACAAGGGTTTACTTTGATTTCGGTAAAACGTCTAGTACAGCTATTTTTGTTGCTGGCCGGACCATAATTCCATGTTGATCTGGTCGTATTTTATGACAAGTTTCCCGAAGTCAATGTTCTTTAGCTCCTCCTTGACGATCTTCTCTGTTGCTCTAAAATTTGTGCCATTGTCTGAAAATATTTCCTTTGGTGTCCCGCTACGGGACATAAAGTTAGTTAGGCACATTACGCATGAGCTAGTGTCAAGGCTATAGGCTATTTCTATATGGACGGCACGTAGAGTGAGGCATGTAAAAATAACGCACCAGCGCTTCTCCTTATGTCGGCCTACAGTTACCAGTATAGGCCCAAAAAAATCCACTCCAGTGTATGTAAATGGCCTTTCGAAACTAGCGATTCTGGCTGGAGGGAGTGACGCCATCTGTGTTGGTTCCGGGATTGCAGAATTATTCTTGCATATTTGACACGATTTTCGAACCGATTTGTATACGATTCGCAACTGAGGGATAAAGTACATACTTCGTATCAGATTAATGGTACCCTCGTGAAGCATATGGTGGTTTTTCTCGTGAAAGTCCTTTACTACAAGGTGTGTGATGTGATTATACTTTGGCAGTACGATCTGGTCCCTGTTTTGATCTATAGTATCCGCCCGCCCTTGAGTATGCATTATGCCCGCATTATCAATATATACGTTGAAGTCGATTAACGCGCTTGGTTTTGTTATGTTTTGGCTTGATTGAAGGGTGTCAAGTTCTGTTTTGAAGCCATCCTGCTGCGCTTTCCTGAAAAGAATGTTTTTTGCCGACGTTAGTTGCTCAATTGAAAGGTGTCTTGCTATTTGTTCAGCTTTGCATCTAGCTTGAAGAATTCCTACGTATAATAAGAAAGTAGCGGTTGCCCTGTACAAGCGCTTCCAATCCGAAAAACACTCAACGTTTAACGGTATCGCTTTTACGCTGGTCCTTCTCATTACCAATACAGTTCTTCGGATCTCGTCACATTTAACATTTGGAAAGGTGCATACATCGGGTTGTTTGGGCCATTGGTCCCTTGACTGTCGGAGAATGTGTGGCCCATTTACCCATTCTTCAGGATTGGGCTTGGATGTGAATTTCGTGGCCATATTAGCTACATTTAGCTTCGTTGGAACCCAATGCCATTGACTGGCATGTAGTCTCCATGATTTCTCCAACACGGTGCATGACAAAGGCGTAAAAATTTCGCGGATCCATTGTCAGCCATGAAATAACAGTCCTTGAGTCCGTCCAATATATGTGTTCATCGGCCTTTATGTTGCGTGTGTTACGGACTTCCTGAGATAAGCGCGCCAAAGTAGTTCCATTCGGGGTATGGAAAGCGGCTTAAGAGGTGCCACTTTGCTTTTTGCTGCGACCAATGATATAGTGATGTCATCTCCTTTTCCTATTGGAAAATAGCAGACGGCTGCATATCCGAACTCGCTGGCATCCACAAAGGTGTGTAGTTCGGTGAAGTCTGCGATATGGAGTAATGGCGAGTAACTGGGACCTGAACTGTTGCGGCTTGGGAAAGCAAGCCCTTCCATTTTTCCCAAAATAAAAGCTGAGGTGCCGGTAAGACGTCGTCCCATCCTATTCCTGTGCGCCAAATTTCTAGTAGCAGAATTTTTAGGCCTATGGTGAAACAGGGTAAGAATCCGAATGGGTCAAATATAGACATCAACACTTGTAGGGCCTCTCGTGTGGTTGGCATCGCTTCTTCGGAAAGGATGTTTCTTTTCATTCGTGTAAATTTGAAAAAATATTTAAACATGTCAGTTTTCGGTTCCCAAAACATACCAAGGACTTTCTCTGCATCTCCGAGCTCCTTTGCCGGTTGTAGGGTACCCGAGTCGCCCAGCAAATGCTTCAGAACTTCGGGAGAGTTTGATGCCCAATTCCTTATATTGAAGCCTCCTGCGGCGTGTATGTCCCGAACCTCTAAAGAAACCTTGATTGCTTCTGTTTCGTCGGCCAGACTGTCTATGTAGTCGTCGACATAGTGTGCTTCAGTAATAGCTTCAAAGGCTCGGGGACTCTTCAGTTTATACTCCTTCGCGTTCTTATCTCGCACGTAATGAGCAATGCATGGAGCGCAGGATATGCCGAAAGTCATTGCTTTCATAACAAATATCGTTGGAGCTCGGGTTTCTTTGTTAAACCATATAAATCGCTGAGCGTGCGAATCTGCTTCCTGGATACGAATTTGGTGGAACATTTCCGCAATGTCACCGCAAACTGCTATTTTTCCAACCCGGAACGCCATTAAAACTTCAGTGAGGGGATGCAAAAGGTCAGGACCCGTTATCATGAAATCGTTCAGTGACTTTCCGTGAGATTTAGCTGCTGCATCCCATACAAGCCTAACCTTTTCTGGTTTATTTGGGTTGTGAGTGATAAATATCGGAAGGTACCAAACGCGCTCATGCCCTATAGTCATTTCGGCGCTAGACATCTCGACTGCGTAACCCTTCTCGAGTAAATTGTTGATCTGTAGCTCAATCTTGTCATACAAATCAGTTTCCCGGGATATTTTTGATTTCAGACAGTCCAATCTTTTCATTGCGCTACTAAAGCTTTTTGGTAAAATGGGGTTGGTGTGACGCCATAGGAGACCAACTTGATAGTGGCCATCAACTTTTGTGCAAGTACTATCTAATATTTGTAGGGCCTTTTCGTCATCGATGGAACGAAGAGTCCTTGGAGTAACAGAGTCAACATTAAAACTCTCTTTAACGGTTTTATCGATTTCATCCCAATTACACTGACAGTGGTGCATAGAGAATGCGGTCTTGGCGTTGCCGGAGCCTTGTAGTCCCCAACCGAGTATACACTTCGACGCAATGGGATCGTTTCACTTTCCTTCTCGTAATTTTCGAGGAACAGCAAGCTTCCAATTATTTGTTCCAATCAGAAGCATTGGTTCAGCACTTGAATATGACTTTAAGGCTATTCCATTTAGGTGCGGGTATTTGGCGGTTAACTCACTTACGTTGACGGTTTATCTTGGTAGGCCCAAATTTTTGACTGTGTGAACGTTATTTAGCCAGTATGATTTTTGGTCGTCTGTTCCTGAGATTCGAATATTAAAGCGCACAGAGTTCCTTTCCATTCTGGTGGTTTGATTAGTCCGCTGCATACATATTGGGTCAAGAGTGCCGCGTAAGTTAAAGCGCTTGAAGAATGATTCGTCCATGAGTGTCACCGAAGATCCCTCGTCTAAAAAGGCGAAAGTGTCAATGATAAGATTGCTGCAATGAACTTTTATGGGGACAATTCGAAAATATTGCTCTCCGTCAGGGGACTTGGCTTGGTGAGATGCAACGACATTGTTATTCTGACTATATTTATGGAGCAGAGGGTGATGTCTTGATTCACATCCTCCGATCCCACACGGCTTAGTTGAGAAGCATCTTCTTCCGTGGACTTTAAGGCACTTAAAGCAAAGTCGATTGTCGCGAAAAATTAGCTGCTTTTCCTCATAGGGGAGATTACAAAACCCTTCACACTGTGCGACTTGATGCTGTGTACTTTGGCATTTGAAGCAAGGCGTGTTCTCAGAGCTGTGTTCATCCGAATCGGTGTGTTGGGGCCGTCCGGTGTTGTAGCTGGTGGAGGCTGCTTCGGCGATCTTGTATAACCAATCACTAAAAGCCTTTACGTTTCCAGTAGATCCGTCTTTTCCTCTAACATCTGTAACATAAGAACATTAGTGGATGTGTTGATGATTGGGGCCTTTGAATAATTCAAACTAGTTTTGTCGATCTCAACTTCAGTTACGTTGATTTGCTGCAAGTTGTTTTCCAAGATCTGCATCGGATCCGGAAAGTCTTTTAATTGTTTTTAAGGAGCCACTGAGCTAACTTCTAGGCCCTGTGCGGCTGCACCTTGCGGTTCCTTATTGGTGGTGACTACATCGCACATACAATAACGCTATTAATTATTGGATGTAATTTGCTTGCAAGAAGGGCAGGCCCAGCCTTTAAGGTTATCGTCACTTTCATCGCGCACGTAAGCAAAATGGTACCAAGTCTTGCAAGTTTCACATTGCACCCAAATAATGTCGTTACCGGGTCGATCTTTTTTGCAAACGCCACATATGGCATTATCGTAATTGCGATTGAACATTTTCGTATTCTTGTAATTGATTTCAAATTAATCTTTTCTTTGACTTGTTGGGGGAAATGTATTCACTTTCGAGAGCTATGCCCCTACTCACAGCTTTAGTGGTCAGTTTGTTGCAGTTTTATCACGAAAACGATACACATTTAGGCGGCGTCATGTGGTCAAAATTCCTTTCTGCGGAACTGTCTTGCTCTTATCTACGCAGTTAAAATTCGCATCGGTATATCGGAATTTTCTATGTATACGAGTACAACTGCGCTGTGTCTTTTCCCTTTGCTAGTGCGGAACTGTACCTTTCTTATATATGTATGTATATATATATGTATATACGCAACCAACTAGGAGTCACTATATCAGTAGCAAGTTAATGATTTTATTTGTATACGACAAATTTAATTGTTCGATACGCATATAGTAGTTTATTTTTTCTTCTTTTCACTATAGAGTAATTTCTCTTTCACACGCGGAACTTAGTCGTTCAATACACGTATAGTAAGATTTTTTAAAGAATGTTACAGCCGGCCATTAAAACGAAGCTTCTAAAAGCATTTTAGTTGAAACGATGGTTAATTTATTTATATTTAAAATATATTCTGGATTATAAAGAGCTTTAAAAAATCTTCTTCTGTTCTCGAGGCTCGTGCTGCAATTGGTTTTCAATAGTTGTCTCTCTTCCTGGATGCACATCGATTGATGTTAAAATATATCGTTCTTTTCATCGATAATTTTGTAGGAAAGAAATAATAAGAATTAAATTTCAAATTGCTGTACTGGGGCGGTAACAAATACTCCACCTTAATTTCGTATACGTGTAAGTGGTTACATTGTAACAATTATCCTAAGATCCATCCTGGTTCGTTGCTCGGCTGCTCCAGTTATGGTATG
Organism: Drosophila elegans; assembly: GCF_018152505.1. NCBI lineage: Eukaryota > Metazoa > Arthropoda > Insecta > Diptera > Drosophilidae > Drosophila > Drosophila elegans. Next base: position 509,230 of record NW_024545820.1, on the reverse strand, counting down.
TCTTCGGGGGGGTGGTGGGCTAAGGTTTTCCAACTGTTGAGTTTTTTAAATTAAATAAGTCTGTGTCGATTGAAATGACAATTCTAACTTGTTTGTATATTGTTCAGTGGTGGCCAAGAAGCCGCCGCTGCCGAATATGTACATAAGTTCTTATATATTAATACATACATGCTTATACACTAACGCAAGATGAAATTAAGAAATGATTATCCGGCAGTCCGTTCGAAGTGGCAGCTCGTGTTTTATTTTCCTGTGGCTAGGGGTCGGAAGTACTGTTGCGATGTCAGCAAAAGTAGCGGGGCAACGACTTGAGTGGGTCGTTGCATGGTTCAGGCTATGTTTGCAGATTGCAACATAGTTACGTCCAAATGTGTGGACGTATGTGACCGCCCAGTAGATCTGGGTGGTTTGGCCGGCGGCCCGTTGCCCACCGACTTGTCAGTAACATGAGCATAAAAATTAGAATTAGAATGAGCGCAAATACATTACCCCTTCTTGCGACTACATTCCTTCATCTCTTTTTTATCAACTTGCATAAGCCGGAAAGGGTTTTCATTCCCCTAACTGCTTCCACATTCCCTCTTCTGCATCGTCATCTTTTCCTTTTCCATTCGCAATAAAAAATGTAAACAAATATGTAAGTTAACTGTGGCCAGCCAAACCAAAGTCGTTCACCTCAGTTTACGTAAACAACATCGCTCCGACCAAATTGCTGACCATGCAATGAGCCGGATGCTCGTGCGCAGACGGCAAACACTGCATATTTGCGTGGCCGCCGCGAGCTTCTGTTAGCTTTAAGTCAATCCCTTAAGTTCAGTTCTGATTTAAATTCAATAAAGAGTACATCGCTCATAAACAATTAAACAATTTATCATTTGAACACTGACTGAGTTTTTAGGCCAGCAATGAACGGAGGACAGTTACCCTCCCAACATAATTTTCCTAAATCATAATTTGGAAAGTCTTAGGCCAGCCTGCTAAGAGCCAGCAGCTAACAACCAACAACCAGCAGCCTGCTAAGAGCCAGCAGCCAAAAACCAACAACCAGCAGCGTGCAGCCAGCAACCAGCAACCTACAGGCAGCAGTGGACCTGACGTCTACCCACACCGAGAGGACAGGAGAAGCTACCGTTCATCTCACTAATATTCTAACTGGCGCTCAACTAGTGGTAACTTGTTACCCACCGGATAAATCAAAAATTTGGAAGTTTAAAAAAAACGAACAACACAATTCACAAAACATGTAAGTGGGTCCTTCGGCCAAAACTTTTATGTCTTCCACCAAAAATTTATGTAACTGTAAAGTCTCAGGGAAGACAAGCATTAAATTCTGTCCCTGTAACAAGAAAGCAAAAAATTTAAAATACATAAATAACGAGTGTGAAGTGAGTTTTTGGAAAATCTCAGAATTTATAATTTTATAATTTATAATTTAACAGCCACAGTTAGGTTATTTTTACTTGTGTCCGGTGGAGGAAATTTGCCCAAAGATTCCAGTAAACATTTTATTTCAAGAAAAACTATTTCTTTGGGTGTGATTTGCAGTATCTTAAATAAACAAAATATACAAAATATAAGTTTTAATGCGAATTTATTTAACAACATAATAAATTTATTAGTTAAAATTATGCCCCATAATTTTTCTTTCTGTGTAACGGCGCATCGCTATTGTACGAATTCAAATGAATTCAGAATGCTGAAATATATTTTTTTGCGTGCCGCAAGCACAATACCAGTGGCAATAGTCGCCGCAATAAGTACAATACCAATTGGGCTGCGGAGAAGTGAATACGTCAAAAGATCTTTTCGTACTGATTTTATTGAACATAACTTTGGGTTTATATACATCTTCTTGGGTCAAAAAAGGGTGTTTACATAGGTCTATTCTAGATTACAATTGTCAGTTACATGGTTTATCCTAATCAAACAAAACAATTTAGATACGATATCGTAGGTAAAAAAGTCTTAAATATTCTGCATGCAGATGGTGTGAAAACGTGACCGATCGTGTGTTTTCTTTTATGATGGGTCAGAATTGACACACATGTGGACACAGGCATACGTGGTCCTGTGTTGATTTAGGTAGGCCGATATCACCAATGACCCTTGTATATTTAACCCATAAATATATATCCAGCTGTGAACAATTTTCTTCTTGGCGAAAATCGTACAGCTTTTTCGCCTGCCATTTCAGTGATTTTTTTTCACTGTGTACTAAACATAATTTTATGCAGCGGCCGCACATTCTGTTACCCTGCAGACATTGTTGATGTTTTTATTGTCCCGCATATTGAAAGTAAATACGACCCCCATAGTCTTTCGACTTTGTCTTTGTTTGTGCAGCGCTTTGGCTTATGCGCTCGAATTTCTCTGCGATTAAGTCCAGCTGCCCATGAGTAATCCGTTTCTCGAGTAAAGAAACAATAAGCAATACTCGAGCGACTCAGAGTCCGAGAGTGAGGGACAGTTCCACACCTCAACCCCAATACTCAGGCCCCCAGCCCCCCTACAGAAATGGATCCCGAGCAGCTCCGAACTGATATACAAGCCGTTGTTAACAATGCCCTTGCAGAACAGACCGCCCAAAGCCAGCTGAGGGAGCAAGCCCTTAGGAATCAAATTGAGGAATTGGCCGGGCGAGTGGCGGCAGACAGCACCACGTCAGCTCCAGCCCAGACCCCTCAGATAAGAACATATAAAGCCATGTGTGAGCACAGAAGGCATACGTCTCTTGGCGGCAGGCGGCCGTAGCGGCCTATCAGATTTTTAGACGATACGATGGCAGCTCTCGCCACTACCAAGCAGTAATAATAATCAGAAGCAAGGTTAGGGAACCCGCCGACGCTGTACTGTCGTCATTCGGAACAGTACTCAACTTCGATGCGATCATAAGTTGCCTAGATTTTACATATAGCGATAAACGCCCAATGCATGTCATAGAGCAGCAGATGGGCACCCTCAGACAGGGAAATCTTTCACTGCTGCTCTATTATGAAGAGGTGGAGAAAAAACTGACCCTCCTCACAAACAAGGCCACCATGTCGCACGTCGCTTTGGTGGCCGAAGTCCTGTGCGAAAAATTCCGGGATGATGCCCTTCGAGTATTCATCTCGGGATTAAAACGCAGCCTCGCTGATGTCCTCTTCTCGGCGAAGCCGAAGGACATGCCAACAGTACTTGCTTTGGCTCAGGAGGCGGAGGCAAGTCACAAGGTATTCCTTCGCGGCCTCATTTGCAAAAAGCCAGGAGGATTGGGATAAAAAACAATACCCAAAGGCACAAGAGCGTCAACAAACCCCTCCTCAGAATAGTTTCCAAACAGGTGCTGCCAAAAATCCCTATTTCACAAAGCAGCACAAAGCTCAAGTTCACCCTGCAGTGACAGGCTTTGTGAAAATAATTCCGAACCATGGATATTGACCCTTCACTCGCGTCGAAAAATTTCATCTGACCTCACAAAGGATTGAAAGTCTTTTGCCCAGTAGACTCCGCATTTACCATTCATTTAATTCATGGGGGTACAACTATACAACTAAATGCTTCGTCTCAATATTCAATTTTAAGGCTAATTTTTTCATACTACCAGACCTGACTACCTTTAATGGAATAATCGGCCTCGACCTATTAAAACAGGCAGGGGCATCACTCTGCCTAGCTTCCCGCCATCTAAAATGGGGCACCGAAGTAGACCAGATTGATTTCCATACGTGCGCTGATGTTAACTTCACCAACGTGAATTGCTCAGATGCACCGCCATTGGCAAAAAACGCGTTCTTAGAAATGCTAAAGACTAGGAAAAAGGCTTTTGCAGACCCTAATGAGGCATTACCTTACAACACATCGGTGGTAGCTACCATCAGAACGGTTAGTGAGGAGCCCATATACGAGAAATTATACCCGTACCCCATGGGAGCAGCGGATTTCGTCAGAAGTCGGTATCCCCTTACAACAATCCGATATGGGTTGTAGATAAAAAAGGGACCGACGAGCTTGGAAACCGAAAAATGCGACTAGTTATTGACTTTCGCAAATTAAACGAAAGAACTGTGTCCGACAAATATCCCATGTCAAGTATAAGCATGATATTAGGCAACCTAGCTAATGCTAAATATTTCTCAACGCTTGACCTCAAGTCTGGCTATCACCAAATTATACTCGCAGAACGCGGCAGAGAAAAATTTTCTTTCTCAGAAAATTGGGGGAAATACGAATTCCTCAGATTACCGTTTGGCCTCAAAAATGCAGGCAGCATTTTTTAGAGGACCATCGACGACATCCTACGGGAACAGATTGGCAAGTTCTGCTATGTTTACGTTGACGACGTAATCATTTTTTCAGAAGATGAAAACTCTCACATCAAGCACGTAGATTGGGTTCTTAAGAGCCTGTACGATGCAAACATCAGAGTATCGGGAGAAAAATCAAGCTTTTTTAAGAAAAGTGTAAGCTTCCTTGGGTTTATAGTCACTTGTAACGGTGCTACAACTGACCCAGAAAAGGTAAAGACCATAAAAGAATTTCCGGAACCCAAAAGTGTTTTTGAGGTACGATCACTTCTAGGCCTAGCCAGCTACTATCGATGTTGCATTAAGGACTTCGCAGCAATAGCAAGGCCTATATCGGACATCCTGAAGGGGGAAAACGAAGCAGTTAGTAGGCACAGGTCACGAAACATTCCGGTTCAGTTCACTGAGGCGCAAAAACAAGCGTTCCAGAAACTACGAAATATCATGGCATCCGACGACGTGATGCTAAGGTACCCCGACTACAAAAAGGCGTTTGATCTAACGACAGATGCCTCGGCCTATGGCTTTGGCGCAGTATTGACCCAAGAGGGTCGCCCAATAACAATGAACTCAATGACATTAAAATACAGGGAGGTTAACTACGCCACAAACGAGAGGGATCTCTTAGCCATCTTTTGGGCACTGGCCAAGCTGCGAAACTATTTATATGCAGTTAAAGATATAAACATCTATACTGACCACCAGCCATTAACATTCGCAGTATTGGAATCCAATCCTAATTGGATTCGACGACTCCGGCGCTAAAATGTTTTATAAGCCCGGCAAGGAGAATCTCGTCACGGATGCCCTCTCCAGACAGGAACTTAACGTTGTGGAGGCGGAAGAAGCTTATTCGTGTGCGGCCACTATCCACAGTGAAGTCTCGCTCACACACACCATCGAAGCAACGGAGAAGTCGTTGAATTGCTTTCAGAACCAGATAACTCTGGAGGAAGCACACTTTCCGACTAAATGCAGCTTCGTGCTCTTTGGAAATAAGAGACGGCACAACATTGACTTCACATGCATGGAGTCGCTGCTTGAGGAGCTCGCGGACACCATAGTCCCCGAGGGCGTAAATGCTATTCATTGCGATCTGCATACGCTATCAATGATACACAATAAATTGATCCGGCCATTCCACGCCAACAAATTCTGGCATTGCAAAAACCGAGTGACAGGCATTTTTGCAATTGCGGAGAGACTGGAAATCATCAACTGCCGAGCACAATAGGGCACACAGATCGGCGCAGGAGAATGTCAAGCAGGTGCTTTCCGAATATTATTTTCCTAAAATGACTAAATTAGCCAACGAAGTTGTCCAAAACTGCAAAACCTGCGCGAGGGCCAAATATGATAGGCACCCCAAAAAACAGGAAATCGGCCGATCCCGTCCCATGCAGGGGAGATGTTACACATTGAAATCTTCGCAATGGACAAGAAATACTCTAGAACAATTGATGACCTGAAACCAGCACTGTTGCAGCTAATAAACTATTTTCCAAAAGCCAAAACGATCTATTGCGATCTATTGGGTTTCAATACCACCGGCATATTTTTGGTTTAAGATTACTTCATTGGTGGTGGGATACCTCTTAAAATTGCTTAAGTTCAAATTTACAGGTTCGGACTCATACCTTATTTTTTCTTATCCTTGGCGTCGGCTCACATAACTGATTATTCGCAGGCCAAGTATATTCCCATCATTGACGGCCAAATACTAGTGTGGTATACTACAGCGAACATCTCGGAATTTGCGCGCGTGGTGGAGGAAACAGACAATCTGATCAGCATGTTTCCACTGTCCCATATGAAGAAGCTTCTAAGCGTAGATACCGCCCACCTCCAGGACCTGTTGGAGTCGCTGGGCATTCATCATCGAGTAGCTAGGAGTTTAGATTTCTTAGGATCAGTGCTAAAGGTCGTAGCAGGGACACCGGACGCCGGCAATTTAGAAAAAATCAGATATACCGAAATGAAGTTAGTTGAGTCAAGTAATAGGCAAATTCAAATAAACACTAAAATTAAAAATCAAATTAATTAGCTAACCTCTACCGTTAATCAAATTCTGAGATCTGCCAAAAAATCACAAGTAGATACTGGACACTTATATGAGAGGCTACTTGCTAGAAACAGAATGCTGATGATGGAATTACAGAATTTAATGCTTGCAATAACCCTTGCCAAAATTAATATTTTAGACCATGAAGACTTAAAATCAGTTTGGCTTGAGGAACCCACCAACACTACCATAGGGGATCTTTTGTCCGTTTCGTCCGTGAAGATTTTACAGTTTAACGTTTTACACTTCATCATAAAATTTCCTAAAATAAAATTAGCATGTAAAAATATAACCATTTTTCCAGTCGCCCATAGTGAGATAATGCTGCAGATCGTAGACAACATCATAGCGGAGTGCGGCGGAGAAATTCACGCCATTAAAAACTGCTCCATGTCACCGGGAGCCACATTCTGCCGTTTGGCGTCAGAGAGTTCATGAGCCAAAGAACTGCATGCAGGTGGGGTGGCGCATTGCCAAACACAACAGAGCGACCTACACCCAATCACATACGTGGATGAAGGGATCATTATCATCAACGACAGGTCAGCCAAGGTTCGGGTGGACAATGGGACAGAAATCTGGATACATGGCATCACCTCATCACCTTCGACGAAAAGGCCGTGATAAACGAAACCCTCTTCATCAACCACTCTAACGCCCAGAAGAGAACTCCGGGGGCAGCAAGCTCCCCCCCACTAAACATTACTGCCAACCAAGATGTTCTCAGCCTCCCGTACCTTCACCACTTGAGTGAGGTCGTTGACCACAGTTTAGGTAAACAACATCGCTCCAGCCAAATTGCTGACCATGCAATGAGCCGGATGCTCGTGAGCAGACGGAAAACACTGCATATTTGCGTGGCTCTGTTAGCTTTAAGTCAATCCCTTAAGTTCAGTTCTGATTTAAATTCAATAAGAAGCACATCGCACAAAAAATAAACTCCGGCAACCGCCGTTAAACAATTTATCATTTGAACACTGACTGAGTCTCTAGGCCAGCAGTGAACGGAGGGCAGTTACCCTCCCAACATAATTCTCCCAAATCATAAATTGGTAAGTCTTAGGCCAGCCTGCTAAGAGCCAGCAGCCAACAACCAACAACCAGCAGCCTGCCGTCAGCAGCCAACAACCAGCAGCCTCCAGCCAGAAACCAGCAACCTACAGGCAGCAGTGGACCTGACGTCTACCCACACCAAGAGGACAGGAGAAGCTACCGTTCATCTCACTAATATTCTAATTTGTACATATACTATTTCGATTTCTTGTCACTGCCTGTCGAAGGGACATATGCGATCGCTTCTACCTAAAGCCTACTATACAGATTGACGAAAACCGTTTGACGCCTATGAGAGAGAGCTAGAGGCAAACAGCCGGCAAACACTTTTCGACCGTGCTTTTTTTGCTTGTCAGGTCCTGTCGAAAAAAAATGAATAATGTAATCTTTGATGTTGTTGGATTTGAACTACAAGAATAATCATTGGACTATCACGAGAAATAGTACAAGAATATAATCGTATTGAAGAATCTTTTTTACACTCACATTCTACGCATACGTAACTTTCTTCAGATTTGGTCAAAAATACATCAAAGTTTGAAATTTTTTTTCTGATATTGAAATGACATAGGAACATACGAATTTGATTTTCAATTGCAGCTGAACTGCTCGCTTAGGGCTGGTGCGAGCAGTTCAGTTGCAAATTCTCCGCGAGACAGAATTGCTAGTTCGAACCAAAAACATAAAAGTGGGGTGGGTAATAAAATTTAACTTCGAACATGGCTCTCAGCCGAGCTTGGGCAGAATTTTTGGCAAAGAAAATGTTCTTCTATATGTCGAAGAACTAAAAAAAAAAAATAAACAAGAAAGAAAGCAAACTTCGGCAAGCCGAAGTTCATATACCCTTGCAGCTATTGCATGAATTAAATACTTTTGAAAACATTTAAATTATGATTTACTTCAGTATATACTGAAAAACAGTGAAGCTATGATGATTTGCAGCTAAATTATTAGATAGTTATTTTATATATTTTTATTAGTTCTATGGGAGCTATATGATATAGACGTCCGATTTTGATAAAATTTAAACCATAATTCTGAAATAATTAAACATTGCCATATGTCGAAGAACTAAACAAAAAATTAAAAAACAGAAAAGTTATAATTTTTTTTCATTTATTTCTCCGATTGTTCCTATGGGAGCTATATGATATAGTCGTCCGACTTTGATGAAATTTAAACCGTAAATCGAAAATATTTAACCATTACTAAATGCCGAAGAACTAAACAAAACATTAAAAAACAGAAAAGTTATAATTTTTTTTTCATTTATTTTTCCGATTGTTCCTATGGGAGCTATATGCTATAGTCGTCCGATTTTGATGAAATTTAAAACGTAAATCGGAAATATTTAACCATTACTAAATGTCGAAGAACTAAACAAAAAATTAAAAAACAGCAAAGTTATAATTTTTTTTCCTTTATTTTTCCGATTGTTCCTATGGGAGCTATATGCTATAGTCGTCCGATCCGGCTCGTTCCGACTTATATACTACCTGCAATAGAAAGACAACTTTTGGGAAAGTTTCATGCAGATAGCTTTAAAACTGAGAGACTAGTTTGCATATAAACGGACGGACAGACGGACAGACGGACATGGCTAGATCGACTCGCCTAGTGATGCTGATCAAGAATATATATACTTTATAGGGTCGGAGATGTCTCCTTCACTGCGTTGCAAACTTCTGACTGAAATTATAATACCCTCTGCAAGGGTATAAAAACAGCAAAGTTATAATTTTTTTTGTATTTTTTTCCGATTGTTCCTATGGAAGCTATATGATATAGTCGTCCGATTTTGATGAAATTTAACCCATAATTCTGAAATATTTAACCATTACTTTCCGTCGTAGAAATAAAAACAAAATTTAAAAACAGCAAAGTTAAAATTTTTTTAAATTTATTTTTTCGATTGTTCCTATGGGAGCTATATGCTATAGTCGTCCGATCCGGCTCGTTCCGACTTATATACTACCTGCAATATAAAGAAAACTTTGTCGCCAGTTCGAATATCTAAGTTTCCCGCTCCTGGATTTGTCTGCATACTGTTTCCCTTTTTCTTTTTTCAGCAGATCCCTGTATTATTCCTCTGAGTCTGCCATCTCGCCAACATGCTAGGGATTTTATCCGTAATGCTGGGGATTTTATCCCTAATCACCCTGTTCAACATTAGCTCTGTCGGTGGAGCGCCTTTGGTACCGTGTGGAGTAACATTGTACATCAATACGAATCTCTGGATTTCTTTATTGTAGCTGTCGTTATTCCCGTGAGCTATCTTCAAACGTTTCTCAAGAGATCGGTTCATGTTCTCTACTTCACCGTTAGCCTGGGCCTGGGCCTGCCCTTCGTGGGCAAGGTTAAGGATAACTCCTCGTAGTTTTCGTGGAATTACTAACCGGATGCCTCGAAGTAGGATATCACCGACTATAGACAGTTCCAGCCGAAACGGGAATACGGGCTTGACAAAATCGCTTTCCATGAGTCTTGATTAAGACACGTCATTGGATCCACCATCTCCTCATCTAAGACACTCATATCGCTGATATGAAGATGGATTTAGGTATGGATGTTGACAGTACGCGAGACATATGCTCCTCTCCAGCCCAGTCATAAGGTTCTGCATCAGTATGTTGGCACAGTCTTGACAACGAATCAGCAATATTTTCTTTTCCGGTTTTATAAATAACAGAATGTAACCTCAGCAACCACCTTTCAATTCTAGCCGTGGGTCGTGATGTTGGTTTAAAGATCGGCTTTAACGGCTTGTTATCGGTTATTAAGTCAAATTTCATACCAGCCAAATAAAAATGTTTTTCCACACCCCACACTAACGCAAAAGCCTGTTCGGTTTGCGAATATATCTTTTCTACCGGTGAAAGGCTCTTGCTGGCAAATGATATTATCCGTGGGTTGTTAGATTTGTCAAACTGTAATAATATAGCACCAAGAGCCACCGGACTAGCATCCGCAATTAAACAGGTTTTGTCTTTAGGGTTAAAGTATGAGAGTTTTGGTACTGCCGCAATTTTTTCTTGTAATACTTTAAATGCCTTATCCTGCTCTTTTCACCAAACAAATGGTTCATGACTCTTTAATAATTTCCTTAATGGCTTAGTAATGTCTTCCAAGTCAACCACAAATTTAGCCACGTATGTAGCTTGACCAAGAAAACTGCGAATTTCTTCTTTATTTTTGGGAGCTCTGAACTCAGTAATCACACTAACTTTTTCTGGGTCAACTTGGATCCCTTGATCGGACAAAATGTGGCCTAACTTCAAATATACGATTTTATAAGTTCTGTGCATGTCACTTGTCAATTGAGCCAGAGCCATAAATTACGATCTGTCTAAATATTATCACTTGAAATGTTTCCCACACTATACAAAGGACTTTTGCGGGGGTCAAAATATAGCTCTCCCGCTCAGGCCAAAACAGACGTGGTCTCTGCGTAGGCCATAGATAAGAATAGAATACGAATCACACCAATGTTACTTGCTAAGAATCTGATTGAAATAAAAGCAGTTTGAAATTATAACTCAGCAAATGTAGACGTCTTTTATTAGATCGTTCTTACATTTTTGGTCCTTCGAGACACTCTGCAGTTTTCCCCCATCAGTGGTAAGAGACTCAGAGTTATAAACCAGCTCCTTTAATTCTAAAGGTAGCAAAATAAAACATCTCTTGTTGCCCCCCTCCAGTGGTAAGGAACAGAGAATAATACATCAAGCAAAAAGATACAAAAGAATCTTTTTTGTATTTAATAAAGAGCACCTTAGAGTGTTGAAATAAAGCTAAAGGTTGCTATAATACCCATTTTGTTTAATCGTGGTAAGGCGTACTTGAGGCCTTTAACATCAGCTTATACGTTTTTTGTGAACGGAGAATTTAGTGTGCGATACGTAATCAATTAAAAATCGACTATGAGGCTCTTAAAAAAGAGACAGCCATAAAAAAAGAGCATAAACATCCCTTATTAGAGAAAAAATTAAGCAACTTAGGGAATATTTAAACGAAACATTCTAAGAAATACAAAGTGATCAAAAAGAAATTCTCAGAGAATACGAAAAAATAAGATTAATTTCCTCTGACAAAGCATTTCAGAGCTTAAAACGAAAATTAGGGCTTGTAGTGTAGAATTTGATTAAACCCTTAGCGAGGTGGAATTCGATATTCAAAATATTTCAACTGAAATCTATGAACAAATTAAGGGAAAAGTTGCAAGTAATTTGGAGGTGGTTGGTGAAATAGAAAATTTGCAAAGCCTGCCAAAAATTGAGGTGCCCACATTTGACGGTGACGCCAAAGAGTGGGACCTCTTTCAAGAATTGTATATAAAATTTCATCGACACCATTTATGAAGCGATACACATCCTAAAACTGAAGGTCAATCTGTCCGACAAAGTTAATGTGATATTTGCTCAAATGGTGCTCAAAAAATGTAAAACCTAAACTCTTCAACTGTATGAGAGTCACATTAAAAAAAAACAAAAGACATTCAGAAATTATTGGATGTTTTGGATTTTTTTGAGCAGCGGCTGTGTTCGACTTGCTCTGTAAAGGAAGAAAAGCCTATCAGAAAGTCTTCCGGTACACATAATAATTATAGCTTTCCCAGGCCAAATAGTTTTCCAAAGTGGAGTGAACGGTGCCCAATTTGCAAAATGATGGGACACACCGTAACTCAATGCCACAAATTTAAAGGGATAAATCCCGCAGAGCGATTGGATATCGTAAAAAAGGTACAATTATGCACAAGATGTTTAAAACATCATAGCGGGCAAAAATGTACAAGCGAATATTTGTGTTCGCTTTGTAATAAAACCCATCACACAATGCTGCACTTAAATACGCAAAACAGGGAAAAAGTCAACTCTTGTGTGACGGCAACTGAAGCATTTCTTGCAACAGCAAGAATCGAAGTAAAATCTGCCAATGGCGATTTTGAAAGCTTGAGAGCGCTGATTGATAGTGGATCCCAAAGCACTATCATATCAGAAGAGGCAGCGCAAATTCTAAAGCTGCCAAAAATAAAATCTAAAACTGAGATTATTGGGATATCTTCTGAAGGATACATATCCAAATATAAAATAAAAATGTTAATTAAAATCCCCTCATACGAAAAAGCCATTGACCACCGAGGCAATAATATTGCCAAAATTAATGAAAGCTCTTCCTATTAGAGAAATAAATGTAGATAAATCTAAATGGAAAAATTGTTCATTGACTGACCCGGACTTTAATAAGCCAGGCCGAGTTGATGTAATAATTGGAGCAGATTTATATACATGTCGGAGAGTATGTAGTGCAGCATTTCGACAGGTATGACCATGGGTTGTGCTGGTATACTAGATATACTAGATATTAGTTTTGGTAGAATGGGGACAAAGTTTGCGAGCTGAGGCCGAGTGTGGCTTCGTATGCGTTGCTAGGTCTGGTCTCTCTTCTTTTTCTGGTTTGTAGTGTGACGTGAGATAGACACGTGTTTTGGTCCTTAAGAGAGAATTATGAGCAACAAAGGCATTGAAGACTCGCTGCATTTGCCAGAATTAAGTTCAGGCAATCAAGAACCAAACGATCAATTCACCAGCAATGACGACTTACAAGGGGATGAATTTAGTTCTCCGACATCAGAAGTGGGATTCGGCCCTAACCAAACTTTGTCAAGGGATGTCTTCGTGTTGTTGGAGCAACAAAACCGGAATTTTCTGGAACTGGTTAAGAATCTACAGATGCCGGCGAGCACAGTACAACAGACTGGCGAGATTTGCTTGCCGAAATATAATTCGGACATTGCTGGGGTGGATGCAACGCAGTGGTGAGCTACGGTCAACATTATTTTACGAACGAAACCGTTAAGTGACAGCGCTCTTATATTAGCGCTGAGTAAGGCCTTGGAAGGCACAGCGGCCCAGTGGTTATCACAAATATGCTACCCAGGAATAACTTGGCAACAGTTCCGGCAATTGTTTGAGCAGCGTTTCGAGACTTCAGAGACGCCAGCCGCTGTTATTTTTAATCTTCTAAATAGTCGCCCAAGGAACGGTGAGAGCTTGCCTGTTCTTGCGAGCCGCAGCGTGACGTCACTGTGCACAAAATTGCGTAATTTAAATTGTGAACAAATTTCCATCGCTTTGATTCTTGGACATATGGCTAATTTCGACCGGCGTTTACAACGAATGATACACACAACGCATGTCAGCAATCGACGTGAGCTGCAAGCGGAGCTGCAAGTATTCTCTGCGCTGAAGGAGCGTCCTATTGCACCAAACTGGGAACCGGAGACCAAGCGGGCTAAAACAGCGGAACTAAAATGTTATCAGTGTGGAAAACCAGGACATAAAAAGCAAGACTGTAGATCTGGACTAGGATTTCAGTTTTCATCAACTGAAAAGGAGCGGCGTTCTGGGCAGCCTCATCATGGAAGGGCAAATGTAACTTGTTACAAATGCCAGGAGCCGGGGCACATTGCCACAAATTGTCCCAAAAAAGTGCAGAATACCGGATTGGGAGTAAGATCGGAAGAGAGTGGAGCTGTGCACTATGGTGGAGCCTAAATTGAGTATGCTGGTTAATGGTGAGAGATTTCCAATAACATTTGATCCGGAAGCTAAGTGTTCATTAATTAAAGAAAGTACAGTACTACAGTACTTCGAAAATCAAGATTTATATCATTGTTGATGGTAATTCTTTGGTAGTTTTGTTTCACATAGTACCAAATTGTGGAATCAAAAATAATATTGTCATTGGCAGACATATATTGGTTCAATGTTTTTGGTATAGTTTTTGTTTTTTTTTTTTTCATTTGACTGGTTGAATCAACTAAGACTGTTCAAAAGCGACCATATAGATTTGGTTCAAGTGAGAGGGCGCTAGTACGTGGCAAAAATAGAGAATTAATTGAGTATAAAGTTATCAGACCTAGTAAATCTCCATTTGTTATTTGTAAATATAAAATAAATTGTTCAGCAAAAATTTGAGTTGATTATCGGGAATTAAATAAAAATACAGTAGCTGATAAAATTTCATTACCTCTGATATCAGATAAAGTAGCTAGACTTTGGGGAGCAAATTGTTTCACTTCTCTTGTCATGTCTAGTGGATATCATTAGATTCCAGTGCACTCGAAACAATTAAATACTGCTTTTGTTACACCTGATCGGAAGAACGAATTTCTATCGATGCCATTTAGATTAAAGAATGCTTTCTCTGTGTTTCAAAGAACGGTTGGAAATTGTTATAGAAATTGTTGTGAAAGATGAATTTTTATTTAACATTTCAAAATGTTTCTTTCTGAAAACCAATAGTTCGGTACATTGGTTATGAGGTTAACGCGGCGAAAAATTAAAGCAACATCGAAATCAATCGCTACATTACGACAACTCATCGGTTTGATGTCGTATTTTCGCAAATTTCCGAGGATTTTGCACAATTTTTGAACCCTTTGTATTTTCTCACATTTGAAAATAATAGCTTGTTTTGGAGTGTATAGCACTAAGAAATTAGCAAAAGAATAATCACTGTATTAACGAACAAGCCAGTGTTGATTATTTTCAGTGTTGAGACAGGTACCATTTTTTTTTTTACCTAGGTAAGGGAAAAGGTAGTTGCAAATATTTGTACCTAGGTAAAGTAAAAGGTATGCAATTTCTTCTGTACCAAGGTAAAGGTAAAAGGTAAAAAATACAACTTAAAAATTTTTTAAATTTGAAATTTTTATTATCAGTTTCTTTTTCTGAGATACAAAGATATAAACATAAGTCACATTGGTTTCTTTTTTTGAGATCACCGGAAATTTTCACTTCTATTTTTGAATTTTTCGCTTTCAAAGCTTCGTACGAAGAATAACTGTTCGGGTGAACCCTCTGAAAAAAAGTTTCATAATGTTTTAATGTCTTCATTATACTTCTTTAATTTAAACATTATTATGTGCTTAGTCATACATATATTTATAAAAATGTGGTTTAATAAAAAAAAATAGTTTTACATTTTTTGGTGGAAAATAAAAAATAAAAATAAAGAATGACCACCCCATCAATGTCCATAAAATTATGACCATATGTATGTACTTATGTATCCGTCAATTTCTTATTAAAATGCACTTTTAGATTATTTAAACTTATGGAAAATAATTTTCGCGCGAAAAAATGCATGTGCATAGATATGCACATTTACATTTAAACATACACTCCAATAAGCACATATTCATACATATATGATGCATACATAAATATGTGCTTGTTCACATACTCAAATAATTCGAAGGTGCATTAAAAAAAATTGCGGGAATCGTGCTGCTTCATGCTATGATTGTTTAAATGTTTTAATGAAATAGGCACAATCTATACATAAATACATACATATGGTCATATTCACATTGATGACTGCACCACATAAATGTATGAATAAGCACATATGTATGTATATACATATGTTTAAAAGCACATGTGCATGTCTACGCACATGCATTTTTTCGCGCGAAAATTAATTTATCAATTCACTTCACAGTTCACTTACCTTCAGATGTTTATGCAAGTTGCCGGTTGACTTTTCATCAAATTTGATAGTTTTGTTCACACACAGTTTGCACTTCCCGTCCGGTAAAAAGAAAGTAGCATTTAAAATTAATGGTAGCTCCTTTTTTTCTGCGTCTTCTTTGCTCATTTTAAGATTTGTTGTGACGTTTTCTAGGAACCAATGTCATCGACAAAAGTGCACTGTTTAGGTAGCAACGGCATTGCTAATTTAGTATTATACCAAATTCCAACGGAAAATATTTTTGCATTCTTACCATAAAGACCTCTGTGAGTAAGTGGTGGAACTATCATATTTCTAAGTTTTCGATTGCATTGCTGTGAAGCAGGGCTATTTCTAATATGCACAATATTTACATACACGTATGGAAGTACCTAAATACCTTACATAGCTAAAACTTAAGGTAAACGAAAATTCGTACCTAGGTAAGGTAAAAGGTAGCCAAATATTTTTTTACCTAGGTAAAGTAAAAGATACCGAAAAAAATTACCTAGGTACATACCTAGGTACAAGTACCTAGATACACCCCAACACTGATTATTTTTGATCCTTAGTTTCCAATTGATGCTTTTACTAAGTTTGCTTATTTGTTTTGCACCTTCTCTATTGATGCTTATACTTGTATTAACCCACTGAAATCTACGATAGTCATTTAAGGTGTGACAACACATCTAATTGCCGATCAGCAGCGAAGCTTGACTGGTTCAAAGTTTATGCAATTTTGTTCTTATCAATAGATAGATCTACATTTAATTGCCATAGGTGTAAGTCGAGTCAACGGTCAAGTTGAAAGGGTTATGAGAACCCTTAAGAATCTGTTGACGGCTGTTGAGACAAGCTCTATGTCGTGGCAAGAAGCACTAGTGGAGGTACAGCTGGCCCTTCATTTCGCAGTGAACCGTAGTACTAAATGTAGTCCATTAGAACTTTTGATTGGTGAAAATGCTATGCCTCTGGGGCTAATCCTATAAGCGATACTGAAACTGTAATTGACAAGATATAAGAAAACAAATTTTGACGAAAGCAGGGCTAAGGTAATTAGATTCAGTGTGGGTTACTTTGTGCTCGAAAACAGTGTGAAACAGTAAACGAAATCGGATCCAAAGTTTAGAGGTTCTTTCGTTGAGTCATTGAAGGGAGACAGTATGTTGAAAAAAAAAAAAAAAAAAAACACGAAAGTTTGAGAAAGTTACAGGATGTGTAAATTTCAGAGAGCCTGATGCAAATTTTAAAGAACAAAGTCTGTTAGAAAAGTCTTTTGAAACAGAAGAGTGTCGTGAAGCCATGTGATTGGCGATGATCGAAAGTTGCTTTAGAAATGAGGTTAAAGTATTGGGCGATGAACGAGCGATGTGGTTGATGAATTCGTGAAGCCAAGTATTGGGCGATGAACGAGCGATGTGGTTGATGAATTCGTGAAGCCAAGTATTGGGCGATGAACGAGCGATGTGGTTGATGAATTCGTGAAGCCAAGTATTGGGCGATGGACGAGCGATGTGGTTGAAGAATTCGAGAAGCTTAGTGTTGGGCGATGGACGAGCTGAGAGCATAATAAAAAGCGTGAGCCAATGTGTTTGGCGATTGATGAATATTCCAAAGTTGGCTAGTATAAGACAAGATATGTTTCATGGATTATGACTTAATGATTTGTAATGATTAATTTATAATTTGATAATGTTTAAATGATCTTTTGACTGGAAATGTAAATGAAAGAAATGGTTTATAAGAAAACGTAATGATTTGAAATATTCTATGAAATTGAGATTACTTGGTTAAGTTTTTCTGAAGTAGTCAATAGTATTATAATGTTGGAATGAAACTAAGAGGTTTATTGTAGTATTGTAATTATTGTAGACACGAGGACGTGTCTATGTCAGAGTGGCCGTATCGGAGAGTATGTAGTGCAGCATTTCGACAGGTATGACCATGGGTTGTGCTGGTATACTAGATATACTAGATATTAGTTTTGGTAGAATGGGGACTCAGTTTGCGAGCTGAGGCCGAGTGTGGCTTCGTATGCGTTGCTAGGTCTGGTCTCTCTTCTTTTTCTGGTTTGTAGTGTGACGTAAGATAGACACGTGTTTTGGTCCTTAAGAGAGAATTATGAGCAACAAAGCCATCGCAGACTCGCTGCATTTGCCAGAATTAAGTTCAGGCAATCAAGAACCAAACGATCAATTCACCAGCAATGACGACTTACAAGGGGATGAATTTAGTTCTCCGACATACACATATCTTAAAGAAAGGTATGGCAAAAATTAATGGCCTGTTAGGTCAAGTTACTCATTTCGGGTGTATTGCTTCTGGGTGTACTAAGTCTAAGGGTACTCACTCAACAGTTGCAACTACTATTGAATAACAATATTTAAAACGATTCTGGGAATTGGAAAATGAGGATAAAAATAATATTGAAACCGAAATTTGTGAAAATAATTTTATTAAAACCACCACAATTAATTTAAGTGGGAGGTATATTGTCAGGATTCCATTTAAAGACGATACATCCTTAGGGGACTCCAAACCACAGGCAATGGCACGGCTAATAAATATGGAGAAAAAATTCCAGCGGAATGAGAAACTTAGAGATTCCTTTAAATGATTTATAAAAGAATATATTGATCTTGGACATATGGTTGAGTCGAAGAAGGAGGGAAAATATTACCTACCTCACGAAGCCGTAGTTAGGGACTCAAGTCTAACTACAAAATTAAGAGTAGTGTTTCACGCTTCGGCCAAAACTACTAACCACAAAAGTCTTAATGACATAATGTGGGTTGGACCTAGAGTCCAAAAAGAAATTTTTGAGATAATTTTAAATTGGCGTAAATGGGAATACGTTATATCTGTAGACATAGAAAAAATTATTGATGACAAAGGTCAAGAATATCAATATATATTATGGAGAGATTCTCCTGAAGATAAGATAAAGTCCTATAAATTAAAAACAGTAACCTACGGTACTGCATCTGCTCCATATTTGGCTACTAGAGTTCTGGTAGATATAGCAGATAAGTGTAAAAATAAAGAAATTGGTAATATAATTAGAAATGACTTCTACATGGATGATCTCATGACAGGATCCGATTCAGTGGAAAACGCCATTAATATTATAGAGCAAATTTCCAGCGAGCTTAATAAAGTTAACCTGAATTTAAGGAAATGGATTTCTAACACACCAGAAATATTAAAAGTTGTAGAGGATACAGATGATAACAAGTTAATAACTATTGTCAAAACATTGGGACCTCAATGGGAACCCCAAAAAGACAACTTTAAATTTAACGTTAATTTAGGAATTTCTAAAAAAGAAAAAAGGCGATCAGTTCTTTCCACACTATCGAAAATTTACGACCCATTAACCAGTAACCATTACAGGGAAGCTATTTGTGCAAAAACTTTGGATTTCTGAAAATAGCTGGGATCAGGAATCATCAAATGATGATGCCCAGGAATGGTCGGATAATAAAGAAAAACTTTTATTATTCGAGAAAATCCAGATACCGAGATGGATTCAAAGCAAATTGAATTCGTTTATTGAATTGCACGGGTTACAATAGTAGCCAGCAAAAGCAGAGTAAATCCCATTAAAAATAGGAAAACAATTCCGAAACTAGAGCTGTGTGCAGTTCATCTATTGAGTAAATTAATAAACAAAATTAAAGAATCAATTAATAATGCTGCAAAAATATACGCATGGAGTGGTCAAAGCAAAATCAAATTTATTAAACATAGGACAGATGAAATTCGAAGATATACCGATGTAGAATGGAATCACGTTAAATCAGAAGATATTCCAGCAGATGCGGCGTCTTCTGGTGAATTAATAAATTTTGGACTTTGGTGGAATGGGCCAAATTGATTAAAAGAATCAAAAGAAAATTGGCCGACTCACTCAATTGCAGCAGAAGAAATAAGTGTTCATGCAGTGTTGACTTCTGAGGATGATATTATCCAAAATTTATTTGGAAAATATTCATGCATGCACAAGTTAACAAGAATAATTTGCTACATAGTTCGGTTTATTAATATTAAAACCAAAAATTCAACTTATCCGTGTTACTTAACGGCTAAGGAGATAAAGTATGCAGAACTATTAATAGTAAAAAAAGGAGCAGAAATATCAATTTAGTGCAGAGTTCCACAGTTTATATAATAATAAAGAAATACAAATCAATTCAAAAATTTTAAGCCTGCATCCATTTCTTGATCATTATAATATTATAACTTTGCTGTTTTTTAATTTTTTTTTAGTTCTTCGACATATAGCAATGTTCAATTATTTCAGAATTATGCTTTAAATTTTATCAAAATCGGACGACTATATCATATAGCTCCCATAGAAATAATAAAAATATATAAAATAACTATCAAATAATTGAGCTGCAAATCATCATAGCTTCAATGTTTTTAAACATATACGCAAGTAAATCATAATTTTAATGTGTTCAGGCCACGAAGGAGCACCCGGTATTCCCGGCTTTCCGCTCTCCCCATCTGCTCTCCGCTCTCACGCAGCTTCCCTTTTCCCCACCACGAAGTCTCCATGAAGTCTCCACTGCGCTCTGAAGAAAATTAGAATAAGTTAGAATAGTCAGTTCGATTTACATAGTGAATAAAAGTGGTTGCGCCCACCCCCTACCATCGAAACACCTTCGACTCGTCATTTCAACTACAGGACCTGTGCACCTTTCAGGACCCTCCATAGGACTCGGCCACCCCTCTCCGTTCATTTTTGGTCCTTCGAGCCGGATAAACCCTTCCTTTTGTAGGCGTTTTCCATTAACCAGGTTTTCTTAAATTTTTGTTGTGTCGCCGGATAAACCCTTCCTTTTGTAGGCATATTACATATTTTTCTCTGAGCGAAAAGTTGCATTTTACATTCACATTTAAATACATTCTACAGTCCACTTATCTCCAAAACAAACAAAAAATCACAATTACAAACAATACACATACCCGCCGGCAAGAAATATTAACTATTTTTCACCTCTCCTGGTAAAAAAAAATTACATGCAACCATACATTTACATTTTTCCCGTCGGCGCTTCAAATAAAATACAAAATTGTCTAATCGCATTTTTTACTTACATATTACTCTCTGATCTACTTACATTTTATTCTCTGAGCGAAAATACATATTTACAGAGGCTTCATACTTACATATTTTTTTTGTGAGCGAGTATACACTTACAGATGCTTCATACTTACATATTTTTTCTCTGAGCGAGCGTACATATTTACAGAGGCTTCATACTTACATATTTTTCTCTGAGCGAAAATACATATTTTACAGTGCAGCCTCTTACATATGGTTATTTGACCAAAATACATATATGAACATTTGATTTCAGCTATTCATGGGCGGAGGTGCAGGAAGGAACAGGGGGCTCATGCACAAAATCAATATTTGTTTTTTTTCTCGTCTGGTTAATTGAAAAATTTCCAATTCCAACATTCCGGAAAAAGCCCAAATCCATAAAAACTCCGCAATACTACTTTTTTCAAATCGTTCCACACACCTACAATTCCGCATTTTTTTCATCCAAACTGACACAAACATAGTGTGGCGAGATCCACAGCTATTCGCGTGCGTTTTTGGTCTTAGTATGCCCGGTGGAGACGATAAGAAAAAGGTATCTGCTTCCACCTTGAGCAAAACCAAGTCCACGCTCTCGCCGCTGGCAACCAAAAGCTCCAAGAGCCCACCAAGCATCGTGGTGAAGCCGGCTACGCCAAAAACTCCAAGTTCATTAAGTCCAAACGCCAAACCCGCTACTTCCAGTTCAAGGGTGACTCGATCCATACAAAAAATGGCTTCGACTGCTTACGAGTTAGCGTTAAATAAGTTCATTGCGGTCTCAGATCGTCTAAGCGATCTCGAAAGCAGAACCAACACTCCTGGGAACGAAACTCCAAGCGTTTCCATGCTCCAAATCCGTCGGGAGCAAGTCCGAGTGTTATGGGACAAGGTGGAGAAAGAGTTCGACGTATGCTCAGAGTGCATTACGGCAGCAGGCGAGGATGCAGCGTCCACATTGTCCATTCTCAAGTCAATGTATAACTACTGTTATACAGTGTATGAGAGATACGCCGCTCAGCTCACAGATATAATCCAACAGGGCACAGCTCCGCCAGCTCAAGCTCAAGCCCCTTCCCAGAACTATATCTCCTCTGGCTGTCGGCTGCCTCCGTGCGACACAGAGGTTTTCTCAGGCGATTACCTACGCTGGCCCACTTTCCGGGACCTTTTTACAGCGATATATATAAATAATCCAAGGCTCACGCCTTTGGAAATCTGTTTCACTTAAACGCTAAAACGAGCGGTGACGCGCATGCCATCATCGCAAATTCCCCTCTCACCAACGATGGCATTCGCTCAGCTTGGGATAACCGAACTGAGCGGTTCGACAACAAGCGATTGCTAGTAAATAGCCAGCTTAAAATCCTCTTCAACCTCCAGTCGATTTCGCAAGAATCTGGGGCAGCTCTTCAGGAACTGCAAACTACGATTCAAGGCTGTCTGAACGCCTTGGAACTGTCCGGAATCCTGATTACGGATTGGGACTGCATTCTTGTCTATATGTGTTCGTCAAAGCTCCCCAAGCTTACACTTTCCTAATGGGAGCAGCCCTTGTACGATAAAGCCGCAATTCCAAAATGGGTTGACCTGAACACCTTTCTCACTGAGCGCCATCGAACCCTCGAGGCCATAGATGACGTGCGACCTTCTGGGTCAAGTCATTCGCAGTCCAAAGCAACGAACGCTAGCGGGTCTTTAAGCAGAATAAATTCTTATGAGACTAAGATAGTTCCGAAGCCGAGACGTTGCGATCTGTGATCAAGGGAAAGCCACCCTATACGCACTTGTCCACGTTTCCTCCAAATGAGAGTAGACGAGCGGGCCGCCTATATCCGAAACAAGCAATTGTGCTTGAACTGCTTTGCCCGAGGGCACCAGCTTCGGGACTGCACAAGCACCCACAGCTGCTTCACCTGCCGCAGTCGCCACCATACGCTGCTGCACCGAAGCAACCCTTTTGCCAGCCCTCCAAGTCGGCCTGATGTTCCCATGTCACGACCAGCAACTTCGACAGAAGGCTCAGCCGCTTCCGATGACCAGTCGGGAGTGCAAGTCTGTTTTGCGTCAGGTGCAAGATCGGTTCTGCTGGGGACAGCCATCATAAATATTTGCCACCTGGGTTCGAATTTCCAAGCTTGTGCTCTTATCGACTCAGGATCCGAAGCAACATTTGTGACAGAGCGTCTGTTCAATCTTTTCAAATTACCCTTCCAAGTCGTCCAAGCCCAAGTCTCAGGCTTAAATCAGACAGTGTCCGCTCAGTCCAAGAAGCTCTGTCATTTTACAATCAGATCTCCAAGTAGGCCCGCTCTGCAGTTAGAGACGTCAGCCTATGTCCTTCCTCAACTGGCAGGGAATCTGCCTTCCTACCCAATTCCGCAAGACTTTCTTCGAAATCTTCCCGATTTACCATTGGCGGATCCGAAGTTTTACGAGAGCGCACAGATAGATGTTCTGGTAGGAGCCGACATTCTGCCTTCGGTTCTCCTAAATGGGGCAAAAACAAACATCTGTGGCTCCCTTCTTGGACAAGAAACAATTTTCGAGTGGGTGCTCACGTGGCCAGTATCCGCTTCCACCCAGAGTCAGATTGCCACCTTCTCTACGCAAATTTCCCAAGCGTACGACAATGGCTTAGATAAAATCCTCACCAAATTCTGGGAGGTGGAGGATCTACTAATAAAGTTGGTAAAGGAATCCGATTCCGTCTGCGAAGAGAATTTTCTCCGAACGACCACGAGAGATGCGAACGGCAGATACGTCGTAACCCTACCTTTTCGCGACCCGGAACATCCAGGGTCAGGGTTAGGGTACTCCAGGTCTTTTGCGTTATCTCAATTTTTGAGAAACGAGCAACGCTTAAAAAGAGACATTCCACTAAAGATACGATACGACTCAGTGATTCAAGAATATCTGGATCTGAACCATATGAGAGAGGTCTTTCCTACCCACGATTTCGCCAGCTACTACCTTCCACATCATGCCGTACTTAAGCCTGAGATCACTACTACAAAGCTGCGCGTAGTATTCAACGCATCCAGTCCTTCTGCGAATGGGGCCAGTTTAAATGATATCCTTCATGCTGGCCCAGTCTTACAGTCCGACCTTACCATTCAAATCCTAAAGTGGCGGTATTTTCAATACGTGTTTAGCGCCGATATTGAAAAGATGTATCGGCAGATCTGGGTAGATCCGAAGCACACGCCTTTCCAGCGGATATTGCTCCGTAATCCTGATGGGGACATCCGAAAGTTCGAGTTGAAAACGGTCACCTTTGGAGTCAATTGCGCTCCGTACCTGGCCATTCGCGTGCTTCAACAACTGGCAACTGACGTACAACACAGCCATCCTAAAGCTAGTGATGTCATTCGTCATTTTATGTATGTAGATGATGTCCTAGCTGGCGCCGACTCTAAAGAGACGCTCGGCTCTCGATTCAAGAGCTACAAAGTGCCCTCAACTCCGCTGGGTTTCCATTGAGAAAATGGACGTCCAATTATAAGGATATTTTGGCTCACATTCCGAGTGACCATCTCCTGCGCTCCGATTTTCTGGAGATCGATGCCGAAAGCACGGCAAAAACGCTCGGTGTCCGTTGGAAAGCCACATCTGATGAATATTTCTTTGTTCCGCCCAAATTATCCGATGAATCGTCCCTTAAAAATGCCAGGTTCTGTCACAAATTGCCATATTGTTTGACCCTGCAGGGTGGCTCGCGCCCTTCGTAGTGCGTGCGTAAATATTCATGCAGGAGATTTGGCTGCAGGACCTGGGGTGGGACGACGAACTTCCAAGTGATCTGTGTCTGAGATGGCAGAGCTTTCTACAAAGCTATTCTGCCTTAAATCGAATCCGCATTCCAAGGTGGGTCTCCTTCCGACCAGAATTCAGAGTCGAGCATCACGGTTTTTGTGACGCGTCTCAACCGGCATACGGTGCTGCGATCTATGTACGAGTGAAAGTGGGGCATACGACTATGGTGCACCTTCTCACTGCAAAGACGCGAGTTGCGCCGGTAAAAACGGTATCGCTTCCCAGATTAGAGCTTTGCGGGGCCTTGTTACTTGCTGAAATGGCAGCATGTGTTCTTCCGAGAATGCCAATACTCACATCCGAACTCTTCTGCTGGACAGACTCCACCATTGTGCTCGCATGGTTAAACAAGCCAGCTTGCCAGTGGACTACTTTTGTTGCCAATAGGGTGACCAAGATTACCCAGTCTACAAAGGCCGAGAAGTGGTCGCATGTTCAATCCGAACACAATCCCGCAGACCTGGCCAGTAGAGGGGTAGCACTTCAGGAATTGGTCGACAATCCTCCTTGGTGGCATGGTCCCGCATGGTTGCAAAAGCCACGCAGCCAATGGCCAAGTCAGGGTGACAATTCCCATGCGACCGAGCTAGAGAAACGTCCCCTTAAGTCCTACGTCGCAACTATTCCGTCTGAAGATTTCCTTGACCGTTTTTCCAAGTTCGACAAAGCACTGCGGGTTCTCGCTTATGTCAATCGTTTCATCCAGCGATGCAAAAAAAAAGCAACACCCTCTGATAAGCACCTGCTAGCTGCGGAAATTTCCGCCGCGGAACGACTACTTATTCTGAATACTCAGCGCAGAGACTTCTCCCATGATTATCACTGCTTAAGTGAAAAGCGCTCTGTGCCTTCTTCAAGTTCTATCCTGAGCATGAACCCGTTCATAGATCAACATGGTCTGATAAGAGCGTGCGGTCGCGTGACGGCCTCCGACCGCCTTCAATATGATGAACGGCATTTTGTTATCCTTCCATATAGCTGCCCACTTTCTCGCCTACTTGCCCAGTTCACTCATCGCATAATCCTCCATGGCGGCAACCAGTTAATGGTACGCCTCATTCGGTCAAGATACTGGATACCAAAACTAAAGAACTTAGTAAATTCAATAGTAAACTCCTGCAAGGTATGCGTGATCTACAAGAAAAGGCTACAAACACAGTTGATGGGCACTTTGCCAAAAAACCGTGCGTCGTTCTCCCGACCATTTACGTACACGGGAATGGACTTCGCCGGCCCGTTCGAAATTAAAAATTATACCGGAAGAGCATGTCTCATAACAAAAGGATATGTGTTAGTGTTCGTTTGTTTTTCCACCAAGGCCATCCACTTAGAGCCTACCTCTGATCTCACGACCGAGAAGTTTCTCGCCGCTTTCGCTCTCTTCGTTTCCCGGAGAGAGTGTCCTCGACAAGTCCAGTCTGACAACGAAAAAACCTTTCTCGCGACTTCCTTCAGGCTGTAAAAGAGTCTGTGACAGATGCCTATGGTCTTCAGCAGCTCACCTGGCAATTTATACCTCCGGGAGCCCCTCACATGGGAGGCCTATGGTGTTAAAAGCTTTAAAACACTGTTCTATAAGTCCACAGCCACTCGAAAATATACTTTCGAAGAGCTTTCGACGCTTCTGGCAAAAATTTAAGCTTGCCTAAATTCCAGGCCACTCTCCCCTATGTCTGAAGACCCTACCGAACTATTGGCCCTGACACCAGGACCTCTCCTGTCTACCGCGGAACCAGAAGTCAAAGGGGACACTATGATCAACCGCTGGCAGCATCTATGCGATGGAAGGAAGAATACCTTAAAGAACTCCAGAAGCGCAATAAGTGGCAGGCCCCCGCGAATAATCTTCACGTCGGCGACATGGTTGTCATAAAGGACGAGAATTTGCCTTCCGACGAGTGGCGGCTCGGCAGAATTGACTCTGTCTTCCCAGGAGCCGATGGCAATGTCCGTGTAGTAGACATCCGCACGGCACGCGGGTTTGTCAAATGTCCAATAACCAAAGTCGTACTTCTGCCTGTGGAGCCTTCAAAACTTCCACAATAAATTGGCCCACATTTCTTAGTCCTAAGTTGTTATCCACAAATCCTAATATGATTTCCCTTTATTCACCTTCATTCATCCATGATCTAGATCAGAAAAATGGCTCCCCGAACACGCACCGAAGAACCCCTGGACGGCAGACGTACTCGAGGTATTAAATCCTACCGCTGCCGAGTCTGCAAGGGAGTCCATCCTCTACGGAAGTGTAGCAGGTTTCTGAAGCTGAGCGCTGAGAAGCGGCTTCGTGCAGTCTTGGTAAACAAGTATTGCTCGAACTGTCTTGCCCACGACCACTCGAAAGCTGACTTTCGTAGTGGAAAATGCAAGAAGTGCCAACGGAACCACCACACGCTGCTGCATATGCATGAGCGGTCTAATTCTGGGCAGCGTTCGCGCCGGCAAAATCCGCCAAATCGCCAAATCTGGGGCAGCTCTAAAGGAACTGCAAACTACGATTCAAGGCTGTCTGAACGCCTTGGAACTGTCCGGAATCCTGATTACGGATTGGGACTGCATTCTTGTCTATATGTGTTCGTCAAAGCTCCCCAAGCTTACACTTTCCTTATGGAAGCAGTCCTTGCACGATAAAGCCGCTATTCCAAAATGGGTTGACCTGAACACCTTTCTCACTGAGCGCCATCGAACCCTCGAGGCCATAGATGACGTGCGACCTTCTGGGTCAAGTCATTCGCAGTCCAAAGCAACGAACGCTAGCGGGTCTTTAAGCAGAATAAATTCTTATGAGACTAAGATAGTTCCGAAGTTCCGAGACGTTGCGATCTGTGATCAAGGGAAAGCCACCCTATACGCACTTGTCCACGTTTCCTCCAAATGAGAGTAGACGAGCGGGCCGCCTATATCCGAAACAAGCAATTGTGCTTGAACTGCTTTGCCCGAGGGCACCAGCTTCGGGACTGCACAAGCACCCACAGCTGCTTCACCTGCCGCAGTCGCCACCATACGCTGCTGCACCGAAGCAACCCTTTTGCCAGCCCTCCAAGTCGGCCTGATGTTCCCATGTCACGACCAGCAACTTCGACAGAAGGCTCAGCCGCTTCCGATGACCAGTCGGGAGTGCAAGTCTGTTTTGCGTCAGGTGCAAGATCGGTTCTGCTGGGGACAGCCATCATAAATATTTGCCACCTGGGTTCGAATTTCCAAGCTTGTGCTCTTATCGACTCAGGATCCGAAGCAACATTTGTGACAGAGCGTCTGTTCAATCTTTTCAAATTACCCTTCCAAGTCGTCCAAGCCCAAGTCTCAGGCTTAAATCAGACAGTGTCCGCTCAGTCCAAGAAGCTCTGTCATTTTACAATCAGATCTCCAAGTAGGCCCGCTCTGCAGTTAGAGACGTCAGCCTATGTCCTTCCTCAACTGGCAGGGAATCTGCCTTCCTACCCAATTCCGCAAGACTTTCTTCGAAATCTTCCCGATTTACCATTGGCGGATCCGAAGTTTTACGAGAGCGCACAGATAGATGTTCTGATAGGAGCCGACATTCTGCCTTCGGTTCTCCTAAATGGGGCAAAAACAAACATCTGTGGCTCCCTTCTTGGACAAGAAACAATTTTCGAGTGGGTGCTCACGTGGCCAGTATCCGCTTCCACCCAGAGTCAGATTGCCACCTTCTCTACGCAAATTTCCCAAGCGTACGACAATGGCTTAGATAAAATCCTCACCAAATTCTGGGAGGTGGAGGATCTACTAATAAAGTTGGTAAAGGAATCCGATTCCGTCTGCGAAGAGAATTTTCTCCGAACGACCACGAGAGATGCGAACGGCAGATACGTCGTAACCCTACCTTTTCGCGACCCGGAACATCCAGGGTCAGGGTTAGGGTACTCTAGGTCTTTTGCGTTATCTCAATTTTTGAGAAACGAGCAACGCTTAAAAAGAGTCATTCCACTAAAGATTCGATACGACTCAGTGATTCAAGAATATCTGGATCTGAACCATATGAGAGAGGTCTTTCCTACCCACGATTTCGCCAGCTACTACCTTCCACATCATGCCGTACTTAAGCCTGAGATCACTACTACAAAGCTGCGCGTAGTATTCAACGCATCCAGTCCTTCTGCGAATGGGGCCAGTTTAAATGATATCCTTCATGCTGGCCCAGTCTTACAGTCCGACCTTACCATTCAAATCCTAAAGTGGCGGTATTTTCAATACGTGTTTAGCGCCGATATTGAAAAGATGTATCGGCAGATCTGGGTAGATCCGAAGCACACGCCTTTCCAGCGGATATTGTTCCGTAATCCTGATGGGGACATCCGAAAGTTCGAGTTGAAAACGGTCACCTTTGGAGTCAATTGCGCTCCGTACCTGGCCATTCGCGTGCTTCAACAACTGGCAACTGACGTACAACACAGCCATCCTAAAGCTAGTGATGTCATTCGTCATTTTATGTATGTAGATGATGTCCTAGCTGGCGCCGACTCTAAAGAGACGCTCGGCTCTCGATTCAAGAGCTACAAAGTGCCCTCAACTCCGCTGGGTTTCCATTGAGAAAATGGACGTCCAATCATAAGGATATTTTGGCTCACATTCCGAGTGACCATCTCCTGCGCTCCGATTTTCTGGAGATCGATGCCGAAAGCACGGCAAAAACGCTCGGTGTCCGTTGGAAAGCCACATCTGATGAATATTTCTTTGTTCCGCCCAAATTATCCGATGAATCGTCCCTTAAAAATGCCAGGTTCTGTCACAAATTGCCATATTGTTTGACCCTGCAGGGTGGCTCGCGCCCTTCGTAGTGCGTGCGTAAATATTCATGCAGGAGATTTGGCTGCAGGACCTGGGGTGGGACGACGAACTTCCAAGTGATCTGTGTCTGAGATGGCAGAGCTTTCTACAAAGCTATTCTGCCTTAAATCGAATCCGCATTTTAAGGTGGGTCTCCTTCCGACCAGAATTCAGAGTCGAGCATCACGGTTTTTGTGACGCGTCTCAAACGGCATACGGTGCTGCGATCTATGTACGAGTGAAAGTGGGGCATACGACTATGGTGCACCTTCTCACTGCAAAGACGCGAGTTGCGCCGGTAAAAACGGTATCGCTTCCCAGATTAGAGCTTTGCGGGGCCTTGTTACTTGCTGAAATGGCAGCATGTGTTCTTCCGAGAATGCCAATACTCACATCCGAACTCTTCTGCTGGACAGACTCCACCATTGTGCTCGCATGGTTAAACAAGCCAGCTTGCCAGTGGACTACTTTTGTTGCCAATAGGGTGACCAAGATTACCCAGTCTACAAAGGCCGAGAAGTGGTCGCATGTTCAATCCGAACACAATCCCGCAGACCTGGCCAGTAGAGGGGTAGCACTTCAGGAATTGGTCGACAATCCTCTTTGGTGGCATGGTCCCGCATGGTTGCAAAAGCCACGCAGCCAATGGCCAAGTCAGGGTGACAATTCCCATGCGACCGAGCTAGAGAAACGTCCCCTTAAGTCCTACGTCGCAACTATTCCGTCTGAAGATTTCCTTGACCGTTTTTCCAAGTTCGACAAAGCACTGCGGGTTCTCGCTTATGTCAATCGTTTCATCCAGCGATGCAAAAAACAAGCAACACCCTCTGATAAGCACCTGCTAGCTGCGGAAATTTCCGCCGCGGAACGACTACTTATTCTGAATACTCAGCGCAGAGACTTCTCCCATGATTATCACTGCTTAAGTGAAAAGCGCTCTGTGCCTTCTTCAAGTTCTATCCTGAGCATGAACCCGTTCATAGATCAACATGGTCTGATAAGAGCGTGCGGTCGCGTGACGGCCTCCGACCGCCTTCAATATGATGAACGGCATTTTGTTATCCTTCCATATAGCTGCCCACTTTCTCGCCTACTTGTCCAGTTCACTCATCGCATAACCCTCCATGGCGGCAACCAGTTAATGGTACGCCTCATTCGGTCAAGATACTGGATACCAAAACTAAAGAACTTAGTAAATTCAATAGTAAACTCCTGCAAGGTATGCGTGATCTACAAGAAAAGGCTACAAACACAGTTGATGGGCACTTTGCCGAAAAACCGTGCGTCGTTCTCCCGACCATTTACGTACACGGGAATGGACTTCGCCGGCCCGTTCGAAATTAAAAATTATACCGGAAGAGCATGTCTCATAACAAAAGGATATGTGTTAGTGTTCGTTTGTTTTTCCACCAAGGCCATCCACTTAGAGCCTACCTCTGATCTCACGACCGAGAAGTTTCTCGCCGCTTTCGCTCTCTTCGTTTCCCGGAGAGAGTGTCCTCGCAAGTCCAGTCTGACAACGAAAAAACCTTTCTCGCGACTTCCTTTAGGCTGTAAAAGAGTCTGTGACAGATGCCTATGGTCTTCAGCAGCTCACCTGGCAATTTATACCTCCGGGAGCCCCTCACATGGGAGGCCTATGGTGTTAAAAGCTTTAAAACACTGTTCTATAAGTCCACAGCCACTCGAAAATATACTTTCGAAGAGCTTTCGACGCTTGTGGCAAAAATTTAAGCTTGCCTAAATTCCAGGCCACTCTCCCCTATGTCTGAAGACCCTACCGAACTATTGGCCCTGACACCAGGACCTCTCCTGTCTACCGCGGAACCAGAAGTCAAAGGGGACACTATGATCAACCGCTGGCAGCATCTAAAGGTTCTCCATCAGCAGTTTCATATGCGATGGAAGGAAGAATACCTTAAAGAACTCCAGAAGCGCAATAAGTGGCAGGCCCCCGCGAATAATCTTCACGTCGGCGACATGGTTGTCATAAAGGACGAGAATTTGCCTTCCGACGAGTGGCGGCTCGGCAGAATTGACTCTGTCTTCCCAGGAGCCGATGGCAATGTCCGTGTAGTAGACATCCGCACGGCACGCGGGTTTGTCAAATGTCCAATAACCAAAGTCGTACTTCTGCCTGTGGAGCCTTCAAAACTTCCACAATAAATTGGCCCACATTTCTTAGTCCTAAGTTGTTATCCACAATTCCTAATATGATTTCCCTTTATTCACCTTCATTCATCCATGATCTAGATCAGAAAAATGGCTCCCCGAACACGCACCGAAGAACCCCTGGACGGCAGACGTACTCGAGGTATTAAATCCTACCGCTGCCGAGTCTGCAAGGGAGTCCATCCTCTACGGAAGTGTAGCAGGTTTCTGAAGCTGAGCGCTGAGAAGCGGCTTCGTGCAGTCTTGGTAAACAAGTATTGCTCGAACTGTCTTGCCCACGACCACTCGAAAGCTGACTGTCGTAGTGGAAAATGCAAGAAGTGCCAACGGAACCACCACACGCTGCTGCATATGCATGAGCGGTCTAATTCTGGGTAGCGTTCGCGCCGGCAAAATCCGCCAAATCGCCCGACGCCTGCGTCAAGGCAACGCTCAGCCTTCCCTACACCAGCTCCGTCGCTTTCATCGCTGCTACCACTTCACAGCATCAACGTCCTTCCGACTGCTTCGGTGATGGTGAAGACCGGAAGCAAGACTTTCGAGACCGCAGCTTTAAACGACCCTTGCACACCAGTGAGCTGCATCGACGCTTCTCGGGCCGCCGCATTTCGGTTGCCAACGACCAGTGTTGGTGACGACAAGGTGTGCAACCCGACGATCTAGTCCAAATGCGGGACGACCAAGATGGAGATGGTGTTCAAAGTCGATCCCAAGGTGGGCATTCGCACACCGACTCGGACACTCAACGACGCCGTCCGTACCAAATTTAAGGGCATACAGCTCGCGGATGAGCGGTTCTATCTTCCCGCCACAATTTCTGTCATTCTTGGGGCGGACGTGTACCCCAAGGTGATCCAGTCGGGGTTCCTGATGGTCGACGAAGGACTGCCGGTCGCCCAGAAGACGGTTTTTGGGTGGATCATTTCCGGGGCCTGCCACCAACCTTAGAAGCCATCTTCTTTTGCAACGCTAGCGATTGTAAGGGGGCGGAATGTTCAGGCCACGAAGGAGCACCCGGTATTCCCGGCTTTCCGCTCTCCCCATCTGCTCTCCGCTCTCACGCAGCTTCCCTTTTCCCCACCACGAAGTCTCCATGAAGTCTCCACTGCGCTCTGAAGAGCATTAGAATAAGTTAGAATAGTCAGTTCGATTTACATAGTGAATAAAAGTGGTTGCGCCCACACCCTACCATCGAAACACCTTCGACTCGTCATTTCAACTACAGGACCTGTGCACCTTTCAGGACCCTCCATAGGACTCGGCCACCCCTCTCCGTTCATAATGTTTTCAAAAATATTTAATTCTTGCAATAGCTGCAAGGGTATATGAACTTCGGCTTGCCGAAGTTTGCTTCCTTTCTTGTTTTTTTTAGTTCTTCGAGATATCGTAATGGTTAAATATTTCAGAATTACGGTTTAAATTTCATCAAAATCGGACGACTATATCATATAGCTCCCATAGGAACAATCGATAAAAAATACAAAAAAAATAAATAGTAAATTCTAATTTAAATGTTTTCAAAGATGTTAAATTATTGCAATAGCTGTAAGGGTATATGAACTTCGGCTTGCCGAAGTTTGCTTTCTTTCTTGTTGAATACAGGTATTGATTACGCAGGACCTTATTATATTAGATGTTCCAAAAATAGAGGTCAGAAAACGTATAAAGGGTATATAGCAGTATTTGTGTGCATGTCAACAAAAGCGATACATTTAGAAGTAGTAAGCGATTTAACTTCTGATGCCTTTTTAGCGGAGCTCAAAAGGCTTATCGCAAGAAGAGGAAAGTGTGCTGCTACTTATTCCGACAATGGAACAAATTTTGTAGGCGCAAGGAAGTTGGTCGAAGAGTTGGCGAAAACAATAAAAGAAAATTCCGCAGTTGCATCTCAACTCGGGAAAGAGGGAATTGAGTGGCATTTTATTCCCCCGGCAGGACCTCACTTTGGAGGTATCTGGGAGGCCGGCGTAAAATCTATGAAATACCATCTAAAACGGGTTATTGTTGACGGTAGTCTGACATACGAAGAGATGTCGACATTGTTATGCCAAATAGAAGGAGTTTTGAACTCACGCCCCCTATATTTATCAGACAATGATAAAGAGGACAATGAAGTTCTAACACCTGGACACTTTCTGATAGGAGGACCACCGCTGGATGCGATTGAGCCCATAAAAATAAATGAAAAAATAGGGAATTTAGATAGGTTGAAATTAATTCAAAAAATGAAAAGAGATTTTTGGATTAAATGGAAAGAGGACTACTTACATACACTACAACAGAGGTATAAATAGAAAAAAAATATGCCCAATATTGAAAAGGGACAAGTAGTTCTAATAAAGGATGAATGATGTCATCCATCGAGACGGCCTCTAGGAAAGATTGAAGAAGTACATAAAGGTAAGGATGAGAAAGTCGAGGTAGTAAAGGTCAAGATGCAGGATGCTGCATTTCTCGACCGAGCAGCAAAATTTGTCCACTTTTAGGAATAAAGGCTGCTGAAAATAATGAAGAAGTCATACCACTCTAGTTATATGTATGTTGATCGTTATAATTTTAATTATATATGCAATACGTAAGTGTAGCATTAACAGGCAATTGCAAGCCATAACTTTTGGAGGCCGTTTACAAGATGCTTAATTATTTAAAGCTTAATTGTTAAATAAATAAAATGTTTGTATATTGTAAAATGTTGTATTTTATAAAAAATAAATAAAAACTGCACTCCTAATCTTGCTGGCCCTTGGCAGAATGTTCACACATGAACACGAATACATATAATACATATATGAGCTGAACGGAGCAGCCACTTGTAAATTTACCTCACAGAATGTTTTGGCTACAAGTGCTATCAGGGTAGTTGTGATCTCCCTTATCGCACCTAAGAATGTTTTCTCAGTTTAAGGATAAACAAGTCACTCCGTGGGTTATTAGAAATAAGATAATGACTTCAAATATACGATTTTATAAGTTCTGTGCATGTCACAATGTCAATGGAGCCAGGGCATAAATTACGATCTGTTACTTAAAATCCAAGGGAACATATTGTTGCACTTGTAATCTGTACGTGCAGGCCACTTGAGCCTCTAAATATTTTCACTTTAAATGTTTCCCATACTACACAAAGGACTTGTGGCGGGGGTCAAAATATAGCTCTCCCGCTCAGGGCAAAACGGATGCGGTCTCTGCGTAGGGCATAGATAAGAATAGCATACGAACCACACCAATGTTACTTGCTAAGAATCTTACTGAAATAAAAACAGTTTGAAATTATAACTCAGCAAATGTAGACGTCTTTCATTAGATCGCTCTAACAAAGATTGTTTACTATTTTCAATAACGTAAGAAGTAGCCATCAGTTCAGAATCGTTCCGTACCGAAATCGGTGCTTCGAAAATTTGTAATACCTTGAGTAGACGGTCTGAGGCATAAGCTCTAAATTGGTTTACTGATTCTGTGCGAACGTTATACATGTCTGCTTTCCCCTCGCGCAATTTTTGCCAATCCGAATGACTGATTAGGTTATACTTTGAGCCCGAATCAATAATCATGGCGACCGTATGATCACTTATTTTACACAGAATCTCTTCCTCGCCGGATTGCTCATTTACTACTCTAAGCAGATTGGTAGGCTTTGAATCGCCATACTCATTTTGAGTTTCATTACTTATTGATTGTATTCTAGTATTGCCCTGACGTCGCCGTTTTCGATCCGGTTCTTCCATACCGAAGATTGATTCCTTCGTACGACATTTCTTATAAAAATGCCCGAGTCTATCGCATTTTCTGCACCTCATGTTCCTGGCGGGGCGGTTTTCCCGATGCCCTCTTCTACCACATCTTCCGCACTCCATACCCGTACCGTGCTGTAAAATTTGGTTAATGCTGCTTGAAATAGTTGGTGCGGCCATAGACTTCGTTTGTTTGTTAACAATGCAACATGTTTTTACGACCTCCTCCAAGGTTTGTACACATTTTTAAGAAATTTCCTCTTTAAGTCAAATGGGGCCCAGACATCAATAATTTTATCGATTAAACAGAAATCTTCGGTTAGCGTAATCTAATTAAAAACTCCCTAAAACCTTCTCTCTCCACCGATCGAAACAGGTGCCTTTCGAACACGGAATTGCGCAGCGGTGAAAAATACTCATTTAGTTTCCTTACCAAAGGAGTAAACACGTCGTTTTTAGCCTTGTCGTCGTATGGTATTAAGGGGCCAGGAATGCTAAACACAACCGCCTTTAGCTGAGGTCCACCCAAGTGACGGTCCACCAAGGCGCTATGGCGTACGGAGTGGGAAATGTGGCTGCGCGCATGTACTACACATTTGTGATCTTTTTATAAACATTTGTGATCTCCTTAGTGTCCACATATATAGTAAATGCGCGAAGCCACATTGCCCAATCCGTACGCCATAGCGCCTTGTCCATCGTCTGACATAGAAAAGGTTTCAGCTCCGTCAAAATTTTCTCCTGAAATTAAAACATAAATCCCAAAATAGTCCTTCAGCAACGGGCTTTTCTGTATTCTTTTTCTTTTGCTCTTATTCCATTAGGAAGAACTTAAGACTTTTACTTCCTTTCCTTGATCTCATTCCATTTGGAATAGACTTTTTATTCCTTTATTTTTTAGCTTAGATTCATATCATTTGGAATAGACTCTCTCTTTTTTTTCATTTAGATCTCATTTCATTTGGAATAAACTCTCTCTTTTTTTTTAATTTCTTTAATCCTTCCATTTAGCAAGAGTTTTTCATCTCTGGCAATGCTGTGTGCCTGTGTCTTTTTCTTCATCTTTTTCTTCTTACATTTCCTTTGCACACTTAAAGTTTGCTGGTTTATTCGCTCCGATTATCTTTTTCTTGCTAGAAGGTTAGCACAAACTTATTATCCGGTTTTATCCCCGTCGCCAGTGTAAAGACCACGATCTCCCACTGAATGAAACACTTTTATCAACTAATAATTATATCCTTTATTGGCCATCCGTTCTGGCCTGTGACTCTGGAACTAATAATAAGGCGTTGCCAACCGATTGGCAAAGTACCAGCCAAACCTACTGTGGAGATAGGGAGAGAACATTACTCTTCTCCTTAGCGCCGCTCTCTGCTGCTACAGATCTCCATAATAACTTTGGTTTTTTTTTGTTTTTTTCGTGGTTCTTTGAGATGTTTTAAGTTTGATTAAAATCGGACGACATATCATATAGCTCCCATGGAAACAAGCAAAATATTGAAAATAATAAATAAAAAAAAATTTTAACTTCTCTAAAATTCAATTTTTTGTCTAATTCTAATTCTGATTCTAATCAAGAATACATTTTTACTTTATCGGGTCGGAAACGCTTCCTTCTACCAATATCATTTCAAAGAATACAATATAACCTTTTACTCTACGATAAACGGGTATAAAAAAATATCTGAATATTAAAAATAACAAGGAAGCTAATACTCTTTCAGAAAAGCGGAAATATGTTCAATCTCACAGTCGCATTAGCCTGCATCAGTTGATCTAGTTTTTGCGGATAAGTTGGGGACTACTAAACAGCAGATTGACTGAATATAACAAGGGGTGATTCTGCAATCCCGGAGGCGCTGGTGATGGCGATTAATATAGTACTCATTGATGCGCCCGAAGAGTAAAAAAGAAAACTTTTTGTCGTTATGTCGTCAGCCCCGACGATGCGCTAGAGGACCACTTTAATTTATTAATTGATGGGTTATTCAATTCCTATTTAGCCTTTGATAACTCGAGAGATTAGTTTTAATTAAGATGTTTTAATCTACTGCATTAGTAGTTATTTATATTTTTGTACTTCATTTTAATGGGCTTTTGCTGTCACTTGGCTGTGCGATAACAAGCCCCCGCTCAGCTTAGCAATAAAAATTTAAAACAATACATGAAAAATATATTTTTATTTTTTTGTTAAATTCCTTTATTTTTTTGAGATGCGTTTTCCAAATTTATGGTACTGTTAGGGCACTTTGTAATCTTTTGAGCTTTTTTTACTTCCCATGACGGCTCGACGAATGTCTTCCTTTTTTTAAAGAATGCTTCATTGGCGAATGGCTAGAGCCACCATTTTGTATAAGTAAGCACAAAATAACAAGAACAAAAAAATTAAGCTTTTGAACGTTAGCTCGGAACTAACCTAATATTAAATTTAGTGAAAGCATAGCTAGAAACAATCACATATGCACAGTAAGTTAAAAGAACTTAAGTTCCTAATCTTACGAAATTATAGCCAATTAATACCAAAATTAAAATCAAAAGCCTTTGCAATGAAATCTTATTATTTGTCTTAACTTATAATTATACATGAACGGTCCCATAGATCAGTTTTTATTTGTTTAAAATAACTATAATGCGTGCTATTTACAGGAATTTTTTGTGCTTTAAAGCTTTCACAGTTTTAAAACAAAAAATATGCTATATAATAATATATAAAAGGAAATCTGCAATTTTGTGCCCAATACACCCAAACTATGATGCACTATGATGAAACTTAAAATATGAAAAACTTTATCTATGAGGTTCCTTTCGGGCTCTGTATTGTTTTCCCATTGGATGGATCCGGATCAGCATAAGGTATCGATTGTTTTTTGTTCCTTTGGTTCTCATCGTTCACGTTGGATTTGAAACTCTGTAACGGCAAATATGAGCTGATCAAATATTTGCTACCCGAGCCAGCGTCAAGCTGAAAAACAATAAAATAATTTACAATTAAAAAATTTGTAATTAAATTCTTGTTTTGTATATTAAATCTTCGAAAATGTATTTAAAAAATTTATAAAACCAAAAGAAGAAAACTGGACCAGTCGATTTTGGAACACTATGTTTAATCAGGAATGCGTAAAAATCAGGGAGTTTGGCTTATAAGTATTACGCATCTTGTGTTGGAATTGTTTTTCAATTTTTTTTAAATCAGGAGACTTTTTAATTAATGACAAACAAATACTAGTCTGTACAGAATACCTGAAATATACTTAAGCACCTGACCCTAAGCCACTCGAAAGAAGCAACCAGTCCAAGAGTCAAATCACATGCGCTCACAAAAATATAAATCATTTATACCCATATTATTTACATCTAGACCCCATATTCCCCATACAACTTTTCATTTGGTATATACCGAAGGCAAACGTAAGTTGATATACCCTTGCAGCTATTATAATACTAAAAATCAAGAAAGGAAGCAAACTTCGGCAAGCCGAAGTTCATATACTCTTGCAGCTGTTATATATTCTTGAAGACATTAAAATTATGATTTACTTGTGTGTATGTTTAAAAGCATTGATAAAATTAAAAGCGTAATTTTGAACTGTCAAATAATTAAATAAACAAAAAGAATTTCTAAAAAAAATTAAAAATGTTAAATTGAAAAAAAAAATTATTTTTAAATATATTTTTTGTTTAAATGGGAGCTTTTTTTTATAGTCGTTCGATTTTGATGAAATTTAAACAGTAATTCTGAAATATTAAACCATTACAATATGTTTAAGAATAAAAAAAAAATTTAAATAAAAACAGCAAAGTTATAATTTTTTTCATTTATTTTTCCGATTGTTCCTATTTTTTTTTAATCTTCGACAGATAGTAATGTTTAACCATTTTTAATTTATTTTAGAATTACGGTTTAAAATTCATCAAAATCGGACGACTATATCATATAGCTCCCATAGGAACAATCTAAAAAATAAATAAGAAAAAATTAGAACTTTTCTGTTTTTATACCCTTGCAGAGGGTATTATAATTTCAGTCAGAAGTTTGCAACGCAGTGAAGGAGACATCTCCGACCCTATAAAGTATATATATTCTTGATCAGCATCACTAGGCGAGTCGATCTAGCCATGTCCGTCTGTCCATCTGTCCATCTGTCCGTCTGTCCGTCCGTTTCTACTCAAACTAGTCTCTCAGTTTTAAAGCTATCTGCATGCAACTTTCCCAAAAGTTGTCTCTCTATTGCAGGTAGTATATAAGTCGGAACGAGCCGAATCGGACGACTATATAGCTCCCATAGGAACAATCGGAAAAATAAATTTAAAAAAAATATAACTTTGCTGTTTCTTAATTTTTTTTTAGTTCTTCGACATATAGTAATGGTTAAATATTTCAGAATTACGGTTTAAATTTCATCAAAATCAGACGACTATATCATATAGTTCCCATAGGAACAATCGGAAAAGAAATGAAAAAAAATTATAACTTAGCTGTTTTTTAATTTTTTTCTTAGTTCTTCGACATATAGTATTGGTTTATAATTTCAAAATTACGGTTTAAATTTCATCAAAAACGGACGACTATATCACATAGCTCCCATATAAATAATAAGAATATATAAAATATCTATCTAATAATAGAGCTGCAAATCATCATAGCTTCAAGGTTTTTTAACATATACGCAAGTAATTCATAATTTTAATGTTTTCAAAAGTATTTAATTCTTGCAATTGCTGCAAGGGTATATGAACTTCGGCTTGCCGAAGTTTGCTTTCTTTCTTGTTTTAGTTTTTTTTAGTTCTTCGACATATAGTAATGGTTAAATATTTTAAAATTACGGTTTATATTTCATCAAAATCGGACGATACATAAAGTAACTATTTAATAATTGAGCTGCAAATCATCATAGCTTCAATGTATTTCTGCATATACGCAAGTAAATCATAATTTTAATGTTTTCAAAAGTATTTAATTTCTTCTATACTTGTAGCTGCAATGGTATATATATTCTTTTTTGTTTTATTATTAAAATATTCTTTATTATATAGAGAGAACATTTTCTTTGCCAAAAATTCTGCCTAAGCTCTGCTGAGAGCCATGTTCGAAGTTAAATTTTAATACCCACCCCACTTTTAAGTTTTTGGAATTCGAGCAGTTCAGCTGCAATTGACAATCAAATTAGTATGTCATTTCAATATAACAAAAAAAATTTTCAAACTTTGATGTATTTTTGACCAAATCTGAAGAAGGTTACGTATGCGTAGAATGTGAGTGTAAAAGGATTCTTCGATACGATACATGTTTCTCGTACGATTATTTTCTCGTACTATTTCTCGTGATAGTCCAATAAGATTATTCTTGTAGTTCAAATCCAACAACATCAAAGATTACATTTTTTATTTTTTTCGCCAGGACCTGACAAGCAAAAAAGCACGGTCGAAAAGTGTTTGCCGGCTATTTGCCTCTCGCTCTCTCTCTCTCTTAGGCGTCAAACGGTTTCCGTCGATCTGTATAGTAGGATTAAGGTAGACAGGCAGTGACAAGAAATCGAAATAGTATATGTACAAATTAGATTATTAGTGAGATGAACGGTAGCTTCTTCTGTCCTCTCGGTGTGGGTAGACGTTAGGTCCACAGTGGACCTTAACTTAAATATTTTAGATTTACGTTTTAAATTTCATCAAAATCGGATGACTAATCATATAGCTCCCATAGGAACAATCGGAAAAAAATATACAAAAAAATTATAATTTTTCTGTTTTTTATTTTTTTATTTTAGTTCTTCGACATATAGTTGTAGTAATAGAACCGGACGACTATAACATAAAGCCACGGAAACAATAAGAATATATATATACAATTTTTTTTTTTTAAATGTAACTTTTCTACTTTGTAATATGCAAAAAATTTTTTTTTGACTTTTTAATAATTTGTCAGTTCAGAATTACGCTTTTAAATTTATTAAAATCGGAAAACTATATCATATAGCTGAACTATCGAATAATTGAGTTGCAAATCATCATAGCTTCAATGTTTTTAAACATATACGCAAGTAAATCATAATTTTAATGTTTTCAAGAATATTTAATTTTTGCAATAGCTGCAAGGGTATATAAACTTCAGCTTGCGGAAGTTTGCTTCCTTTCTTGTTTAATATTCCGATTGTTCCCATGGCAGCTTTATTATATTGTCGTCCGATTTTGATAATATTTAAACCGTAGCTCCAAAACAATAAACCATCACTAAACATCGAACTATAAACAAAATTTAAAAACAGTTAAGTTATAATTTGTTTTCATTTTTTTGCCCGATTGTTCCTGTTGCAGCTAATGCTATAGTCGCCTGGTCCGAATCGTTCTGATTTATGCACTACCTGCAACAGGAAGACAACTTTTTGGAAAAGATTCATGCAGATAGCGGACGGACAGACGGACCGAGGGACAGATGAACATGGCTAGATCGACTCTCCTAGTGATGCTGATAAAGAATATATATACTCATAGGGTCAGAAATGTCTCCTTCACTTCTTTGCAAACTTCTAACTGAAATTATAATACGAGGGTATAAAAATGATGATTAATCATGTGAATTTGTAATTTGAGCAAGTAACATTGCAGCTAGTTCCTCTCCTGCCCTCACCGCCCCGCGATGAACTGCACAGGCCAATCCCCCGCCCTCGTGAGGAACCACACTATCTAAGAACCCACCATACTTCCGAGAATAAAAACGAGGATGGAAGCTAACTTCGGCAAGCTTGCAAAAATTGATCAGCTCTTCCTTCAATTTATTGATCGGCTCTTCCTTTTTTTGTTGAATTTTTATTTGATTTGTAGTTAATTTTTTATTTATCCGTTTGATTTTTGTTTAATATTTGTTTTTGAGAGTAATAGTTTTTTTGAGCAGTGTGTTTTTTGTTACGGTCATTAATTAAAGGATTGTTATAAACAAAGGGGGATTATTGCATTTATTGTTTTCCTCCTTAAGCTATTTTCGCGATGTAAACACGTTTTATTATGTCATCGGTTAGGCTTTTGAGCGGCGCGAAATCCATTTTTGTATTCGAAAACTGTTTTGTTTTAAAACTTATTTCAGGAATTTTTTTAAAATAGCACCGCCCCACGTTGGGCGCCAATTAAATTATCGCTTAGGGAATTTTTTTTTTTAAATATATTTTTTTGTTGTTATTTAATAGTTTACACAATTGTTATTAACACCGAACTTAATTTTCACTGCTCGCGATATTCTGTTTGTCGACCGGTCAATTCGGATTCAAAAACGGACTGCTTGACTTTGGTTCAGTAATCAATAATCAAACCTGGGCTTAAAAGTTTTATCTCAAAAATCTGATTAAGAGACTCATCCAAGAGAGTCGGAAAATAGGGTAATGACATGTGTCAATTAAATTTGAAATTGAAATTTTGCAGAATTGAAATTCTGCCGGAAATCGATGTTTACGTTATCGGACTTGGGGCTCCCTTTTTGGGGCTCTGGTGTTTACAATATCGGCTTGGATGTTTAGAGAATCCGTTTGAAGCGGAGAGTGTGAAACAATTCTGGGTGGGAATCGATTGGAGGCTTTTTTAAAGAATGGAAAAAAGCTCTTGGCTCAAAGTTGTTTATAAATTGGGCAAGGGCCCCTAAGTAATGTGTCATATAACTTGCACATCAAACGCTGATAAGGCACCGGGACCACGTAATCAATAAATACACAAGAAAATTTTTATAAATAAACTATAAAATATTTACAATTGTTAAAAATTTGTGACCGAATATGTGCACATCAAACGCTAATAAGGCACCGGGACCACGTAATCAATAAAAATACAAGACATTTTTTTACACATAAACTGTAAAATATTTACAATTGTTAAAATTCGTGACCGAATGTGTGCACATCAAAAGCTGAAAAGGCACCGGGATAACGTAGCTGAAATACAAATTTTTTTTTGTTTCTCTCTTTTCCCTTTACTTGAGATGAAACTGATGCAACAGCAGTTTTCGCTTGATGTGGCTTTGCGAGAAAATAAGTTCTCCAACTGTACACTAAGCTGGAAATTGGATTCTTTTATTATTATTATACCTCGATCGAAAATATTCACCTCTTTCTTGCCATATGTTCACGTGCCTATATTAAATTATATCACCAAATTTTATTTTTTTTTGTTTCTCTCTTTTCCCTTTACCTGAGATGAAATCACTAACTCTATATATAACTCTAACTCTAAGAAAAACGACACAGGGAGTGGATACCAACGAAAACACACAACAACTATTTGTAACAAGTAACATCAACACAAATACTAAACATATTAATAATAAGATATAAACATATTACATTACAATTACATATTAAGATAACATCTTTATAACATAAAAAAAGGTAACTAAATGTTAAAAAAAGTTAGCGCTGCTAGTAGAAGAATAGGTTTAAGAAGAAAGGGCAATTTGCCAGACCTAAGTAAACTTGAAGAAGAATAGCAGCACTTGACCAGGGTGCAGAATTTTCGGGAAACCTGTTCACCGATTTTATGACTCAGTATAATATAGAAATTCAGATTACCTCATTCCAACAATCAACGGGAAACGCACCTGTCGAAAGACTGCACTCGACATTCACGGAGCTTTTTAGAATAATTGATAACCGTAGAAAGGAACTCCAACTCCAATCTGATCACGCGGAGATATTCGCAGAGGTATTGACGCAATACACTCTAGCACTGCTCATACACCGTTCGTACTTTTTTATGGCAATAGACAATAGAATTGGACAGCCACCATGACTATTTGGCAAAGCTGAATGAATTTAGGACAGAAATATACCCCAAAATTCAGGAAGAACTAGATAGCCAAACAGGAAAAAGGTTAACCAAATTAAACGAAGATGGGAAACCACAAATCCAAGGCGAACCCGACGATGTCTTCTTTAGAAAAGAGAATAGGAGAAACAAGCTAACACATAGATT
Source organism: Drosophila elegans (assembly GCF_018152505.1). Taxonomy (NCBI): domain Eukaryota; kingdom Metazoa; phylum Arthropoda; class Insecta; order Diptera; family Drosophilidae; genus Drosophila; species Drosophila elegans. Next base: position 464,764 of record NW_024545820.1, on the reverse strand, counting down.
TTCCTTCACAAAGTCAGGGCCGATAAAGGAGTTACATCACTAACAACCAGACAACAAAAACTACACACTACTAATCAGGAGAAATAATAACACTCAATGAACTACTTCATTCCAGAACTACCCATTCCGCCACGCAGTCCTTCTCTTTAGAAAGACTCAACGGATCTTCACCCCTCGCCTTCATTCATCTGGGAGACGCTCGTACAACACAGATCTATACAATTCTAACCCATGTCGTAGATGTCCAAGAGTTAAGAGTATGCCGTTCCGGAATAAAAGACACATTAAAAGCCCTCAGACTAGATGAAACATTTGACATTTCGCTAGGAATTATAAGAATAGGGAAACTACAACATCTAGAAGCCAAATTAGACACCCAACTCCCACAGGCTGGAACAAAAAGGGGTTTAATTAACGGAAAGAACCGTTCTCAAGTCAATTTCCGGTAATTTAGACGACAACGACGGACAAAACATACTTGCAGGAATCAATACCCTAAAAGTTACCTCCTACACATTAAAAAATGCTCAAGAAAAACAGGAAAATTTCGATAAGCAGCTTATTATTAGACTTAATCATATTACGAACATATAAATAGCGAACAAATCAAAATAAAAAAATGTTTAGTCACAGCACAAAACACTATCTTCAAGGAACTAAGGGAAGATAGAGAAAACATTTGTACACTCAAATATATTAATCGAATAAATTTCCATATTGATACCTTGAAAGAACACATTAATAATATAGCTGAGAGCCTTCTGGCTAGCAAATTGGGCTTAATCTCAAAATTCTTGTTTAACAAACAAGAAATACTATAAGAAATATGTTAATCTCACAAAACATTACCCTACAATTAGATGAACTCATCTATATATACTTACACCATCTTGTTTTACTTTCAATAACAAACTATTGTTTAACGTTAAAATACCAATTTTCGAAACAAAAATTTATAAGTTCACCCATATCATACCCCCACCAGTAAATAATTCACATTTCATCATTTCCCCCGAATTCTTGGCACATTATAACAACACTTTACATCAATTTCGCGAAAGCTGCCTTAAGGTGGAACAAGAGTTCTTCTGTCAGGGAATCCCCACGGATTCGACAACAAAAAACAACACATGCCTGTCAGACATCATCAATAACGTAAAGGAGACAAAAAAGGGTTTATTTTCATTTTCAACGGAAAAAACACCACCCTTTAAGCAACCTGTAACGATGAAATACTTTTAAATGGCCCTTTTGTAATACGTTATAAGAATTGTACCATATGCATAAACGAAATAGAATACAGCGACAGAGAACTGGTGGAACATGATCATTTCACCTTCGTACTTCCAATCAAACGATCAAAGCATTATCACTTATCCACAGCAATATGGATAATATAACACACTACAAATTTACGGCCATATACTCAGCAATATCTTTGACCCTTATCCTGATCGTCATCCTCCGATTATGTCATAAACCACAGACCATCTTCCTCCCACGACTGTCACTACCTTGGTGGAGCCGATCATTCCTTCGTTATAGCCTTCTCTCCACCCTAGGGGGGAGAAGTTACCGCACACATTGTTGCGGACACATCGCCGCCCCCCAAACCTCATTGACTCGGACAAATGGTCATTAACCCAAACACTGGATTCATAAACGCTGAGTTTGGGAACCAATGCAAGTAAGCAGAACCAACACTTAACAGCTATACGAAACCGCAAACAAACCAACACATCAGATTCGCCAAACCTGCCAATTATGCAGATTCTCATTCTCCACTCTAATCTGCTAGATATGCGAATTCCCAATCATACCATTTCCATTCCCATATATTCCACTGTATTCCAAAAGTTACTCTTTAGTTTGTAGAAGAGTCGCGATCAAACACTCTCCGAGTCAAGACGTGCCTAAATTCTACGTGGAAGCTAGTCTTAATCTACCAAAATCAGAAAAGCGATTTGCGAAACAAAACACAACAAAAACATAACGGTGGTTGCTGATAAGCATCAACCAAGTGTTGTTGTTACCATGCAAGACGACGAAGACGACATGGTTTGGAGCTGGCAGAAAGTAAAACCGAAGCCAAAGGCACTCAAGAGAAAAAACCAAGTTTCTCCGATTCTAATTAAAAAAAAACTGGCCCTGGACACTGCCCCCAGCACTAGCTCCAATTGAAAAAGGTAATGATGCAGACGAAAATGAAGCCCTGGACATGACATAACTGAAGACAACGTTGATGAACCTGCCAAGCCGCCACTTATATTCTTATCGGATGTTAGTGATATAAGTAGTATGCTAACCTACCTCGAAACCAAAATTAAAATAGAAAATTTCCTCTATAAGAGAGAGTTATGGTTAAGTCAATTGATGAATACAGGTCCCTCGTTAAAAATCTTGCTAGTGATTTTGTTAAGTTTCACACATATCAGCTTAAGCAGGAAAGAGCATTTAGGGTAGTTATAAAAAATTTGCACTTCTCAACGGATATTGATGTAACGAGTCGTTGAGTCCAAAGGTTACTCTGTTACGAACATAAATAACATTAAAAGCCGTGAAACCAAAGAGCCACTAAATCTATTCTTCCTGGACATTGAGCCCAACAATAATAACAAAGATATCTACGAAGTTAAGCATATTGGTAACGCAATTGTTAAAATAGAGCCCCCTCATAATGCAAAAGACATTGTTCAGTGCCACCGTTGTCCTATTGCGCCAAAACTTATAGGTGCGTAAAATGTTCTCGTAAGCATTCCAGCAAGCTATGTCCAAAAAAAAAATAACAACCAGCAAAATGTGCGAATTTTAACGAAGATCACGCTGCCAGCTACAAAGGGTGTAGAGTCTATAAGGAGCTTATTTCTAAACAATTAGCTACTGGTCGAAAGCAGATGCATAGCAAGGACCATAATAAAAATGAATCTGCAATATTTCCATCACCTATTCTGTCTGATAAACCGACCCAACAACCAAATGGCTATCAATCATACGCCCAAGTTGCTGCAGGAAACAGTAATACGAATACTTCTCTAGAAAGAATAGAACACCTTTTGGAAAAACAATTTGAACTCACCAATAACTTGCTTAACATGATAATGTTACTGGTTAATAAATTATGCAAATAAGTCTAAACTTAAGAATCTGGAATGCCAATGGGCTTTCCAACCATGTTAATGAGATATCCTTATTTTTAAAAACAAATGCAATCGACATCATGCTTGTTTCAGAAATACACTTCACCAGTAAATCTTTTTTTAGAGTAGTTGGATATGACACAATAAGAGCTGATCATCCGTCTGATAGAGCCCATGGAGACGCAGCAATTCCTGTCAAAAATGGTCTAAAATTTAAAATCATGGAGAGCACCAGAGAAAATGCTATGCAGGCTGCCATAATTGAGATTTATTTCATACACGCAGATGTCTCAATCTCAGCAATATATCTTCCACCAAGACTTACAATAAAAGAGCTCGATTTTAAGAACTTATTTCATGGACTGGGGACAAAGTTTATTGTTGGAGGTGACTTCAATGCCAAACACCCATGGTGGGGCTCGAGACTCATTAACCCAAAGGGATCCGAATTATATAAATGCATACGAAACAATAATATAACAACTCTCTCAACTGGTAAGTCTACATACTGGCCCACAGATATTCGAAAAACCACAGACTTGATTGACTTCGTAGCATTCTCTGGTATCCCACAAACACACATTCGTTTAATGGATAGTTTTGATCTTTACTCACATAACTCTCCGATAATAGCGACCTATAGCACAATAGCTCATATACTAGACATCTCTGCTTCCACAGACATTTACGCGTTTAAAAGCTACCTAGAAGAAGCCATAAGCCTAGACATTTCGTTAAAAACAGGAGAGGAAATAGACTATGCTGTGGAGCTTTTCACAAACACAATTCACAAAGCGAGCTATATAAATACGAATCACACCAACAGAAACCAACAACCAAGCCAACTGTACCTTACTACTGAAATTCGAGAAAAAATTCAACTCAAAAGGGATCTGAGAAAACGTTGGCAAGAAACTCACTATCCTGCTGACAAAAGGTTATACAACAAAGCTGCATCTGAGCTTAAACAATTACTGTTTAACCTACGAAATGAATATCTAGCGGCATATTTGAGAAACTTAGACCCTAATTCTAGTAACAAAGAGTATAACCTGTGAGAGCATCCAAATATCTAAAGAGACCTGCAAAAAGAAACATAATCATCCGCAAAATCAATGGAAATTGGTGTAGATCTGACGATGAACAAGTTGAGGCATTTGCTCAACACCTGCACTCTGTGTTTCAGCCAAACGATATTACCAATCGTATAACAGAAGCTGAAATAGAAAACTTTCTTGGGTCACCCTTTCAAGTGAGCTTGCCTATTAAAAGAATTCATTTTGACGAAGTTGTCACAGAAATTAAATGATTAATCAATAAAAAATCACCAGGCCCGGATAAGATAGATGGCATCACTCTTAAAACTCTACCATCAAAATGCATACGGTTTCTCACGCCAGTATTCAACGCTATTCTCAGGCTAGACCACTTCCCAAGTCAATGAAAATGTGCAGAAATCATTATGATCCTCAAGCCAAACAAGACAGAAACTGAACTTTCATCTTAACGTCCCATTAGTCTGTTGACAATATTCTCGAAAGTATTTGAAAAAATACTACCGAAGAGAATGTTGCCAATTTTGGACGAACTTGCCATCATTCCTGAATATCAATTCGGATTCAGAAAAGACCACGGGACCACTGAGCAATGCCATAGGGTTATCAATGAAATTGTATCTGCACTTGAGAATAAAAATATTGTACTGCAACATTTCTTGACGTTCAGCAAGCTTGGCACAATGGATTACTCTACAAGATAAAGAAATGGCTGCCTGCTCCATTCTATTTAATAATGAGATCCTAAGAGATGCTTCTACGTGCAGCAGAGAAATTATACGTCAACACTACTTCGCATAAACGCAGGCGTTCCTCAAAGGAGTGTATTGGGACCAGTCCTTTACACTCTAAACACGGCAGATATGCCAGTAACAAACAACTGCACCATTGCAACATATGCTGACGATACAGCCATTCTGGCAACAAGCTCATCTAGAGACGAAGCATCTCATCTCTTGCAATGTGAGCTCAGTCTGATTGAGGCCTGGTTCTTTCGCTAGAAAATTAAAATCAACTCCCTGAAGTCTGTCCAAATTACTTTTGCACTAAGAAGTATCTTGGCATGCACCTCGACCGCAGACTAACATGAAAACACCAAATAAAAGCGAAAAGACAACAACTCAGACTGAAAACACTGAAAATGTCCTGGTTACTAGGTAGAAAATCAGCAGTCACTTTGGAAAAAAAATTCTTCTCTACAAAGCCATTTTGAAGCCTGTTTGGACCTACGCTATCCAACTCTGTGAACAGCTAGCAATTCAAATATTGAAATACTTCAGCGCTACCAATCAAAAATCTTGCGACAAATTGTTAACGCTCCATATTATGTAACCAATGCAAATATTCATAAAGATCTAAATATTCCAACTGTAAAAGAGGAGATAAAAAAATATAGTAAGAAATATACAGACAGACTTCACAATCATGTCATTAGACAGATTGTAAATAAAAATTAAATTAAAAAAAAAAAATAAAAAAAAATAAAAATTTTGACCTTTTTTAACCATATTATTCCTATAGGATATAGACGTCTGATCAGTACACCCTGGTCAAGGTATGCACAAAAAAAATAAAATTTGGATATATTCATGTCAATAGCTTTTATACGGCTATATTCACCCTATTGTTCCTATGGGAGCTATAGGATATAGGCGCTTTTACCCTGATCAACGTATGCATAAAAAAATACTTGGAAAAATTGATGTAAATGGCTTATATACTGCGCCTTGCATTCATTTTAATTTTTAAATATGTTGGAAATTAAGGAAACTTTGACCAAGTTCGACTCTATCATCACCACTTGGCCAGACGGCCAATGTTAAAGAGGATATCAAGTAAGTTGGAGTCAAGGTAGTAGGTGTAGACCGGGAAAAAGGTAGCCAGGTTGTTCCCCAACCTAGGCCACTGATCGCCGCCGTACTGAATATAAGCTAAAGGAAATTGCGATGCTGCCGGACTGTAAAAGAGCTTCAAATTTTTAAGGGTGAGTCCAACAACAGTGCCGAGGCAGTTTTAAAAGATTTCCAGATAGTCAAGAATAAGCCTTAGTATCGGTCAATAGTACTTGGTACAGGGCAGAAGATTAGGGGCAACGTTGAAACAACTTTTCTTTCCTACAACGTGCTCGATTGACCCGAAACAATGTGTACTTCACTTCGCCGACAAGCATGATCTACGCACTCTAGAAAACCAAATGGGTCAGATGACTCAGGGGGCAAAGACCGTCGACGCTTTTTATTCGGGTGTAAATAGTCACTTTGCTTTGATAACACGCTGCCTTAAAAACGGCGATCAAAGCCCGGAAATACTCTTGGACGCCCCAATCCACCTACTCCGCATCCAACGGCCGGGTACCAGTATCAAGACGCGGAAAAAACCCAATCCCTCCAAAAATATTCGGGTCCCCGAGAAATTAAAATGGAATCTAACCAATCAAGGCATTGATATCGTTCCAATCAAAGTCATGGAAACTCAAGCGTTAAGCGCAACCCCAGCATTTTAACTAACCTGAATCCTTTCCGAAAATGTCAAAGATTATACTATTTGAATGCTCTACCACCTTCTATGGAGGCCGCCACGAGCGAACACGGGAGGAAGTCTAATAGTGAGGCTAACTATGCTGAAACTGCCCCCCTGAGAGCGAAGTTGGTAATACTGGCGAAGTAAATTTTGTGGCCGACGCCTCTACCGTTCCACGCTATAAGCCCCCAGATAACAAAGGGTTACAAGCCCTTAATAAAACCATTTCAAGTTCAACCAATCTTCAGCTCCATAGGCAATGCTTCCTTTATTACATTCTTCGTCCTGCTGGGTTTAACTGCCATTCATGCCATTATCGGAGACGACACTTTAAAAACAATTAACGCTGTAATTGATAGGAAAAATGGCTCATTGAGTATAACTCCTGAAACAAAAAATTCCATTACAATATTCACTCATTGATCAGCGATCAGCATTCAGAGGAAGTAAAAAATTCTTTTGATTTGCTTATTAAGGAGTATTCCATAATCTTTGAACCACTTTCGCCAATACCCTTACCCCTCTTATATGAAAGGGACGGTAGAAAAGCAAGTTGAAGAACTTCTGCGCGAAGAAATAATATGGGTGTTTCTAAAGAAACCAAAGGAGAAAAACAATTCCGAATGGTAATTGACCTTAAGCGCCTCAACGCCGACCACTACTCAATCCAAGGGAAGCCGAGAATCCGACATACCGAAAACAACTTTTGCTAATCTTTATGGGAAGTATGAATTCTTGCATCTCCCATTCGGTTTGAAGAACGCCCCAGCTGTTTTTGTAAAGAATGATCGACGATGAGTTACGGGAACACAATGGTAAAATCTGTAAATTTGGAAAAAACACAGTTTTGGTGCACGCAGGTCAGAGAAATGCAGCTGCTGACAAATCTAAAAGAACCTAAAAGCTATTTGGGAATGACCTCTTATTGTATGAAATTTATCTGCGACGTTGCAAACATCGCTAAGCCCTTGACAAACCTCACAAGAGGAGAACACGCTAAGACTAAGGCATCATAACCAAAAAAAATTTCAATCGATTAAAGTCTATACCGATCATCAGGCGTTAACCTATTCCTTAGGCTATATAAACTATAATGCTAAGCTAAGGCGATGGAAAACACGCATAGATGAATACAACTGCGAGCTTATTTATAAACCAGGAAGATCTAATGTTGCTGCTGATGCTCTTTCCTGCATCGTATGAAATGTAAAATATCTTGATGCCGACACTGCTTCTATTTCGGCAGTGGAGTCCGTTGTCACCGTTAATAGAGAACTTCAGGACGCATTAGATTTGATTCCGCATATCGAAGTCCGTATAAACGTATTTAACAATCAGCGTGTTTTGAAGGGGTGTGGAATTTATAGGACCCGATTTTATAAGTCAATAATAATTAATTTTTCGAGGAATTAGTACTTACTAGTTCCGCAATAGTCTGGCTGCCCTGTTACCTCAAAAAAATACTAAACGAGATTGTTTGCGCACTCAGCGCTTGTATTTAGATCACTAGTTGTAGGGCGAGAACGGGAGCCAATAAAGCTTTCGTCTGTTCGCTCTTGCGAATTCGCCCCGTCTCTCGCCACCGTAGCATAAGTTAGGTTCTAAGAGAAATTATTGAAATATAATTGTTAGTGATCAATCGAACGTCATCGTAGCCACTCCTTTTCTTCGCGCTTTCGACATAGTTTTCTCAATATTTCGCAAATTAAAATCGTCTCGAACTACTGCGTTCACAAGTTTTCGCGTTATTAATACAAAATAGTATTAAATTTTCATGGTGACCCCGACGTGATTAGCAGTAGAGTTCGCGAGTTTTAATTTTTCGGTGAAAAACTATAAACAATACCAACAACAACCAATTTATTCGTGTCGGTTAGGCCAATAAATTAAATTCAATAATTTCGTCGCTGGAAATTTTCTGCCGTTCTTGAAGTTGCGCCTGACGTTTCGGCAAATTTAATTGCTCAATTTGCTGCTGCCGCCAAATGGAAGTCAAAAAGGAAGTTGCAATTATCAAGTCGGCCATCCAGGTATAGAGTGCCAAAAGTTGAAAGTTAATCTGTGGCGTTTTGTCAATTGTGTTTTTGCCCATCTTTCAACTTTTTGCATTCGTGTAAAAATCGGTAGATAGTGAGCATTCTAACCAAGAAATAAAAAATTGCATGTACTAACAACCAAAATTCTACAATAAACATAATATATTTCGAATTATATGTGAATCGCCAGAAAAACAAGCAATAAAATACTCGTAGTCGACCCAATTAGTGCGAACTTAATTCCCCGAACTTTCGTCGTAATGAGCACCAATTTAGGGTATAAATAAAACAGCTGGAAAAAAGTGCAAATTGTGAAAAGTGTAGCTCTCAAAAATATTAGCGGCAATAACTTTCGCCGCAGTTTGTCCGAACATTTCCCGCGCTTTTCAGAATTTTCCCGCACTTTTCCAATTTTTCCGCACTTTTCATAATTTTGCGCGCATTTCGGCGTCAGGCTTATATATTCGTTGCCCTTAGTTATCGGTCAGTGCATCATTCTCCGTTAGCATTTCCATAGGAAGAGCCGCTAGCCGCGTACACATACACACGCACACCTTGCAGAGGGTATTATAATTTCAGTCAGAAGTTTGCAACGCAGTGAAGGAGACATATATTCTTGATCAGCATCACTAGGCGAGTCGATCTAGCCATGTCCGTCTGTCCGTCTGTCCGTCCGTTTCTACGCAAACTAGTCTCTCAGTTTTGAAGCTATCTGCATGAAACTTTCCCAAAAGTTGTCTTTCTATTGCAGGTAGTATATAAGTCGGAACGAGCCGGATCGGACGACTATAGCATATAGCTCCAATAGGAAAAATCGAAAAAATAAATGAAAAAAATTATAACTTTGCTGTTTTTTAATTTTTTGTTTAGTTCTTCGACATTTAGTAATGATTAAATATTTCTGAATTACGGTTTAAATTTCATCAAAATTGGACGACTATAGCATATAGCTCCCATAGGAACAATCGGAAAAATATATGAAAAAAAATTATAGCTTTGGTGTTTTTTAATTTTTTGTTTAGTTCTTCGACATTTAGTAATGGTTAAAAACTTCCGAACTACGGTTTAAATTTCATCAAAATCGGACGACTTAGCATATAGCTCCCATAAGAACAATCATAAAAAAAAAATAAAAAAAAATTATAACTTTGTTGTTTTTCAATTTTTTTTGTAGTTCTTCGAGATATAGTAATGGTTAAATATTTCAGAATTATGTTTTAAATTTCATCAAAATCGGACGACTATAGCATATAGCTCCCATAGGAACAATCATATAGCTGCCATAGGAACTATCGAATAATTAAGCTGCAAATCATCATAGCTTCAATGTTTTTAAACATACACACAAGTAAATCATAAATCATAATCATAAAGAGTATTTAGTTTTTGAAATAGCTGCAAGGGTATATAAACTTCGGCTTGCCGAAGTTTGCTTCCTTTCTTGTTTATTATATTATTTAACAAATAAATAATTTTAATAAAAATAAATATTTAACACCTCTTCGATACCAACCAAATAAATAGAAATAAAAGCAATGGCAACTAAGGATATCGAAGAGCTTAAACACCAACGAGATGTTTGCATGAAAAGTATTAACCGAACTTATCGCCACTTAAAAGAAGCTGAATTATCAGTAAATCCGGTCGAGCTTGAGTGTCGATTAGAGATTCTAAATACGCACATTGAAAATGCTTCACTTTTGCAAAACCAAATAGAAGCGAAAGATACAAAAGATGTATACCGCGAAGAGTTGGAAGAGAGGGCCGTAATGACAAAGTCATTGCTGATTTCAATTGTAAATAAGTCAAAACAAAATAATATCGAGAAATCCGCTCCGCCAGCAAATTGCCCGCCTCAATGCCGTCTGCCGAGCGTTGCTCTCCCAACTTTTAGCAGAAAACACTCCGAATTTAAAAATTTTATAAGCCTTTTCGAAACTTTCGTTGACAAAGATGACACTTTACACGATATTGAAAAATTCAATCATTTAATTTCGTGTTTAGCTGGAGACGCTTTAGGAACAGTTAGGGCCTTCCAAGTCACTGCGGAAAATTATCCCTAAGCCCTTGCTAGCCTGAAGCGGGTGTACGATAATGATTGTCTTATTTTTTTGACAACATATCGACACTTTTTAATTTGCAAAAATTTCCCAGCCTTCAGCTACAGCCTTGAGAACCCTCATCGACACGGTCACAGCCTTGTATGACTCCTTGCTGTCTATTGGGGATGATAGACGCATTACTAATGCCATTTTAATACATCTGGTAATGAGCAAGGTCGATGCAGGAACTAAAAGAAAATGGGAAGAACAGTTAGATTATACTTCGCTTCCACTTTGGAGCGAATGTGAGGCGGCCCTCAACAGGCGATACCAACACATGGTAGCAGAAGAGGATTCCAAGCCCAAAACTGTTCAACAGACCCAATCTAACCCTAAGAAGAATGGAAATAGGAGTTTTTCGTTTGTCGCTGCCAGGAACGACTCAGTTCAATGCATGTATTGCAACTCAGCTGAACATCAGATTGGAAACTGCGCTTCCTTCGCAGCCCTGACAGTTCAGCAAAGATTCGATTTCGCTAAAAGAGCACCCTTAGCATTAACTGTTTAAGAAAGGGTCACACTGTCAAAAAATGCAAATCGAACAGATGTAGAGTGTGCAATTCCTCACATCACACTTTGCTACATATATATGCCCCAAACACAAATCTCGCGTTGCCACCTCCTTCTCAGCCCACGCTCATGCAGGAGTCTCCATCCACTTCGCATGTTTTGCATGCGAATGCATCGGATCGAGTCATTCTTGCAACTGCTGTTGTGAGCGTCCAAACAAAAAGCGGCGAGCTTGTATTAGCACGAGCGTTGCTCGACTCTGGTTCACAAATAAGCTTTGTAACCGACGAGCTCGCTCAGAGGCTCAAAATTACAAGAGAGGACGTGTGCATGAGCTTGCGAGGCATTGGTGGAACTAATGCCCAAGCCACAAAAAAAATACACACGATTGTGAAGTCGCGAGTAGGGAACAGCCAATTGTCGTCCGATTTTTGGATTATGAAAAATATTTCTGGTTATCATCCGGATCAAGCGGTGAACACCAGCGGGTGTAGGGTTCCTGAAAATATTCAGTTGGCAGATCCATTTTTCTTCAAGCCACAAAAAATAGATATGCTTATCGGCGCTGAAACATTCTTTGAACGTTTATCTATTGGCCAGATAAAGCAGGGGCCTGAATTCCCCATCCTACAAAAGACAGTTCTCGGCTGGATAGTGTCAGGCAGATGTGCCTCTGAAAATAATAAAAACGCTGAAAAAATGGTACATCTCAGCTGCCAGGAGGAAGCGTTGGAGTCAATTGACACAACCCTGCAGAAATTTTGGTCTGTGGAGGACTTGCCGCCCAAGGCTAAAGTCCATACTCCTGAGCAACAACTTTGTCAACAACACAAAAATACTCAAAGATTGTCGTCCGGTAGATTTTCGGTTCGTTTGCCGTTTAAATCTGACCCAAATACTCTTGGTTCGTCATACGAAGTTGCGAAACGTAGATTTTTGTCGCTAGAAAGTAAATTGTCAAAGGACCCTCCGCTGAAGAAGATGTATATTGAATTCATGGAGGAATATGTTTCACTGGGCCACATGTCCTCCACCAATGACAAAATTCCGAATACTCCGCACTATTTCATTCCGCACCAATGCGTTTTACGGCCACAAAGTACTTCAACTAAGTTGAGAGTAGTTTTCGATGCATCGAGCCGTACTTCTACGCAGGTAGCGTTGAATGACATCTTGATGGTAGGCCCAACTATTCAAGAGGAGCTGTACTCGACTCTGCTTCGGTTTAGATTGCATAAGTTTGCCCTTGCGGCCGACGTCAAAAAGATGTATCGCCAAGTGATGGGAAAGTGATCGAACTCCAGCTCATAGTATGGAACGAGATCCTCTGAGTCCCTGAAAATCTTTAAGTTGAACACCGTTACATAGGAACTTCCGCCCCCCTTTTTGGCGATTCGGTGTTTAATGCGGCTAGGAGAGATGGCGCAAGCAACTCATACAAAAGCCGCAAAGGTTATTCAGAATGATTTTTATGTTGACGATTTGTTGACTGGCGCCGGATGCGTTGAGGACCTGCAAAGCCTTCGAGACGAAGTTTCTCAGGTCTTGCAAGAGGCAGGCTTTGAATTGGCAAAGTGGTTTTCAAACTGCCCAGAGTTATCCGCATCTGATAGCGCTGTAATGCCACTTATGGCAGACTCAGACGTAACCAAGACCCTTGGCGTGGTTTGGTTACCGGTTAAAGATTACTTTCAATTTCGGTTGGATGACTCTTTCCTGGATCTTCGCGCGACAAAACGAAATATTTTGTCGGTGACTGCTCGACTTTTCGACCCACTTGGCCTCTTGTGTCCTTTGGTCACAAAGGCAAAGATGTTGTTGCAGGAACTGTGGCTTCGAAAATTAGATTGGGACGAGTCGCTACCGATGCAGTTGCTCACGTCGTGGGAGACGTTTAAAGCGACGCTTCTGCAGCTGCCTAAAATTAAGGTTTCGCGATTCGTCAACACAGATCCACAAGTCCCGATTCAAATACATGGTTTCGCTGACGCTTACATGCGAGCGTACGGAGCGTGCATCTTCGTTCGGACGCAAACTGCTGAAGGTTTGAAAGTGCCTTTATTGACCGCCAAATCGAAAGTAGCTCTCCTCAAGACGAAAACTTTTCCTCGCCTTGAGCTGTGTGCAGCTCACCTTTTAGCAGATCTCTATAATCGTGTCAGGCCATTGCTAAATTCTCCCATTGAGAATGTTTTCCTGTGGACAGACTCCGAGATCACTTTACACTGGATTAAAACCCATCGCTCGTCGTTGTTGGTTTTTGTTTCGAACCGGGTTGCAGAAATTCAGGAGTGGTCGGAGAAAGCAATTTGGAGACACGTTCCCACGAAAGTCAACCCAGCAGATATAGTGTCCCGAGAATGTGACGTAGAGGAGCTTACAACGTCCATTTGGTTCAGTGGGCCTTCGTTCTTGCTAGACTCAGAAAATAATTGGCCTGTAAATAAACATTTCGAACTGCCGGCTGATGTAATGTCGTTGGAGCTACGCAAATCGGCAATAGCTCTCGTAGTCAGCCCAGAGCCAAATGATGTGCTTCAGAAAATAGAGTCCTTTTCGTCGCACCTGAAGCTTCTGAGAGTTTTCGTGTGGGTTTTTCGTTTTATTCAAAGGTGCAGAAAGGTGTCGAAGACCTTTGAAAAAGGTATTTCGCCAAGAGAACTGGATTTCGCTTTTGATAAAATTGTCGAAGTTGTCCAATTTCACGAGTTCAGGGACGACATAAGTACAATTCGGAAGAATAAACCGGTAGCAACGAATATTCAAAAGTTAAACCCTTTTCTTCAGGAAAATAAATTAGATTGGTGCTCCTCGACATTGCTACGAGTTGGGGGTCGGTTATTGAATGCTCCTATCCCGTACGAAGCCAAATTCCCGTTGTTGCTGTCTAAAAGCTCACAGTTCGTCAGATCCTATGTGTCATACCTGCACGTTACGAACTGTCATGCTGGCCCACGAGCTCTCGTAAGTCGTCTGCGCGAGAAAATCTGGCTAGTTAATGCTCAAGTAGTCTGCCGACGAACAGTTCGGTCGTGCATGCGCTGCTTTCGCTGTAAGCCGCAACTTTTGACGCAAATTATGGGAAACTTGCAAGCAGATAGACTTCGAGCTCTCCGCGCGTTCAATATTTGTGGCGTTGATTTTTGTGGTCCCTTCAGCACAACGTATCGTATCCGTGGTAAGCCACCGTACAAGTCGTACGTGGCCTTGTTCGTCTGTTATGCGTCCAAAGCGGTCCACTTAGAATTAGTGTCTGACCTAACCACTGATGCTTTCTTGTTGGCATTTTAAAGGTTCGTGAGTCGTCGCGGGATTCCGGAGAAGGTGTGGTGCGACAACGCCACCAATTTCATCGGCGCAGATCGCCACATGAGAGAGTTCCGAGCCCGTCTGGAGGAGCAGGGGGCGGTATCGAAACATTCGCATCAAAAAAAGGATGCGAGTTTGCGTTCATACCGCCCAAAGCACCGCACTTCGGCGGACTATGGGAGGCAGGTGTGAAGTCTGCAAAGCACCTGTTCCTTCGGACGGTAGGCCAAGACCTCTTGACCGCGGAAGAGCTCGCAACTCCAGGCCCCTCGGCGCTCTAAGCAGCGACCCGAACGACGGCGAGGCCCTGACCCCCGGGCATCTGCTCATCGGCGGCCCTCTTCTGGCCCCACCATCAGCGGCGCTCCCGGACCAGATCAGCCTGACCTGCTTGCGACGATGGCGAGGTGTCTCGTCTCTCAGGCACAGGTTTTGGCAGCGATGGTCCCGGGAGTACATCTCCAGCCTCCAGCAGCGGTCCAAGTGGCACCAGGGGGAGCCCAACCTCGTCGTGGGAGCGCTCGTCGTCGTCGCAGAAGACAATCTTCCGCCCCAGCAGTGGAGGATCGGACGAGTGGTAGCGGGGCACGCCGGCGCCGATAGCAAGGTTCGCGAGGCGGACGTCAGGACGCAGGACGGCGAATATCGGCGAGCTGTCCACCGACTGGCCCTGTTGCCCGTTCTGGGCTGAAGGACGTCGTCCCTTCAGAGGGGGCGGTGTTTGCGCACTCAGCGCTTGTATTTTAATCACTAGTTGTAGGGCGAGAGCGGGAGCCAATAAATTTTTCGTCTGTTCGCTCTTGCGAATTCGCCCCGTCTCTCGCCACCGTAGCATAAGTTAGGTTCTAAGAGAAATTATTGAAATATAATTGTTAGTGATCAATCGAACGTCATCGTAGCCACTCCTTTTCGTCGCGCTTTCGACATAGTTTTCACAATATTTCGCAAATTAAAATCGTCTCGAACTACTGCGTTCACAAGTTTTCGCGTTATTAATACAAAACAGTATTAAATTTTCAGACACTACTAGTCAAATTTCTTAAGGCCAGCTATCGCCATTTGCGCTTTCGTTCTTCAAATGCTGGGCATTCGTAGAAAGCAAATGCATTTTACCTTCTTGACTAATCCAGAACTCAATAACCGACAGATTTGCGTCAGGTTCAACTGTTATTAAATCAACAACGATTTTACGGGAGTGGCCAGATTTAGTGTGGATTAGTAGTCAGCGCGATCTTGATCGCGGCCCTAACTTCTAACAAGTTGAATTATCACGAAATAAAGTGTAAGCATAGGAAAATTTAGGATTTCGTCTACTAAACGGAAACATACTAGGAACGTCGAATTTAAGTAAAACGGTATTGCCTGAATTTTTGGGGATCTTGGCGGCCACCGCGTAAAGCCTGGGTGAATCTCGAGTCATGCTGCGCATCAATCCCAACCCCAAAAACGGACCAGTGATCACTGCAAGTTGCCCTTGCAGAATCTTGGCTGCTACCGCGTGAAGCCGGCCTAAATCTCGAGTCGAAGCGCGCGCCAACTATAACCTCCAATACGTTTTCAATAATCCTGAACAGTGAACACCGCCGTTAAGGCCAAGCTGTCGACTCCGCTCAAACCCTTTTTAGAAAATTCTGAACTACCATATATCATCACGTTACGCAATCTGCGCAGTCAGAGACGTTGTTTTCTAATTACATTGTACTCCAATCCTAAAATAATTCTAATCAATAAGAATTGTTTTATCGATAGAAGGGTTTTGTACAAATAGTTGGCCTTAGATTGATGCTATTCTAACAATGCTATGTAATCCTCACAGCAATTAACAGCAAGTACACAGACCTGTCGACTACACTGGAATTTCAGCTGACAAAGTAGGTTGTAAGTAACGCATACCCGACATTTTTGAAAAATCCAGTCTAAGCCAAATCGTATTACGCACTAAATTAAAAGCCCAATTTTAAACTATAGACCCGTTTTGAGACCATTTGAAATATCTACTGCTTAGTATATTTAATTAATAATTTGTTGAAAAATTACTATCCCTTCATAAATATTTTTATAGTTCTGCCATGGGCCAGCTAACAGAAACTAAACTAACGTTAACTGTAGTATAAAATATAAAAAACCAGCATTGATGTGAAGTAAATCGTTTCTGATTTGGGACACCTAAAGTAACTGTTGCATTAAATTATAACGGGCATTGGTCAGAAAATTTAAGCGGGCCTATGCAAGGCTTGGAGGGATTGGATTTTGAAGAGGAATTAACCAACACTTAATATTCCTCACGACTAGTAACAATTTGATTTCTTTGGGTTTTGTCTAGTTTAACCCTAGTTCCTTAACTCTGTCTACAATTCTAGTTTATGTGACGGCGCGGTTTTTTAGGTAGCACAGAAACCCCACACCAATTTTGCCTGAGCACAGCCGAATTCCGTAGGCAGAGTACGCTGCCAGATAGTCGCACACATTCCCGTGTTCGTTCCAGTTTTTAACCCTGAGAGGCTAGATTACGCTTGTGAATCCCTACATCTGGGTTACGTCCGTAATTTAATTCCAACTAATTCCCTAAAAAGATTGAAACCTTCTCTGAAAAAATGTCTGAAACCACTTATAATTAAAGGAATCAAACCATATGCCAAGAAACCTTCGTGGGATACAAAAAGAATGGTAACGGATATGGGGGATGAAAAAGAAACGTGTAGGGTGATTCGTGAAGAGCATTCAAGAGCTCAACGAAACCCCAAAGAAATGAGCAATGGACCCCCAACCTAGGCAGTGTTAGGAAACTGTCTCTCCATTAGAAACACGGCACTTTGTCAGGAAAGGAATATAAGGAATTGAAACGAAACGACATCTTCTACTACCTGAGGAACGACCAAGTGGTAATTACTAGAACTAGTTAATGACGACACCCTATGGAAAACGTCTATGGAAAGCTATTGGACGCATTCATAGTCCAATATGACAATCAATCAGAATAGGGAACTTGCCTTATAGCAGTTACATGACAACGCATGTGATGGCCATGCCAGCCGTGTTAACTAAAGTAACTTCCGCTGACTTTCCCTGAAATATGTACAAGATTTTAGCCTGCGAAACATATGAAAGTTGTCAACAATATCTAACAATTTCTTTTTCTCAATCTTAACAGAAGCAGCGATGGCTCTCTTTGGCGCCTCCTTACTTTACATCGT
Organism: Drosophila elegans; assembly: GCF_018152505.1. NCBI lineage: Eukaryota > Metazoa > Arthropoda > Insecta > Diptera > Drosophilidae > Drosophila > Drosophila elegans. The sequence continues at coordinate 446,901 of NW_024545820.1, read as the reverse complement.
GTGGAGAAAAATAACCTCCATCAAGGGCATTCCATCGCATCGGGGCAACAACGAACTGGAGTCACAAACCGTTAGAACGTCCCCACCGAAGGGCCACTGACCTGCGGGACGCAGACTTTTGAGCGGCTAGGAGCTAACAGTGCAGCTTTTTCCCCCTACACTCATCGTCCCGCGAGGAACTGCACAAGCCAATGCCCTATACTCTATGTTTTACAAAATATTTATATTTTTAGGGCTAATTAATTTTAGGGCTATGATCAGAACTGTCATTTTATTTATCTTTTTATTTATGACCTGCCGTCCTTAGTATTAAGGCAAACTGCCCGTGGATTTAGTGTATCGTTCTAGTTCATATATAAGCATATACTCCATTTTCCAGTTTTACCGTGCTTAACGCCTAGTGCATTATGCTCGTTGTAGGATCGAACTTTGATAAGACCCTAAACAATTCATAATTTAAATGAAAGCTCCTTTAAGCCAGTCAACCCACACCACCACATGGCTTTTAAGTTATCTAAGTGGTAGGACACAACGAGTCCTCTTTAAAAGCTCTGTTTCTGAAATGATGCAACTTACTTACTTTGCGCAGCATAAGGTGAACCAATTCTTGGCCAGATTCCACCCAAAACGGTGAATTACCACACCCTCACGGGTCATAACTTATAACCGGTGCAAGTGAATATACCCTCATTCATGCATTTTATTTGTCATAGGGGACGGCATTCTTACATGCCCTTTCGTCACCGCGGAGCCAGAAGTGGCGATCATATCAGCAGTCATTTCTGCCCCAGGGCAGCGAGGAGAAGGAAAGTCAACATAGCCAGCGCCAACAGCATGCCGCAATAGTTTACAGTGCATTTTGGTATCATACTGTCAAATTAATTTAAACACATAGCCAAAAGTGTTTCTAAATCCGTTAGCGCGTTGCTAATCAACAGCTATGGCCTAAAATAAACGCAAAGCAAAATGCAATTAAACAAGAAAGAAAGCAAACTTCGGTAAGCCGAAGTTCATATACACTTGCAGCTATTGCAATAATTAAACATTTTTGTAAACATTAAAATTATGATTTACTTGCGTGTACGTTTAAAAACATTGAAGCTATGATGATTTGTAGCTCAATTATTAGAGTTATTTTATATATTTTTATTATTTCTATGGGAGCTATATGATATAGTCGTCCGATTTTGATGAAATTTAAACCGTAATTCTGAAATAGTTAACCATTAATATATCTCGAAGAACTAAAAAAATTTTAAAAAACCCCAAAGTTATAATTTTATTTTATTTATTTTTCCGATTGTTCCTATGGGAGATATATGCTATAGTCGTCCGATCTGGCTCGATCCGACTTATATACTACCTGCAATAGAAATACAACTTTTGAAAAAGTTTCATGCAGATAGCTTTAAAACTAAGAAACTAGTTTGCGTAGAACAGACGGACAGACGGACGGACAGACGGACATCGACTCTTCTAGTGATGCTGATCAAGAATATATATACTTTATAGGGTCGGAGATGTATCCTTCACTGCGTTGCAAACTTCTGACTGAAATTATAATACCCTCTGCAAGGGTATAAAAAAGTAAACACAAAGGAAATGCATATATAAAAGTAATCACTAAGTAAAATGCATATACAAAAGTTAACGCAAAGCTAAATGCATATTCACAAGTAAATGTAAACCTAAATGTAAACACAAACGTAAATCAAACCCAGATGCTTACGCAGATAAAATGAAGTAAATTCGAAGTCGTCAAATGAAAACATGAAACCTAGTGAAGACAAGGCAAAATTCTACTAATTAAAATCAATCTTAAAAGAAATGTGACAATAAAACGAGAATCAGGTGTGCCTAAGAAGAGAACAAGAAGTCCGAAAGCTTTTATCGTTAGTTATTAATAGAGTAAAAAGATGCGAATATATGCAAAGACCAGGGAAATTCAAGAAATGTGTATGCAAATGTCGGTCACGTTAAAGATGTGCAGACCAACATATGGAAGCGCTTTCGTCAGTGGGATATCTCAGGTGAGCCAAGTTTGACAATTTAATACCCTTCGGAAAATTTAAAGGTCTTGATTCTTATCCGAAATTTTATTACGCAACTAATTGATCGAGTGTAAATTTATCGTAATATAATAAAAAAAACTTGAAATAGAAAAGTAACTAAATACTAAATAAAATGTCTGAATGCTAACGATAATATTTCTCATGAAACAAACAAAAAGAAAACGGTGAATATATATTTATTAGCATTTTGTTTACTGTAATTGAGATCGCACGATATATGAAGTTATGAAAATATAAAGTTTTATAAATTAATTAATTTACATTAGGGGCATGTAATGTGAGAAGTGCTGTCTCTTTCTGTCAGTCTGTTTGCTATGCTATCTCTTTTCAGGCCGATATTGGCTCGTTGCCTGTTTGCACGCGATAAATTTTAATTGTTAAAGATATTTAAGAGCACCCGTAAGCTGCAGCCTCTCAAGAACACCACGACATTCGCTGACGAGTTAGAGCCGTATTTAAACGCGTGCAGGGCTAACAGTTTGCAATACCATCAGCTCAACGTTGTTCGTTGCACACAGACCGGATAGAGTCTGTGCAAAATAACTTTTACTACATTTAACTACGAAGCCAATTGGATACAAACCTAATTAAGATTTTACCATGTTACTCTAGCAGACTTCTCCTTAATTATTTACCAACTTTGTCCAACCGTAGAACCATGCTTGGTATTACTTTAGTTCCTAAAATTTTTAACCGAGACTTGGAGAGTCTTAATGCCTAATAGAATCACTAGGGAATGTATTACTCTTCTTTTTCTGAACCCTTTTGAGTACTATGTAATGACTATTATAAACTCTATATTATTTATACTATAGACTCATTACCAATTTTGAAATATTAATCAAATCTTACTAAGCATGAAATTAGTATTCGTATTTTTTCTTTGTTGTTCATTTTCTTTTACCTCTCGCGATCTCGTTTTTTACGCCCCAATTGATCTGTGCGTAACAAGCATAGGTTGGTGTCGCAAAGGCCGCTTGCTTATGAAAAATTATCTATTTGTCGTGCCAACAATTTAGATGGACCATTATTCTAGAGCAGTTAATAAAATAACTGTTTTAAAACGGGCGGAGAACTCGAAGTCTATCTGCTTGCAAGTTCCCCATAATTTGCGTCAAGAGTTGCGGCTTGCAGCGAAAGCAACGCATGCACGTCGGAACTGTTCGTCGGTAGACTTCTTGAGCATTAACTAGCCATATTTTCTCGCGGAGACGACTTACGAGAGCTCGTGGGCCAGCATGACAGTTCGTAACGTGCAGGTATGACACATAGGATCTGACGAACTGTGAGCTTTTAGACAGCAACAACGGGAATTTGGCTTCGTACGGGATAGGAGCATTCAATAACCGACCCCCAACTCGTAGCAATGTCGAGGAACACCAATCTAATTTATTTTCCAGAAGAAAGGGGTTTAATTTTACTTATGTCGTCCTGAATTCGTGAAATTGGATAGCTTCGACAATTTTCTCAAATGAAATCCAGTTCTCTTGGCGAAATACTTTTTTAAAGGGCTTCGACACCTTTCTGCACCTTTGAATAAAACGAAAAACCCACACGAACACTTTCAGAAGCTTCAGGTGCTCCAGTGTAAAGTGATCTCGGAGTCTGTCCACAGGAATACATTCTCAATGGAACAATTTAGCAATGGCCTGACCTGATTATAGAGATCTGCTAAAAGGTGAGCTACACACAGCTCAAGGCGAGGCAAAGTTTTCGTCTTTAGGGGAGCTACTTTCGTTTTGGCGGCCAACAAAAACACTTTTAAACCTTCAGCAGTTTTATGCACGCTCCATACGCTCGCATGGAAACGTCAGCGAAACCATGTATTTGAATCGGGACTTGTGGATCTGTGTTGACGAATCGCGATACCTTAATTTTCGGCAGCTGCAGAAGCGTCGCTTTAACGTCGCCCACGATGTAAGCAACTGCATCGGTAGCGACCCGTCCAAATCTAATTTTCGAAGCCACAGTTCCTGCAACAACCTCTTTGTCTTTGTGACCTTAGGACACAAGAGGCCAAGTGGGTCGAAAAGTCGAGCAGCCACCGACAAAATATTTCCCTTTGTCACGCGAAGATCCAGGACAGAGTCATCCAACCGAAATTGAAAGTAATCTTTAATCAGTAACCAAACCACGCCAAGGGTCTTAGTCTGAGTCTGAGTCTGCCATAAGTGGCATTACAGCGCTATCAGATGCGAATAACTCTGGGCAGTTTGAAAACTACTTTGCCAATTCAAAGCCTGCCTCTTGCAAGACCTCGTTTCCATACTATGAGCTGGAAGTTTCGGTCATCTTCGTCCACCATCACTTAACGATATATATTTTTGACGTCGGCCGAAATGGCAAACTTATGCATTCTTAACCGAAGCAGAGTCGAGTACAGCTCCTCTTGGATTGTTGGGCCTACCATCATGATGTCATTCAACGCTACCTCCGTCGAAGTACGGCTCGATGCATCGAAAACTACTCTCAACTTAGTTGAAGAACTTTGTGGCCGTAGAATGCATTGGTGCGGAATGCAGAGTATTCGGAATTTTGTCATTGGTGGTGGACAAGTGGCCCATTGAAACATATTCCTCCATTAATTCAAGATACATCTTTTTTAACGAGAGTCCTTTGACAATTTCCTTTCTAGCGACAAAAATCTACGTTTCGCATATTCGTATGATGGAGCAAGAGTATTTGAGTCAGATTTGAACGGCAAACGAACCGAAAATCTACCGGACGACAATCTTTGAGTATTTTTCTCAAAGTGTTGTTGACAGAGTATGGACTTTAGCCTTGGGCGGGAAGTCCTCCACAGACCAAAATTTCTGCAGAGTTGTGTCGATTGACTCTAACTCTTCCTCCTGGCAGCTGAGATGTACCATTTTTTCAGCCTTTACTTTATTTTCAGAGGCACATCTCCCTGACACTATCCAGCCGAGAACTGTCATTTGTAAGAGGGGGAGTTCGGGCCCCTGCTTTATCTGGCCAATAGATAAAAGTTCGAAGAACGTATCGGCCGGTAAGCATATCTATTTTTTGGGGCTTGAAGAAGAATGGATCTGCCAACTGAATATTTTTTAGGCACCCTAAGCCCGCTGGTGTTCATCGCTTGATCCGGATGATAACCAGAAATATTTTTCAGGATCCAACTGGCTGTTACCTACTCGCGACTTCACAACCGTGTGTATTTTTTTTGTGGCTTGGGCATTAGTTCCACCAATGCCTCGCAAGCTCATGCACACGTCCTCTCTTGCAATTTTGAGCCTCTGAGCGAGCTCATCGGTTACAAAATTTATTTGTGAACCAGAGTCGAGCAACGATCGAGCTAATACAAACTCGCCACTTTTGGTTTGAACGCTCACAACAGCAGTTGCAAGAATGACCGTGTGACCCTTTCTTAAGCAGTTAATGCATAAGGTTGCTCTTTTAGCGAAATCGAATCTGATGTTCAGCTGAGTTGCAATACACTTGAAATGACTTGAAAGGCCCTAACTGTTCCTAAAGCGTCTCCAGCTAAACACGAAATTAAAAGATTGAATTTGTCAATATCGTGTAAAGTGTCGTTTTTGTCAAAGAAAGTTTCGAAAAGGCTTATAAAATTTTTCAATTTGGAGTGTTTTCCGCTAAAAGTTGGAAGAGCGACGCGCGGCAGGCGGCATTGAGGCGGGCGATTTGCTGGCTGAGCGGATTTCTCGATATTATTTTGTTTGCACTTATTTAAAATCAAAATCAGCAATGACAAAACTATAGGAACACTGGCAAAGCAATCACGAGAGAATAAAATTACAATAAGAATGCAAAAGGATTAGACAATTTAAAAATTAAATTATAAAATTATTAAAACTTCTAATAGTGAACACAGATTTAAAAGAAAAGCCTAGTTCCAAACATACACAATGTAGTTAAACTAAGCTTGGTTAAAAGAAAAACACCAGTACTTACTCTATGCAAGGGTATAACAACTCAAAGTTGCAAAGCTTGACGTTATTCCTTAAAAACTAAATATCAGATCTGCGATACGTACCGCTGAACTCGCTGTGGTGCTCTAGTTAATAGTTAGTTTTGTAATTTAAAAAAAGCGTGTAAGACAACATTCCCTAAGGCTTTATTACATGGACAACAGGATAGATGTCAACCGTTTTAACATACACTCACTTAGAACGCACCACCATTATTCAAATTTATTTAACAAAATCTTCTTAGAACGCTTTTCTATTGTTTATTTATGCACCTTAAAACTGCAATGCGAAATTAGAATTTCAGAAGCACGAGGGCTGCACTCAAACGGCTGATTCAACAGATGTTATCTTAACAGAAGCGCCCTCTATATAAATTTCTAAAACGTTACATTGCAGATTAGTCTTCGGTTAATGCATCTTAAAAAAAATTTATTTTTTTAAGACTTTTCAAAAATGGGTTTTGGCAAACGAATGTGGTCGTTGGTACCATAGTGCCGAGGTAAGGAACAGAATAACATAATAAGCAAAAAGATACATAAGAATCTTTTTAGTTTTCATTTAAAACACTTTAATATACCTTTGCAGAGTGTATTATAATTTCAGTCAGAAGTTTGTAACGCAGGGAAGGTGACGTTTCTAACCCTATAAAGTTTATACGTTCTTGATCAGCATCACTAGGAGAGTCGATCTAGCCATGGCCGTCTGTCCGTTAGTGCGTCTGTCCGTCCGTCTGTTTCTACGCAAACTGGTCACTCAGTTTTAAAGCTATCTACATGAAACTTTCCCAAATGCAGGTAGTACATAAGTCGGAAAGAACCGGATCGGTCGACTACAGCATATAGCTCCCATAGGAACAATCGGAAAAATAAATGAAAAAAATTATAACTTTGCTGTTTTTTAATTTTTTGTAGTTCTTCGACATATAGTAATGGTTAAATATTTCAGAATTACTTTTTAAATTTCATCAAAATCGGACGACTATAACACAAAACTCCCATGGAAACAATAAAAATATAAAAAAAAAAATTAAACTTTTTATTTTATAATTTTTTTTTAGAAATTCTTTTTGTCTTATTAATAATTTGACAGTTCAGGTTCAGAATTACGCTTTTAATTTTATTAAAATCGGAAAACGATATCATATAGCTGCCATAGGAAATATCAAATAATTGAGCTGCAAATCATCATAGCTTCAATGTTTTTAAACATATACATGTTTTGAAAAATATTGCATTTTTTAATAGCTGCAAAGGTATATGAATTTCGGCTTGCTTGCTTTCTTGTTTTTAAAATAATTATAATAACCATCTAACTGAAATTGTTTTTTAAGAAATACGCCATTTTTGGATTTGTTTGTTTTTATGAGGGCGGTAGAAAAGCGTGGTCAAAGTGGCAAACAATTTTTTTTTCGAAATACTAATTTAGTCTCCAAAACATTTTTGCAAAATTTCAGAATTTTGGGTTCATTTTTAGAGTTTATGCCAAACATTTTGAGTTTTGGACCATAGTGCCTTGTAGAGATCGGAAAAAAATTAAACAAATTCTTTCTGAGTAAAGATGCCTTTATCAGGTTGACCACTTAAAAAGAAAAAAAAAAAAAAAATAACAATACGGCTTCAAATGAAAACAAAACATATTTTTTTACCAATTTTTTCGACCTTCCCGAATGTTTTAACGAGGCAGACGGGATAGAGAGTAGTAGTTCAGTAGAACCAGTTCTTAACCACCTCAAAAAAAGGAGTTTTGAGAAAAACGCGTTTAAAGATAAGGAAAGAATATACTCTGGCAACGCCATCCTTAAAAGATTGGTATTTTCTATTTTTTTCGCCAGGCGTTAGGTCCTGAGTAAATTCAGATTTTTGGCAACGCAATGTAATTTTTTGGTATTTTCGTCCACTATTACAACTAGAAACAACAACAAACAATAATATAAATAATAAAATTCAAAGTAAAAATAGTTTCCTCTGGCAAAATATTTCGGAGCTAAAAGTAAAAGTGCCAAAAAATCGAGGTGCCCACATTTGACGGTGACGCCAAAGAGTAGGACCCCTTTCAACATTTGTATGTCGGAATTTTACACACAAGGTAGAACTTAAGCACCTCCCTAAAGTTAAATTTTTTTAAATCGGCAAAAACTACGATGCCGCTTGGGATCTTTTTACCAAGCGGTACGAAAACAATCGTTCAATTTTTTATTGGAACAGCATAATTGCCTGATGGAACTTTTTTAATTTTAAATATTGATTCTGTCAGCCAAATACAAAATTTTATTGACATAATAAATGAAGCGATACACATCTTAAAACTCAAGGCCAAGTTGTCAGACGAAGTTGATGTGATATTTGCTCATATGGTGCTCAAAAAATGTATCACTCATACTCTTCAACTATATGAGAGATGTGTAAAACATTATTGTAAAAAAAATTCAAAAGCGATGAAACGTGTACGGTTTGCAAGAAAAACCATCATTGCATGCTTCACATAATGTACAAAAAAATAACAAAAAGGAAAATATAAATACTTGCAAGCAACAGCACGCGTTCAAATTAAATCCTCAAATGTAGGTTTTAAAACATTAAGAGGTAAATAATGGTTCACAAGAACATTAATTTCGAAAAAATCTGCACATATTTTAAGATTACCTAAAATTCGATCCCAAACGGAGATCAGCGGAGTGTTTTCCACAGGAAAATGCAAATCAAGACACAAAGTAGAGCTTTCAATAAAAGTAAAAATTGCCAGAAAGTTTTAAAATTGGAAGTACTAGTACTTCCAAAGTTAATGGGGAATCTTCAAGTCAACATAGTTAATGTTGACAAATCAAGATGGAAGAATTATAATTTGGCTGACCCCGACTTTTAGAAGCCGCGGAATGTAGATCTGATAGAACTCGTTCAATTCGTTTTGTCATTTGTCGTCGCTGCCCGCAAGCTTCCCAAGTAGCTATGTATCTAGAGCGCTTGACCAAAATTCGATCGGCAGCGTGTGGCTGTTTTACCCCGCCCCTTCATACGTTCCGTATGCCGATGGATCGCCGCCAGCCACTGCAATGCGATCCCCTGTTGTCAACATCGTCAGTCGAAAGTTACGTCATTGCTCTTGACCCGAGTTTTTCCATTTGCGACAGATCCACCTTAATTTTGAGTTCTGTTTCACATTATAATTTATAAAAACGATTTTTTATTTAAAAAGGTTTTAATTGACAAACAAAAGTGTAAATTTAGGTGCCAAATTAATTAAACTGAGAAAATTTCAAAGCTGTGTATATAATATTTGTATTAAAGTGTCACAAAACTGTTAAGAATTGTGAATGGTAAGGAATCATAAATTCAAGAATAATATTTGGAGTTAATTTATATAAATAGTTACATGGATACTACATGACTTGAAATTTAATGTATGCGGTTTATATATATATATATGTTTAAATTGCACATAGATCTATAAGTTAACACGCCCATTTCTCATGAGCGGAACTTGCCGAGTTGCTGTTATATCCGGTGACCAACACGCGCAGCAAGGAAACTGCCGAATCCACGATCGCCCCATCGCCCCATCGCCTGATACCAAGTGCTGACCCGGCGCTTTAGCGGCAGCACAGGGAACATGCGCTCAGCGAATGTTCGCCGGATACCAAGCGCTGACCTTGCATTTTGGTGACAGCGCTGCTAGCAGGCAAAGGCCTCAAGCTGTGGCCGGATTAGAACCTTAAGTTAGTCTAAGTTTGGTACTCCGCATCCATAGCAGTGTTAAGAAAAACATTTAAAACATATGTAACCCTTTGCCTAAACAGGCTTGGGAGTAATAAATAACCTTAAACAAAAATATAAAACGGTCTAAAAGTAATTGGCGCGTAAAAAAGGATCTCACTAAATAAGAAAATAATAAAGAAGTTAATTATTAAACCGAAAGTAGGCAGTTAATAAAAAAGTGTTCGCAGTTGCAGTCACAGTCACAGTCGCCGTCAGCAGTCGTTGCCAGCGCACTTTTTATCCCTCGCCCCGCACAAGGGATAGCAATTGTCAGCAGCAGTCGCCGCCAGCCCCCTCGCCACGCTCGAGGGATCGGAATACATATACAAGCTGCACTAACAAAAAATGAAAGTAGTCTGTTTCTATTATTCGCAAAATTCTGAGTAGAAAACATAAAAAACAAGAAAGGAAGCAAACTTGGGCAACCCGAAGTTCATATACCCTTGCAGCTATTGCAAAAATTAAATGTTCTTGAAAACATTAAAATTATGATTGACTTGCGTGTGTATACATTGAAGCTATTTGATGCTTATTTGATTTGATATCGTTTTCCGATTTTAATAAAATTAAAAGCGTAATTCTGAACTGTCAAATTATTAATTAATCATAAAGAATTTCTAAAAAAAAATTACAAAATAAAAAAGTTAAATTAAAAATTGATGAAATTTAAACCGTAATTTTGAAATATTAAACCATTACAGTATGTCGAAGAACTACAACAAAAATTAAAAAAAGCAAAGTTATAATTTTTTTCATTTATTTTCAGATTGTTCCTATGGGAGCTTTATGCTATAGTCGTCCGATTTTGATTAAATTTAAACCGTAATTCTGAAATAATTAACCAGAATTATATGTCGAAGAACAACAACAAAAATTAAACAATACCAAAGTTATAATTTTTTTTTATTTATTTTTCGATTTTTCCTATGCTATAGTCATCCGATCCGGCTCATTCCGACTTATATACTACCTGCAACAGAAAGACAACTTTTGGGAAAGTTTCATGCAGATAGCTTTTAAACTGAGAGACTAGTTTGCGTGGAAACGGACGGACAGACTGACAGACGGACATGGCTAGATCGACTCTCCTAGTGATACTGATCAAGAATATATATACTTTATAGGGTCGGAAATGTCTCCACCACTGATTTGCAAACTTCTGACTGAAATTATAATACCCTCTGCAAGGGTATAAATATAAAATATGAATAAATGGTCTGTGAGTACAATTCTGCAGGCAGAAACAAAACCTTAAGTTTAAAGAAAAAATCTTTAGAATTTTCTGGTGTCTGTCTACACTGAGAGAAATAATTTTATAAAGCAAATACGGTAAAATAAATAAATCATTTGTAAAAGCTACACTGTGATTTTTTTCTTTCCAGAATTTCTTGAAATAAATATTATACAAGATTGCTCTAAATATTGAACAATCCAAACACATTTTTTTTTTACTTTAAAAGGAATATCAATTTGTTTATTATAATTTTTATTTAAAAACATTTTTTAACGTCTTTAAACTAAAATTGCGTGTTAAAAAAACGTAGCAAAACAAAAAAACAGAACTTAATGTTTTTTCGATTTATATCCGAAAATATTTAACGGGTTTTTCTCGAAAATAAAAGAAAGCTCTAACTCATGTACAGAATCGACGACCATCGCTCGTCGGGGGATGAAATAATAGAAGAATAAAAGCGGTTATTACCAAGCAAAGTAAATACAGAGGAAAAAACCAAGAAGAGGCCTTCACCCCATCAACCAGTAGAAGTCAAATTGTATTAAAAAAAAATTGTTCTCGAAAGTCCCCAACGGATAGAAGCCCATACGCGAGAAATGCAGGCAGAACAAATCGCAAACATGGAGGCAGCCATAAACGCGGCCTTAGAAAGACAGCAAAGGCTGTTCGATGAGAAATTAGGTATCATTATAGGGGAGTTGGATGGGCTAAAAGTGAAAGCCCCCTAAAATCGAGGCATTTAAGGAAATCGTTATCACACCAGGGGTAGATTGTAATGAGCCTCTAGACATTATTACGATAAGTAAATTCTTTAGTTTGATGTGAAACAGGAGTCGTAAATATCCTGGAGACAGGCAGCCATTGCGGCCTGTAGGTATCTGAGCCTTATAATGGCAGCAGTCGGCATTACCAGGCAAGGCCATTCTAAAAAATAAAGTCAGAGGTCCGGCAGCAGCTGTATTAGCTTCGTTTAATACAGTGCTAAACTTTCCCGCCATATGGCACGTTTCGATTTCACATACGCGGACAAAACTCCAACACATGTGATTCAGCAAGAACTGAGCTTGTCAAGGCAAGGGGATCTACCACTTTTTAAATACTATGATGAGGTGGAAAAAAAAATGAACACTTCTTTAAAATAAAATAGTAATGACACATGATGCAGCCTCAGCGTCGGTATTAAAAGAGAAATTCAGGGAAGATGCGCGTCATGCGTTCATATCCGGCTTGAAAATATCATTAAAAGTAGCTGTTTTCCCAGCGCAACCGCCGGACTTACCAATAGCATTAGCAATAGTCCAAAAGGCAGAATCAAGTAACGATAGAAGCATATTTGTGGCCAGTTTTGCCCGACATGCTGAAGAAAAAACAAATAATTATCGACCACCTTCGTGGAAAAATTCCTCACACCAGTCAAATTCCTCTAATCATGAACAAAATCGAAGTACAGGGGCAATAAAAAAAACCCGCACTTCATAAAAAATCAAAACTGGGGTAATAATAAAACAAGCAAAAGCCAAGCCCTTTTTTAGGGAATAGTCAGGTCAGGCCCCCACCGGAAGTTGATACTCTCTCGCAATTTAAACAATCCACAAATTGGCGAAAAGGTCAGTCAAAAAGGAGCCATCAGAAAATTAATTCCCTGCCGGAGGAAAAACTCACGGGGGAAGAATACGATTCCGTCGCCCAAGCGTGTGCTACGGAGATTGAAGATGACTTAGATGTAGTTGAAACAAAGGCTAGCAGGGCGGGAAGTTAAACGCTTAATAGATACCGGAACTTCAAAAAATTACGTTGCACCCCTCCCGATGTTGAAATGCGTCGTGGAAGTAGAAACCCCGTTTAGTGTTAAGTCATGGCCACACACAAATTACAAAAAAGTGCCTCATTTCAATTTTTCAAGTAAAGTCTCATTTCTTCCTCTTAAATGCTCTTAAGGGATTCGACGGGATAATCGTGCTCGATTTACTTAAACAGGTAAATGCGAAATTCGATTTCACCAAAAAATATGTTGCTAGCTGGCAATGCAACAGAAAAGCTTCAATTCACCAAATCAGAAAACGTTAATTTCAACAACATTTATGATGAAAGTGCCCCATACGCAATAAAAACGGGTTTTGACTATATGATTAAAAAAATTCTAAAGCTTTCGCTGACCCAGACGAAGCTCTACCTTTTAACATAAACACTATTGCCACAATAAAAACAGATGGGAAGCCGGTGTACTCAAAGTCGTACCCGCACCCCATGGGCGTGACAGCAAAGGTTAAACAACTTCTAGCGGACGGCATCGAAAGGCCATCTAGATCACCCTACAACAATCCAACTTGGGTCGGGGACAAAAAGGGCACCGACCAAAATGGGTTAAAAAGACAAAAGATTAGACATTTATTTCAGAAAAATAAATCAGAAAACAGATAGATATCCTATTCCCGCGATTTCTACCATATTGTCAAATATGGGCAAATCTAAATTTTTTACAACACTTGACCTTAAATCGGGTTTCCACCAGGCGGAAAGGGATAGGAAAAAAAAAGCTTTTTCAATAAATAACGTTAAGTATAAATTTTGTAGATTGCCGTTCGGCCTAAGGGCTATGATGATGTATTACGGGAAAACATTTAAAAAACATGCTATGTGTATGTTGATGATGTCATAATTTTTTCTGAGACAAAGGAGGACCATGTTAATGATATTTACAGAGTTCTCGAGAAACTCATAGAGGCAGGTATGAGGGTGTCCCAAGAAAAATCAAAATTTAAAAAAAAAACGTTGAATATTTGGGATTTATAGTATCAGAAGGGGGCTTACGAACCTCACCTGAAAAGGTCAAGGCTATCCAGAAATTTCCTCTACCAACAACCCTCTTTAATCCCCGATCTTGTTTGGGGTTAGCGAATTATAACATATGCATTATTAAAGGTTTTGCATCAATAGCAGGACCCCTTACAGGAATACTAAAAGGGGAAAATGGAAAAGTAAGCAAGTATCATTCAAGGAAAATTGATATCGAAATGAATAAACAACAGAGGGAAGTTAGGAGAAATCTTAGCATCAGACGATGTCCTACTGTCATACCCTGACTTTACGAAGCCGTTTGATTTAACAACGGTCGCTTCAGGTCTCGGTCTGGGGTAGGTATTATCCCAAGGGAGACCCCCTATTACCATGATATCTCTCACGTTACGTGATAACGAAAAAAACTTCGCAACAAACGAATGCGAGCTACTTGCCATTGTCTGGTCAATTATTTTGAAGAAACTCTTTTTGACTATTGAACTTAGCGTTGCTTGAAATCGTCATATAACGGTGCGAAAATGAGGCGCAAAACAAAGAATATATTTGTACCTATGTGCATGCCAAAATTTTATTTCCTTTACCTTTTGCATTCACGTTCTACTGATAAGAATGCATGCAGACAACGGTTATTTGCGTGGCACAAGTATTTTGACAGCATCTTTATGGAAATATTTTCACACTTTTAAGCACGCGAGAACCAATGAGATTCTGTGTTTCGCTTTGAGTAATATTAAACGTTGTTATTAAAAATCAGCCAATAACATGGGTAAAACGGCTGAGCTAAGTTTGGTTACCAGATCTTCAACAGTAGCACTAAGTAAAACAGAAAAAAAAATCATTGAGTTATATTAAACCATTAAAAAGTTACATACAAATTTGAACCATTTGTTTTTCGTCAAAATAATTATGCCGACTAGTGTAAAACGCTGGAAAGGTTTTATCGATGATCACGGAGCTAAAGTAATTTACAAGCCAGTCAAGGAAAACCGTGTAGCAGACGCATTGTCTCGTCGCGGCTACGATACATAGCGAGCAATCGCTTTCTTACACCACTGACACGACCGACAACCCGGTCAACTGCTTCCGAAATCAAAGTATAATTGTAGAAGGAAACAGTTCGTCTATAGACAACCATATTTTATTCAAAACCAAAATGAGACACATAATAAAGTTCTCGGATCGCAATAGCCTGATCAATACAATTCAAGATGTAATAAATGCAGAGGTAGGTCCTAGCTTTTATTCAGGCACTACATTTAAGTACTCAAAAAGCTGCTTAGGAAAAATGTAAAACAAATTTTACGGGACTATTTTTTTCAAAAATGCTCAGGCTAGCATCAGAGGTTCCTTTAAATTGTAGAATCTGTTCCATGGCCAAGTACAGCCGCCACCCCACGAAACAGACGGTCAGCCAAACACCAGACGGAAATCTTTTCCTCACATGCATCGACAAAAACTTTCAAAATTCGCTATAGTACAAAAAATTACCTCAAGAGCCATCGTTTATGTAAAAGCTCCCATATTCAATGTAATACATTTTTTTCCGAACACAAAAACTATTTACTGTGACAACGAGAGGTCACTAAACTCCGAAACGATAAAATCAATTCTACTTACTTATTTTAATATTTGCATCTCAAATGAAAGAAATTCAAGAAAAAATTCAACAGGCACAGAATAAGTGTTTTGACTATTTTGACAAGGACAGAACCCAAAAAAATAATCAGATGGGGGACAAGGTGTTCCTAAAGGCAAATACGCGTCTAGGAAATAAACTCTCACCTTTGTGCTCAGAAGAAACCATTGAAACAGACCTGGGATCCACGGTTCTCATTACAGGGAGGGTGGTCCATAAGGACAATTTACGATAAAGATGATCATTAAATTGTAAAATTAGTCTTACATTTTTATTTTTTTAGGTTTAAGAAATACTTTTTACAACATACGCTAACGGCTACCATGACGAACGCGACATTCAAACTTAACAACTATACGTACGCAGACTACATCCCCATAGTGGACAGTGACATTGTAATTTGGGATAGTTACGGATACCTACGACACTCAACGAAGAGAGATACGAGGACTATGCGGACCAGACAGAAGCAATGACAAAGACCTTTACGAACGATCACAGGACACATTCGTAAATTAGTTGCTACCCTTAAAATCCACCACAGGGATACTAGGAGCATTAACTTGATTATAACAGCACTTAAAGTCATTGCAGAAAATCCCGACTTTAATGATTGGGAGCAAATAAAGTTTAATCAGGAACAGTTAATTAACGCTGAGGAAGGATAATCTGAGTTAAATATTAAAGTTCAAGAACGTTTAATTGCCCTTACCAATTCTATGAATCAAATTCAGAAAGTAGACAGAGATGAAGCGACCCACCTTTTAAAAATCATTTAAGCAAAAAACAGAATTGTTATCACAGACTAAGAAAATATTTTGATGGGCCTAACCCTAGCAACACTTAACATCGTAAGCCCGGCTATCCTGGATAGCAGCGACATAAGCGAATTCAAAGACAAACAGCCTACTAAAATAACATTAGTACAAATATTAGAAGTATCTAGAATAACCGTTTTTCAAAATTCATACATAATCCACTTTCTCATTAAATTCCCCTACTCTAAGCTAGTATGTAAAAAGATAACAGATTACCCGGTTCAGCACCACAACAAGGTCCTAGACTTCGAGAATGTAGACCTAGTCGCCGATTGCGCAGCACGAATTGTCAACATCAGGGGCTGCAAAGCTACAGTAGACGCTACCTTCTGCAAGGAACTTCAAGGCGACTCATGCGCACAACAGATGGTGGCCGGGGGTGACTGCACAATGCTCCACCCTACCAGGTCACATGAGCCCAGCTACTGTAGTTGACCACGATACCCTCATCATCAACGGCGCCCAAGTGACTATCATCGACGTCCTCGGTATAAAATAAGAAATATCCGGCTCTTACTTTGTAACCTACTCTAGCAAGGTATCACTAAACGGCTCCTGGTACATAAACCAACTTGGAACTTCGAGGAAAAAGCCTGCAGTCTCAGCCATGACCCTAGTAAACATCACCGCTCATCAGAACCGACTCAGCCTCCCGTTCCTTCACGAGCTGAGCCTGAAAAATCTCCACCACATTGGGACCCTTAGAAAAAATTTACCGCGGTTTCCTTCCTCAGCTACTCCTTCGCCCTACTTGCCTCCTTCCTATTGTGTTCTACCGTTTGGCTAGGATACCACGCTCAGGACCAGAGAACAAGGCAACCCAGGAACAAATGGCGACGTAGAATTTGCCGAGTTGCAGGTTATATTCGGTGACCAACACGCGCAGCAAGGAAACTGCCGAATCCACGATTCGGGTGCCATCGCCCCTTCGCCTGATACCAAGTGCTGACTTGGCGCTTTAGCGGCAGCACAGGGACCATGCGCTCAGCGAATGATCGCCGGATACCAAGTGCTGACCTTGCTTTTTGGTGACAGCGCTGCTAGCAGGCAAATGCCTCAAGCTGTGGCCGGATTAGAACCTGAAGTTAGTCTAAGTTTGGTACTCCGCAGCCATAGCTGTGTTAAGAAAAACATTTATAAATTTATCTAACCCTTTGCCTAAACAGGCTTGGGAGTAATAAATAACCTTAAGCAAAAATATAAAATGGTCTGAAACTAATATATATATATATATATATATATATATATATATATATATATATATATATTTGTTTTATAAAAGGGCACTTGACAGTAAGTCAAACGCAACGCCCTTACCCCATTTTATTTCCATCGACGAGAGCTCTCATTGAGGTAATTGCGGTTCGGAAAACTAATTATACACACATGCGTAAGTATATATAGTGACACATCCTCATCTACACATACATACATGCACACACGATATGCATATGCCACAAATTAGATCTTATTCTTGAGTCACCCCTATCAAAAGGAAACAAAACTTGAAACCCAGTTATTCTAAACATTTTCTTAACTCAGAAGGCTCTGGGAAATTTCCATTGTTAATGTTAAATCCCAGACTAAACATTTATTGTCACGCCGCTGATCAGTTCCAACGGCACGTTCCCACACTATTGCCATATTCAAATTGCGTCTCCTTTAAACCTGAAAACAAGATAAGACAAAGAACTCTCTTTCACTCACTTAAAATCAAAGCTCACTCAATCGAAATAGAAAGTTCACTCAATTAAAAATAACTCACTCAGAAGATCGAAAGCTTTCGGAAACCGAGGCTTGATCCACAAGCTAATTAGATTTAAGAATCAGTTCAGTTCAATTAGTCGGTGTTCTCAAAAATAAAAATGTAACTTGTTCAAGTTTTAAAAAACAAGAAAGAAAGCAAACTTCGGCAAGCCGAAGTTCATATACCCTTGCAGCTATTGCAAGAATTTAACATTTTTGAAAACATTAAAATTATGATTTACTGCGTATATGTTTAAAAACATTGAAGCTATGATGATTAGCAGTTCACTTATTTGATAGTTATTTTATATAATTTTTTTAATTCTATGGGAGCTATATGATATAGACGTCCGATTTCGATAAAATCTTAACCATAATTCTGAAATATTTAACCATTGCTATATGTCGAAGAACTGAACAAAAAATAAATAACAGCAAAGTTATAATTTTTTTCATTTATTTTTCCGATTGTTCCTATGGGAGCTATATGCTATAGTCGTCCGATTTTGATATAATTTAAACCGTAAATCGAAAATATTTAACCATTACTAATAGTCGAAGGACTAAACAAAAAATTAAAAAACCGCAAAGTTATAATTTTTTTTCATTTATTTTTCCGATTGTTCCTATGGGAGCTATATGCTATAGTCGTCCGATTTTGATATAATTTAAACCGTAAATCGGAAATATTTAACCATAACTAAATGTCGAAGGAATAAACAAAAAATAAAAAACAGAAAAGTTATAATTTTTTTCATTTATTTTTCCGATTGTTCCTATGGGAGCTATATGCTATAGTCGTCCGATTTTTATGAAATTTAAACCGTAAATCGGAAATATTTAACCATTACTAAACGTCGAAGAACTAAACAAAAAATTAAAAAACAGCAAAGTTATAATTTTTTTCATTTATTTTTCCGATTGTTCCTATGGAAGCTATATGCTATCGTCGTCCGATCCGGCTCGTTCCGACTTATATACTACCTGCAATAAAAAGACAACTTTTGGGAAAGTTTCATGCAGATAGCTTTAAAACTGAGAGACTAGTTTGCATATAAACGGACGGACAGACGGACAGACTGGTCTGATCTCTGATCAGATAGACTAAATAGTCTACGTGAGGAAAAATCGCTATAGTATCCACAGACCAACCACTAAAACCCAATTCGGCCAATAACTACCTTTTTTAAAAAAGGATATATTGTGAACAAAAACTAAAAATCAAACTTTATTTTGTGAAAAAGAAAAAAATTAATATGGCAGTTGCACAATTGTCATAGGTGAACCTCAACCAAATGTTAGGCCAAATTAAAGAATTGCCGTAGTTCAATAGATCCCCACACAGAGAAAATTTTGACGTTCAGAAATTGAGAATTTGAATTCTCAACTTGAGGATATACTCATTTTGAGTACATATTTTGTCCAAGAACTCACATTAAGAATATTTGTACTCATTTTAAGAAAAAATACTTAAAAAATTTTTCAATTTGGAGTGTTTTCCGCTAAAGTTGGAAGAGCGACGCGCGGCAGGCGGCATTGAGGCGGGCGATTTGCTGGCTGAGCGGATTTCTCGATATTATTTTGTTTGCACTTATTTAAAATCAAAATCAGCAATGACAAAACTATAGGAACACTGGCAAAGCAATCACGAGAGAATAAAATTACAATAAGAATGCAAAAGGATTAGACAATTTAAAAATTAAATTATAAAATTATTAAAACTTCTAATAGTGAACACAGATTTAAAAGAAAAGCCTAGTTCCAAACATACACAATGTAGTTAAACTAAGCTTGGTTAAAAGAAAAACACCAGTACTTACTCTATGCAAGGGTATAACAACTCAAAGTTGCAAAGCTTGACGTTATTCCTTAAAAACTAAATATCAGATCTGCGATACGTACCGCTGAACTCGCTGTGGTGCTCTAGTTAATAGTTAGTTTTGTAATTTAAAAAAGCGTGTAAGACAACATTCCCTAAGGCTTTATTACATGGACAACAGGATAGATGTCAACCGTTTTAACATACACTCACTTAGAACGCACCACCATTATTCAAATTTATTTAACAAAATCTTCTTAGAACGCTTTTCTATTGTTTATTTATGCACCTTAAAACTGCAATGCGAAATTAGAATTTCAGAAGCACGAGGGCTGCACTCAAACGGCTGATTCAACAGATGTTATCTTAACAGAAGCGCCCTCTATATAAATTTCTAAAACGTTACATTGCAGATTAGTCTTCGGTTAATGCATCTTAAAAAAAATTTCTTTTTTTTAAGACTTTTCAAAAATGGGTTTTGGCAAACGAATGTGGTCGTTGGTACCATAGTGCCGAGGTAAGGAACAGAATAACATAATAAGCAAAAAGATACATAAGAATCTTTTTAGTTTTCATTTAAAACACTTTAATATACCTTTGCAGAGTGTATTATAATTTCAGTCAGAAGTTTGTAACGCAGGGAAGGTGACGTTTCTAACCCTATAAAGTTTATACGTTCTTGATCAGCATCACTAGGAGAGTCGATCTAGCCATGGCCGTCTGTCCGTTAGTGCGTCTGTCCGTCCGTCTGTTTCTACGCAAACTGGTCACTCAGTTTTAAAGCTATCTACATGAAACTTTCCCAAATGCAGGTAGTACATAAGTCGGAAAGAACCGGATCGGTCGACTACAGCATATAGCTCCCATAGGAACAATCGGAAAAATAAATGAAAAAAATTATAACTTTGCTGTTTTTTAATTTTTTGTAGTTCTTCGACATATAGTAATGGTTAAATATTTCAGAATTACTTTTTAAATTTCATCAAAATCGGACGACTATAACACAAAACTCCCATGGAAACAATAAAAATATAAAAAAAAAATTAAACTTTTTATTTTATAATTTTTTTTAGAAATTCTTTTGTCTTATTAATAATTTGACAGTTCAGGTTCAGAATTACGCTTTTAATTTTATTAAAATCGGAAAACGATATCATATAGCTGCCATAGGAAATATCAAATAATTGAGCTGCAAATCATCATAGCTTCAATGTTTTTAAACATATACATGTTTTGAAAAATATTGCATTTTTTAATAGCTGCAAAGGTATATGAATTTCGGCTTGCTTGCTTTCTTGTTTTTAAAATAATTATAATAACCATCTAACTGAAATTGTTTTTTAAGAAATACGCCATTTTTGGATTTGTTTGTTTTTATGAGGGCGGTAGAAAAGCGTGGTCAAAGTGGCAAACAATTTTTTTTCGAAATACTAATTTAGTCTCCAAAACATTTTTGCAAAATTTCAGAATTTTGGGTTCATTTTTAGAGTTTATGCCAAACATTTTGAGTTTTGGACCATAGTGCCTTGTAGAGATCGGAAAAAAATTAAACAAATTCTTTCTGAGTAAAGATGCCTTTATCAGGTTGACCACTTAAAAAGAAAAAAATAAAAATAACAATACGGCTTCAAATGAAAACAAAACATATTTTTTTACCAATTTTTTCGACCTTCCCGAATGTTTTAACGAGGCAGACGGGATAGAGAGTAGTAGTTCAGTAGAACCAGTTCTTAACCACCTCAAAAAAAGGAGTTTTGAGAAAAACGCGTTTAAAGATAAGGAAAGAATATACTCTGGCAACGCCATCCTTAAAAGATTGGTATTTTCTATTTTTTTCGCCAGGCGTTAGGTCCTGAGTAAATTCAGATTTTTGGCAACGCAATGTAATTTTTGGTATTTTCGTCCACTATTACAACTAGAAACAACAACAAACAATAATATAAATAATAAAATTCAAAGTAAAAATAGTTTCCTCTGGCAAAATATTTCGGAGCTAAAAGTAAAAGTGCCAAAAATCGAGGTGCCCACATTTGACGGTGACGCCAAAGAGTAGGACCCCTTTCAACATTTGTATGTCGGAATTTTACACACAAGGTAGAACTTAAGCACCTCCCTAAAGTTAAATTTTTTTAAATCGGCAAAAACTACGATGCCGCTTGGGATCTTTTTTACCAAGCGGTACGAAAACAATCGTTCAATTTTTTATTGGAACAGCATAATTGCCTGATGGAACTTTTAATTTTAAATATTGATTCTGTCAGCCAAATACAAAATTTTATTGACATAATAAATGAAGCGATACACATCTTAAAACTCAAGGCCAAGTTGTCAGACGAAGTTGATGTGATATTTGCTCATATGGTGCTCAAAAAATGTATCACTCATACTCTTCAACTATATGAGAGATGTGTAAAACATTATTGTAAAAAAATTCAAAAGCGATGAAACGTGTACGGTTTGCAAGAAAAACCATCATTGCATGCTTCACATAATGTACAAAAAAATAACAAAAAGGAAAATATAAATACTTGCAAGACGTCGGAAAATGCTTTATTAGCAACAGCACGCGTTCAAATTAAATCCTCAAATGTAGGTTTTAAAACATTAAGAGGTAAATAATGGTTCACAAGAACATTAATTTCGAAAAAATCTGCACATATTTTAAGATTACCTAAAATTCGATCCCAAACGGAGATCAGCGGAGTGTTTTCCACAGGAAAATGCAAATCAAGACACAAAGTAGAGCTTTCAATAAAAGTAAAAATTGCCAGAAAGTTTTAAAATTGGAAGTACTAGTACTTCCAAAGTTAATGGGGAATCTTCAAGTCAACATAGTTAATGTTGACAAATCAAGATGGAAGAATTATAATTTGGCTGACCCCGACTTTTAGAAGCCGCGGAATGTAGATCTGATAGAACTCGTTCAATTCGTTTTGTCATTTGTCGTCGCTGCCCGCAAGCTTCCCAAGTAGCTATGTATCTAGAGCGCTTGACCAAAATTCGATCGGCAGCGTGTGGCTGTTTTACCCTGCCCCTTCATACGTTCCGTATGCCGATGGATCGCCGCCAGCCACTGCAATGCGATCCCCTGTTGTCAACATCGTCAGTCGAAAGTTACGTCATTGCTCTTGACCCGAGTTTTTCCATTTGCGACAGATCCACCTTAATTTTGAGTTCTGTTTCACATTATAATTTATAAAAACGATTTTTTTATTTAAAAAGGTTTTAATTGACAAACAAAAGTGTAAATTTAGGTGCCAAATTAATTAAACTGAGAAAATTTCAAAGCTGTGTATATAATATTTGTATTAAAGTGTCACAAAACTGTTAAGAATTGTGAATGGTAAGGAATCATAAATTCAAGAATAATATTTGGAGTTAATTTATATAAATAGTTACATGGATACTACATGACTTGAAATTTAATGTATGCGGTTTATATATATATATGTTTAAATTGCACATAGATCTATAAGTTAACACGCCCATTTCTCATGAGCGGAACTTGCCGAGTTGCTGTTATATCCGGTGACCAACACGCGCAGCAAGGAAACTGCCGAATCCACGATCGCCCCATCGCCCCATCGCCTGATACCAAGTGCTGACCCGGCGCTTTAGCGGCAGCACAGGGAACATGCGCTCAGCGAATGTTCGCCGGATACCAAGCGCTGACCTTGCATTTTGGTGACAGCGCTGCTAGCAGGCAAAGGCCTCAAGCTGTGGCCGGATTAGAACCTTAAGTTAGTCTAAGTTTGGTACTCCGCATCCATAGCAGTGTTAAGAAAAACATTTAAAACATATGTAACCCTTTGCCTAAACAGGCTTGGGAGTAATAAATAACCTTAAACAAAAATATAAAACGGTCTAAAAGTAATTGGCGCGTAAAAAAAGGATCTCACTAAATAAGAAAATAATAAAGAAGTTAATTATTAAACCGAAAGTAGGCAGTTAATAAAAAAGTGTTCGCAGTTGCAGTCACTTTTTATCCCTCGCCCCGCACAAGGGATAGCAATTGTCAGCAGCAGTCGCCGCCAGCCCCCTCGCCACGCTCGAGGGATCGGAATACATATACAAGCTGCACTAACAAAAAATGAAAGTAGTCTGTTTCTATTATTCGCAAAATTCTGAGTAGAAAACATAAAAAACAAGAAAGGAAGCAAACTTGGGCAACCCGAAGTTCATATACCCTTGCAGCTATTGCAAAAATTAAATGTTCTTGAAAACATTAAAATTATGATTGACTTGCGTGTGTATACATTGAAGCTATTTGATGCTTATTTGATTTGATATCGTTTTCCGATTTTAATAAAATTAAAAGCGTAATTCTGAACTGTCAAATTATTAATTAATCATAAAGAATTTCTAAAAAAAAATTACAAAATAAAAAAGTTAAATTAAAAATTGATGAAATTTAAACCGTAATTTTGAAATATTAAACCATTACAGTATGTCGAAGAACTACAACAAAAATTAAAAAACAGCAAAGTTATAATTTTTTTCATTTATTTTTCAGATTGTTCCTATGGGAGCTTTATGCTATAGTCGTCCGATTTTGATTAAATTTAAACCGTAATTCTGAAATAATTAACCAGAATTATATGTCGAAGAACAACAACAAAAATTAAACAATACCAAAGTTATAATTTTTTTTTATTTATTTTTTCGATTTTTCCTATGCTATAGTCATCCGATCCGGCTCATTCCGACTTATATACTACCTGCAACAGAAAGACAACTTTTGGGAAAGTTTCATGCAGATAGCTTTTAAACTGAGAGACTAGTTTGCGTGGAAACGGACGGACAGACTGACAGACGGACATGGCTAGATCGACTCTCCTAGTGATACTGATCAAGAATATATATACTTTATAGGGTCGGAAATGTCTCCACCACTGATTTGCAAACTTCTGACTGAAATTATAATACCCTCTGCAAGGGTATAAATATAAAATATGAATAAATGGTCTGTGAGTACAATTCTGCAGGCAGAAACAAAACCTTAAGTTTAAAAGAAAAAATCTTTAGAATTTTCTGGTGTCTGTCTACACTGAGAGAAATAATTTTATAAAGCAAATACGGTAAAATAAATAAATCATTTGTAAAAGCTACACTGTGATTTTTTTCTTTCCAGAATTTCTTGAAATAAATATTATACAAGATTGCTCTAAATATTGAACAATCCAAACACATTTTTTTTACTTTAAAAGGAATATCAATTTGTTTATTATAATTTTTATTTAAAAACATTTTTTAACGTCTTTAAACTAAAATTGCGTGTTAAAAAAACGTAGCAAAACAAAAAAACAGAACTTAATGTTTTTCGATTTATATCCGAAAATATTTAACGGGTTTTTCTCGAAAATAAAAAGAAAGCTCTAACTCATGTACAGAATCGACGACCATCGCTCGTCGGGGGATGAAATAATAGAAGAATAAAAGCGGTTATTACCAAGCAAAGTAAATACAGAGGAAAAAACCAAGAAGAGGCCTTCACCCCATCAACCAGTAGAAGTCAAATTGTATTAAAAAAATTGTTCTCGAAAGTCCCCAACGGATAGAAGCCCATACGCGAGAAATGCAGGCAGAACAAATCGCAAACATGGAGGCAGCCATAAACGCGGCCTTAGAAAGACAGCAAAGGCTGTTCGATGAGAAATTAGGTATCATTATAGGGGGAGTTGGATGGGCTAAAAGTGAAAGCCCCTAAAATCGAGGCATTTAAGGAAATCGTTATCACACCAGGGGTAGATTGTAATGAGCCTCTAGACATTATTACGATAAGTAAATTCTTTAGTTTGATGTGAAACAGGAGTCGTAAATATCCTGGAGACAGGCAGCCATTGCGGCCTGTAGGTATCTGAGCCTTATAATGGCAGCAGTCGGCATTACCAGGCAAGGCCATTCTAAAAAATAAAGTCAGAGGTCCGGCAGCAGCTGTATTAGCTTCGTTTAATACAGTGCTAAACTTTCCCGCCATATGGCACGTTTCGATTTCACATACGCGGACAAAACTCCAACACATGTGATTCAGCAAGAACTGAGCTTGTCAAGGCAAGGGGATCTACCACTTTTTAAATACTATGATGAGGTGGAAAAAAAATGAACACTTCTTTAAAATAAAATAGTAATGACACATGATGCAGCCTCAGCGTCGGTATTAAAAGAGAAATTCAGGGAAGATGCGCGTCATGCGTTCATATCCGGCTTGAAAATATCATTAAAAGTAGCTGTTTTCCCAGCGCAACCGCCGGACTTACCAATAGCATTAGCAATAGTCCAAAAGGCAGAATCAAGTAACGATAGAAGCATATTTGTGGCCAGTTTTGCCCGACATGCTGAAGAAAAAACAAATAATTATCGACCACCTTCGTGGAAAAATTCCTCACACCAGTCAAATTCCTCTAATCATGAACAAAATCGAAGTACAGGGGCAATAAAAAAACCCGCACTTCATAAAAAATCAAAACTGGGGTAATAATAAAACAAGCAAAAGCCAAGCCCTTTTTTTAGGGAATAGTCAGGTCAGGCCCCCACCGGAAGTTGATACTCTCTCGCAATTTAAACAATCCACAAATTGGCGAAAAGGTCAGTCAAAAAGGAGCCATCAGAAAATTAATTCCCTGCCGGAGGAAAAACTCACGGGGGAAGAATACGATTCCGTCGCCCAAGCGTGTGCTACGGAGATTGAAGATGGCTTAGATGTAGTTGAAACAAAGGCTAGCAGGGCGGGAAGTTAAACGCTTAATAGATACCGGAACTTCAAAAAATTACGTTGCACCCCTCCCGATGTTGAAATGCGTCGTGGAAGTAGAAACCCCGTTTAGTGTTAAGTCATGGCCACACACAAATTACAAAAAGTGCCTCATTTCAATTTTTCAAGTAAAGTCTCATTTCTTCCTCTTAAATGCTCTTAAGGGATT
Organism: Drosophila elegans; assembly: GCF_018152505.1. Classification (NCBI taxonomy): domain Eukaryota; kingdom Metazoa; phylum Arthropoda; class Insecta; order Diptera; family Drosophilidae; genus Drosophila; species Drosophila elegans. Next base: position 420,158 of record NW_024545820.1, on the reverse strand, counting down.
CGACGGGATAATCGTGCTCGATTTACTTAAACAGGTAAATGCGAAATTCGATTTCACCAAAAATATGTTGCTAGCTGGCAATGCAACAGAAAAGCTTCAATTCACCAAATCAGAAAACGTTAATTTCAACAACATTTATGATGAAAGTGCCCCATACGCAATAAAAACGGGTTTTGACTATATGATTAAAAAATTCTAAAGCTTTCGCTGACCGAGACGAAGCTCTACCTTTTTAACATAAACACTATTGCCACAATAAAAACAGATGGGAAGCCGGTGTACTCAAAGTCGTACCCGCACCCCATGGGCGTGACAGCAAAGGTTAAACAACTTCTAGCGGACGGCATCGAAAGGCCATCTAGATCACCCTACAACAATCCAACTTGGGTCGGGGACAAAAAGGGCACCGACCAAAATGGGTTAAAAAGACAAAAGATTAGACATTTATTTCAGAAAAATAAATCAGAAAACAGATAGATATCCTATTCCCGCGATTTCTACCATATTGTCAAATATGGGCAAATCTAAATTTTTTACAACACTTGACCTTAAATCGGGTTTCCACCAGGCGGAAAGGGATAGGAAAAAAAAAGCTTTTCAATAAATAACGTTAAGTATAAATTTTGTAGATTGCCGTTCGGCCTAAGGGCTATGATGATGTATTACGGGAAAACATTTAAAAAACATGCTATGTGTATGTTGATGATGTCATAATTTTTTCTGAGACAAAGGAGGACCATGTTAATGATATTTACAGAGTTCTCGAGAAACTCATAGAGGCAGGTATGAGGGTGTCCCAAGAAAAATCAAAATTTAAAAAAAAAACGTTGAATATTTGGGATTTATAGTATCAGAAGGGGGCTTACGAACCTCACCTGAAAAGGTCAAGGCTATCCAGAAATTTCCTCTACCAACAACCCTCTTTAATCCCCGATCTTGTTTGGGGTTAGCGAATTATAACATATGCATTATTAAAGGTTTTGCATCAATAGCAGGACCCCTTACAGGAATACTAAAAGGGGAAAATGGAAAAGTAAGCAAGTATCATTCAAGGAAAATTGATATCGAAATGAATAAACAACAGAGGGAAGTTAGGAGAAATCTTAGCATCAGACGATGTCCTACTGTCATACCCTGACTTTACGAAGCCGTTTGATTTAACAACGGTCGCTTCAGGTCTCGGTCTGGGGTAGGTATTATCCCAAGGGAGACCCCCTATTACCATGATATCTCTCACGTTACGTGATAACGAAAAAAACTTCGCAACAAACGAATGCGAGCTACTTGCCATTGTCTGGTCAATTATTTTGAAGAAACTCTTTTTTGACTATTGAACTTAGCGTTGCTTGAAATCGTCATATAACGGTGCGAAAATGAGGCGCAAAACAAAGAATATATTTGTACCTATGTGCATGCCAAAATTTTATTTCCTTTACCTTTTGCATTCACGTTCTACTGATAAGAATGCATGCAGACAACGGTTATTTGCGTGGCACAAGTATTTTGACAGCATCTTTATGGAAATATTTTCACACTTTTAAGCACGCGAGAACCAATGAGATTCTGTGTTTCGCTTTGAGTAATATTAAACGTTGTTATTAAAACAGAAAGTTATTAAAAATCAGCCAATAACATGGGTAAAACGGCTGAGCTAAGTTTGGTTACCAGATCTTCAACAGTAGCACTAAGTAAAACAGAAAAAAAAATCATTGAGTTATATTAAACCATTAAAAAGTTACATACAAATTTGAACCATTTGTTTTTCGTCAAAATAATTATGCCGACTAGTGTAAAACGCTGGAAAGGTTTTATCGATGATCACGGAGCTAAAGTAATTTACAAGCCAGTCAAGGAAAACCGTGTAGCAGACGCATTGTCTCGTCGCGGCTACGATACATAGCGAGCAATCGCTTTCTTACACCACTGACACGACCGACAACCCGGTCAACTGCTTCCGAAATCAAAGTATAATTGTAGAAGGGAAACAGTTCGTCTATAGACAACCATATTTTATTCAAAACCAAAATGAGACACATAATAAAGTTCTCGGATCGCAATAGCCTGATCAATACAATTCAAGATGTAATAAATGCAGAGGTAGGTCCTAGCTTTTATTCAGGCACTACATTTAAGTACTCAAAAAGCTGCTTAGGAAAAATGTAAAACAAATTTTACGGGACTATTTTTTCCAAAATGCTCAGGCTAGCATCAGAGGTTCCTTTAAATTGTAGAATCTGTTCCATGGCCAAGTACAGCCGCCACCCCACGAAACAGACGGTCAGCCAAACACCAGACGGAAATCTTTTCCTCACATGCATCGACAAAAACTTTCAAAATTCGCTATAGTACAAAAAATTACCTCAAGAGCCATCGTTTATGTAAAAGCTCCCATATTCAATGTAATACATTTTTTTCCGAACACAAAAACTATTTACTGTGACAACGAGAGGTCACTAAACTCCGAAACGATAAAATCAATTCTACTTACTTATTTTAATATTTGCATCTCAAATGAAAGAAATTCAAGAAAAAATTCAACAGGCACAGAATAAGTGTTTTGACTATTTTGACAAGGACAGAACCCAAAAAAATAATCAGATGGGGGACAAGGTGTTCCTAAAGGCAAATACGCGTCTAGGAAATAAACTCTCACCTTTGTGCTCAGAAGAAACCATTGAAACAGACCTGGGATCCACGGTTCTCATTACAGGGAGGGTGGTCCATAAGGACAATTTACGATAAAGATGATCATTAAATTGTAAAATTAGTCTTACATTTTTATTTTTTAGGTTTAAGAAATACTTTTTACAACATACGCTAACGGCTGCCATGACGAACGCGACATTCAAACTTAACAACTATACGTACGCAGACTACATCCCCATAGTGGACAGTGACATTGTAATTTGGGATAGTTACGGATACCTACGACACTCAACGAAGAGAGATACGAGGACTATGCGGACCAGACAGAAGCAATAACAAAGACCTTTACGAACGATCACAGGACACATTCGTAAATTAGTTGCTACCCTTAAAATCCACCACAGGGATACTAGGAGCATTAACTTGATTATAACAGCACTTAAAGTCATTGCAGAAAATCCCGACTTTAATGATTGGGAGCAAATAAAGTTTAATCAGGAACAGTTAATTAACGCTGAGGAAGGATAATCTGAGTTAAATATTAAAGTTCAAGAACGTTTAATTGCCCTTACCAATTCTATGAATCAAATTCAGAAAGTAGACAGAGATGAAGCGACCCACCTTTTAAAAATCATTTAAGCAAAAAACAGAATTGTTATCACAGACTAAGAAAATATTTTGATGGGCCTAACCCTAGCAACACTTAACATCGTAAGCCCGGCTATCCTGGATAGCAGCGACATAAGCGAATTCAAAGACAAACAGCCTACTAAAATAACATTAGTACAAATATTAGAAGTATCTAGAATAACCGTTTTTCAAAATTCATACATAATCCACTTTCTCATTAAATTCCCCTACTCTAAGCTAGTATGTAAAAAGATAACAGATTACCCGGTTCAGCACCACAACAAGGTCCTAGACTTCGAGAATGTAGACCTAGTCGCCGATTGCGCAGCACGAATTGTCAACATCAGGGGCTGCAAAGCTACAGTAGACGCTACCTTCTGCAAGGAACTTCAAGGCGACTCATGCGCACAACAGATGGTGGCCGGGGTGACTGCACAATGCTCCACCCTACCAGGTCACATGAGCCCAGCTACTGTAGTTGACCACGATACCCTCATCATCAACGGCGCCCAAGTGACTATCATCGACGTCCTCGGTATAAAATAAGAAATATCCGGCTCTTACTTTGTAACCTACTCTAGCAAGGTATCACTAAACGGCTCCTGGTACATAAACCAACTTGGAACTTCGAGGAAAAAGCCTGCAGTCTCAGCCATGACCCTAGTAAACATCACCGCTCATCAGAACCGACTCAGCCTCCCGTTCCTTCACGAGCTGAGCCTGAAAAATCTCCACCACATTGGGACCCTTAGAAAAAATTTACCGCGGTTTCCTTCCTCAGCTACTCCTTCGCCCTACTTGCCTCCTTCCTATTGTGTTCTACCGTTTGGCTAGGATACCACGCTCAGGACCAGAGAACAAGGCAACCCAGGAACAAATGGCGACGTAGAATTTGCCGAGTTGCAGGTTATATTCGGTGACCAACACGCGCAGCAAGGAAACTGCCGAATCCACGATTCGGGTGCCATCGCCCCTTCGCCTGATACCAAGTGCTGACTTGGCGCTTTAGCGGCAGCACAGGGACCATGCGCTCAGCGAATGATCGCCGGATACCAAGTGCTGACCTTGCTTTTTGGTGACAGCGCTGCTAGCAGGCAAATGCCTCAAGCTGTGGCCGGATTAGAACCTGAAGTTAGTCTAAGTTTGGTACTCCGCAGCCATAGCTGTGTTAAGAAAAACATTTATAAATTTATCTAACCCTTTGCCTAAACAGGCTTGGGAGTAATAAATAACCTTAAGCAAAAATATAAAATGGTCTGAAACTAATATATATATATATATATATATATATATATATATATATATATATTTGTTTTATAAAAGGGCACTTGACAGTAAGTCAAACGCAACGCCCTTACCCCATTTTATTTCCATCGACGAGAGCTCTCATTGAGGTAATTGCGGTTCGGAAAACTAATTATACACACATGCGTAAGTATATATAGTGACACATCCTCATCTACACATACATACATGCACACACGATATGCATATGCCACAAATTAGATCTTATTCTTGAGTCACCCCTATCAAAAGGAAACAAAACTTGAAACCCAGTTATTCTAAACATTTTCTTAACTCAGAAGGCTCTGGGAAATTTCCATTGTTAATGTTAAATCCCAGACTAAACATTTATTGTCACGCCGCTGATCAGTTCCAACGGCACGTTCCCACACTATTGCCATATTCAAATTGCGTCTCCTTTAAACCTGAAAACAAGATAAGACAAAGAACTCTCTTTCACTCACTTAAAATCAAAGCTCACTCAATCGAAATAGAAAGTTCACTCAATTAAAAATAACTCACTCAGAAGATCGAAAGCTTTCGGAAACCGAGGCTTGATCCACAAGCTAATTAGATTTAAGAATCAGTTCAGTTCAATTAGTCGGTGTTCTCAAAAATAAAAAATGTAACTTGTTCAAGTTTTAAAAAACAAGAAAGAAAGCAAACTTCGGCAAGCCGAAGTTCATATACCCTTGCAGCTATTGCAAGAATTTAACATTTTTGAAAACATTAAAATTATGATTTACTGCGTATATGTTTAAAAACATTGAAGCTATGATGATTAGCAGCTCACTTATTTGATAGTTATTTTATATAATTTTTTTTAATTCTATGGGAGCTATATGATATAGACGTCCGATTTCGATAAAATCTTAACCATAATTCTGAAATATTTAACCATTGCTATATGTCGAAGAACTGAACAAAAAATAAATAACAGCAAAGTTATAATTTTTTTCATTTATTTTTCCGATTGTTCCTATGGGAGCTATATGCTATAGTCGTCCGATTTTTATGAAATTTAAACCGTAAATCGGAAATATTTAACCATTACTAAACGTCGAAGAACTAAACAAAAAATTAAAAAACAGCAAAGTTATAATTTTTTTTCATTTATTTTTCCGATTGTTCCTATGGAAGCTATATGCTATCGTCGTCCGATCCGGCTCGTTCCGACTTATATACTACCTGCAATAAAAAGACAACTTTTGGGAAAGTTTCATGCAGATAGCTTTAAAACTGAGAGACTAGTTTGCATATAAACGGACGGACAGACGGACAGACTGGTCTGATCTCTGATCAGATAGACTAAATAGTCTACGTGAGGAAAAATCGCTATAGTATCCACAGACCAACCACTAAAACCCAATTCGGCCAATAACTACCTTTTTTAAAAAAGGATATATTGTGAACAAAAACTAAAAATCAAACTTTATTTTGTGAAAAAGAAAAAAATTAATATGGCAGTTGCACAATTGTCATAGGTGAACCTCAACCAAATGTTAGGCCAAATTAAAGAATTGCCGTAGTTCAATAGATCCCCACACAGAGAAAATTTTAACGTTCAGAAATTGAGAATTTGAATTCTCAACTTGAGGATATACTCATTTTGAGTACATATTTTGTCCAAGAACTCACATTAAGAATATTTGTACTCATTTTAAGAAAAAATACTTAAACTGAGGATATATTATGTATTGGAGAAAAAATGTTCTAATAATGAGGCAAAATGTACTTAAAATCCGTGGTCTAGCGGTCTGAGGTGTCCGGACCAGGAAGCCAACACCCAAGGTCTTGAAGTTCCGAGTTCACTTCGAGTTGTGTGATTCTTTTTTTTTTTGCTTTTCGTTGTTTTTATATGTAATTTATTAATGCTTAGTTATGTAACTCTTTATCATTTCTAAAAAATACCGCAAATATTTTGCTTAAAATACGAATTCGCCTATTTAAATAAATAAAAGTTGTGAGGTTTTTGCTCAGTGACAAGTTAAGGCGTGCGTGGACAAGTGGTTAAGGCTTACATCTAGAGCGCGAAGTTCCCGGGTTCAATTCTCAGTCGAGGCATGTGCTTTTCATAAAAATATTTCGTAAGTAAAATTATTTCATTTAACACGTATATTAATAATAAAACAATGTAAAACAAACAATAAAGTTGAAAAAAAATGTTAGATACATTTTTGGCCGATTTATATTGTTAGATTCATATTTTGAGTTTTTTCATTCTTTAAAATTTTTACTCAAACTGAGTTAAATGAACTCAAAGTGATTTTTGCTGTTAAATTTTTTTGAGTACGAATATTCTCAGATTGAGTGCAATATACTTGATTAATTTTCTCTGTGTCTAAGCCGCTTTGTAACAAGAATCGATTATCTACAACAATTATATCCGACTCAGGAAGTCAGACAGATATTTTCGGAGCCCTCAAGAGATTGGTGGTTGATGCATTCCAAGATGTCGTCGCCAGATCCGGAGCCAACAACTGGAAGGAGATGAAAGATGCCCTTAACATGGCATTTAAGGACCACAGGCTATATGAAGACTTAATAAAAAACCTGTACGACACACAATACAAAGGAAGCATCAGCAAGTTCATCACTGAACTAGAAGGTAAATCACGTACAATTTATGACAAAATAAGCTTTAGAATCCGACCCGATAGCTAAAATTAACTATTCAAACAATTAAGGATTCTAATGATAGAAAACTCCCTGATTGATTGTATACATATTGTATACGGGGGTTCAAGTCCAATGAATTTCGAACCATCAACTTCAAATAATGCTCCAACGCATCAGTTAAAAGACAAAGGGATATCCAGAGCGGACAAAATAGGATGGACGTAAAATTTCATCAAACTGCCTCGGACTCAGAAGACAATGCCCCTATATAAATATGGTTATTAATAATAAATAGGAATGATAGATACGAGGTCATCTATTAATATAATGAAAAGGAAATTTTCAGATAACAAAGCAACAATTGAAACATTGAAAGTTTATACAATAAATGGACCGGTTAATTTAAATACAGTGTAACAGTTAAACCAACAGTAATTTGGCCAACCAAACAGAAATTTTATTTGCACAATTTTTCAGATAATTATGTCATTTTGTTAGCTAGAGAATAAATATCGGCAAGTAAAGCTATAATAGATTACGATAAAGAAACAGTAATATTGGGAGGCAGAATGAGGTATATCAATGAAGTGATTCAAGAGGGCATGACCGCATTAAAATGCCTTGATCCCCGCTATCAGAGGATCAAGCTGTTAATTATGCTATCAACAATGAACTAAGAGAATGTAATCAGTTTAGATTAGAACATTAGAACGGTTCAGCTCGCCGGACGGAGTGGGTTCTGTGGAAACCGCTCCCTCCCCTACATAAATCGCTCCCCCTTTTATAGATGTTTACCAAGACATTATTGAGTTCTGCTTCACATCATAGTTTATTGAAAAGATTTATCATTTAAAAATAAAGGTGCACATTTAATTGACAATTAAATGTGTACATTTGGGTGCCAAATTAATTAAATTGAGAAATATTCTAAGCGGTTTATATAATATTTGTATTAACGTGCAATAAAACTGTTAAGAATGAATAGATTTAAGAACAATATTTTGAGTTAATGGATATTACATGACTTTAAATTGAATGTATGAGGATTTTATATATATATGTCGGCGCACACTAAGAGTGTGTGGATGTTGATATGAGTGTATGGGTATACAGTCTCTAGAAAATTCCAGAAGACTAATTTCATCAGTAAAAGTAATAGCCTGATTCCATTGCCGCATTAGTGGACTTTTTTAAATGTGCCTGATTCCATTAGCATTTAGTTAATGCTACTCCGACATGTGAGTGGCACGAACAGCTGATCTGGGCTTGTTTACTTTTGAATTTTTGCAAATCCAAAAGAAATTAATTAAAATTAATGAACACGAGTGAGTTTACTAAACTCTGTAATGCTCAGCAGGACATCCATATTGCGACCGAGACATTTGCCAACTTGGACGACAAAGAAGAGAAGCTGATTGCGTTGTTATGACGGGTTTGCAATGGAGACCACAATAGTTTCTAAAAAGGGCAAGGATCCCCGTATATGTGGGAGTTATTTTTTGCCAGAGATCCAGCAGTAATGCATTGTGGTACTGCGAGCAAAATTTGCAGCGTGCGCTTTAGGATTTAGTCATTTTTATACAAAATAGATTTTATATTCAAAAGACATCAAAAATTGCGCCAACCTTGCTTATAGAAAACAGCTGTTTTAGTGGTGGCACGAACAAAATATCGTTAAACATCGGTATTTTCCGGTATTTTTCTAAAAACCTTCGGGGCGAATGGTTTTTAATCGCATTTAATAATCGCATTTATTTTAAATGCGGCATTTAACCTTATGGGATTCCCTGTGTAAATAAATGCACATTTAGCTAAATGCGTTTTAATGCGGCAATGGAATCAGGCTATTATATTGCATCACCCTCTAGCGGTGCTTTGTTTGGTTGTATGCGTGTTGTCGCTTAAGAAGTACCGTTTTAGCGGGGCGACAGCGTTGTGTCGCTGTCGCCGAGGTGTGGTTCGGGGGTAAGCACAGTAAGAAGAAGGGATGACGCCAGTAGTTGCGTTCAGGATTTCGTGCGTGTGAAACCGAAACTCGCTGCGCTATTACAATGACGGAAAATAATATCAATGCTGCAATATATATATATATATATATATATATATAGTGACATGTCCATATTCCTATGAGACTCTGCATATATTTAAGCAACACATACACAGTCCCATAACACTCTGAATATACCCATTACTTTATGTATCCACAATATACCCTACACTACCCTAGAATTATTCATCCTTGTAACAAGAGCCCAAAATCGAAGGCCAACGGAAAGTCCCCAATGTTATCACCCAAAAATGTAGACTAAACAACTCACCCCAATGGTCACGTTCACACGTTCAAAGATAATCAAAGTTCGGCTCGCAGACACATAAACTCCTATTTCAAAAACACATAAACTCCTATTTCAATCCAAAGACATTTCAAAGTCGTAAAATCTAAGAGCGCACTTGTATCCAAGAGTCAAGACACTTGAATCCAAAGTAATTAAAGTTTCACTCAAAAGAAACTGAAAGTTCTCAGAACAATTTCACAACTCACTCAAATCCCGAAAAGCTCGAGACCGAGGCTTGATCATCAACAAAATCAGATCAGCAAGTTAAGTTCAGTTTGAGACCTCAAAGTAATCGGTCGGTGTTCTTCACAAATAAGTTTAAAACTCTGTAAACCACATGTTGAATAAAATAAAGATATATTTTTTTATTTAACCGGAGTGACAAACATTTAATTGGCGCAGCCGGTAGGATTTAAAATAAAAGTCCTTTTAAATACGGTACTGATCAACAAAAAGATATACTACACATCTAGTTATCTTGATCAGCGAATTGAACAAAGTGCACTTAAAAAGATCCGAAAAAGAATCTACGTGACGTAAAACCTATGAGTCGTCATAAGACATCTAAAAAAATCCAGTTCGGTCAGAAATAAAAAACATTCTGAAAATAAAATCTATGTGACATAAAACCTACGAGTGGTCATAAGACATTTAAGAAAAATCCAATTCGGTCAGAAAAACATTCTGAAAATAAAATAACGTTACGTAAAAACCTACGAGTAGTCATAAAATATCCAAAAATCCAATTCGTGCAGTTATAAACATTTTTAAGAAGCCCAAATAAAAAACTCAAGACAAGATGGCAGTCCAACAATTATCAGAGATCCATCTGAACCAGTTACTAGGTCAGATCAAGGAGTTACAATACTTCGACGGAACACCAGGAAAACTCTCAGGATTCATCAACGAAGTCGAGTACTTGTTACAATTGTACCCCACCCAAGAACCAAGACAGGCACACGTCATTTTTGGAGCCATCCGAAGAGTGATAGTCCACACAGCAGCCGAAACCGTCGCACAATCTGGAGCCAACAACTGGGTAACAATGAAGACAGCTTTAATCACCGCCTTCAAAGATCATAGGCCTTACGAAACAATCATCAAGAAGCTGGCGGAAACACAATTCAAAGGGAGTCTTAGTAAGTTTATAAGCGAATTAGAAAAACAATATAGAAATGTGTTCGATAAATTAGAATTAGAATCTGATCCATCAGATAAAATAAACTATACAGGAATGTTGGATAGAACAGTTCATATTACCATTGATCGAAAACTTCCCGATCGCATGTATATGTCATTAGCAAGAAAAGATATAACCAGTATTCCAAAATTAAAACAAGCTTCTATGGAATTAGGATTTTATGATGCAAATCCAGAAGAAGAATATGCACAAAATAAAAGTAACCTTAAAAATCATAGGAACAGAGGAAAATATCAGAGTAATAATCGAAGATATTACGATAATCAAAGAAATCTAAGTTCGTATTACAATTCAAATTCAAATTCTAATTCTAATGCAACAACTTCTCAGAATAACCAAAATCAATATCAACAACGTCCCATTCCCCCACATTTGCAAGGCAATTACCAAACATTTAGAAACAGTTTGAATCAAGCCAGATTACATAATCCGAATAACCATCAAAATTCAAATGATCAGGCTAATACAAATAGATTTAGTGGTGCCCCAGTAAAAAGACAAAGGGAAAGTCAAAGTGGCCAAAATAGAATGGATGTAAATTTTCATCAAACTGCCTCGGAGACCGAAGACACAATCCATATGTAAAAATTGCTTTCCACAATAAATTTTATAAGGGAATGATAGACACAGGATCATCAATCAATATAATGAATAACAATTTTGCTAAATTAGAAGAGACGAAAGAAGATCTAAAAGTGTATACAATTAGAGGCCCGGTAAAAATACATTAAAGTATCATAGTAAAACCAAGCGTAACATGTCCATCAGAACAGAAATTTTATTTACACAAATTCTCCGATAATTATGATATTCTGTTAGGTCGAAATTACCTAGAAGCCGCTAAAGCAAAAATTGATTATGAAAACAAAACAATTAAACTAGGCCCAAAAACATATAATTTTCGATACAACGACGAAGACATGGAAGAAGATAAGACCGCACAGGAGTGCCTTAATCTACCTTCTACAGAAGATCAATCGGTAAATTTCGCGATTCACAATGATTTACGCGAAAACAATGAATTTAGGCTCGAACATCTGAATAGCGAAGAGATTGAAAGTTTAAAGAAAGTACTATTTGAATATGGTGACATTCAGTACAGAGAAGGCGAAAATTTGACTTTCAGAAGTACAATTAAACATACAATCCAAACTCAGCATGAAGATCCAGTTTATCGTAAACCATATAAATACCCCCAGAGCGTTGACGAAGAAGTAAATAGGCAAATCAAAGAAATGATAGAGCAGGGAATAATTCGTAAGTCGAAATCTCCTTACTGTTCACCTATTTGGGTCGTTCCAAAAAAGGCAGACGCATCTGGCAAGAAGAAATTTAGGTTGGTTGTAGATTATAGGAATTTAAATGAAATCACTATCAATGATAAATTTCCAATTCCTAGAATGGACGAGATCCTTGATAAATTAGGAAAATGCCAATATTTCACAGCCATAGATTTAGCTAAAGGATTTCATCAAATCCAAATGGACAGCAAATCAATCGCAAAAACTGCATTTTCTACGAAACATGGTCATTACGAGTACACTCGAATGCCATTCGGCCTTAAGAATGCCCCCGCAACTTTTCAAAGATTTATGAACAACCTTTTGGAAGATTTAATCTACAAAGATTGTTTAGTTTAGACGATATAATAATTTTTTCCACTTCATTGGAAGAACAAGCTGCAGTTCTGATTTTAATCTTCAACAATTTACAGAATACATAGAGGACATAGAATTAGGAATGCAACTAACTAGGTTAGGTATATTTAACCCAAAATTATTAAAACACGATTATTTAAAACAGGTTAATTCAGAAAAGTTGTTAAAAGTAAAAACATCAACTTGGCTTAAAACAGATACAAACGAAATCCTGATAATTTCCCAAATTCCTAAAGAAATAACGCAAACTCCTGTATATGAAATTATTCCATATCCAGATGAATTTGATAATATCTTAACAGAAAACACATTTGATAAATATTACATTTATGATGATAAAGTATTCAATGAAAACACAGGTCAAATTATTTTCGACAAATGCATAATTGGAATTCTAAAACAAGAACCGACAAAATGCAAATATGTAAAAACTCATAAAAATTTCCAAATAAATTACATCGAACCAAATATTTTGTTAACATGGAATATACAAAAATCAATTATAAATCAAAATTGTATAAGCACAGAAGTTTCGATCGCTGGTAATAATATTGTTAAAATAAAAAATTGTACTATTCAGCTAGATGAGTTTATAATATCCAACAACATAGCAGACTATACACAATCAATTTATGTTAACAACAATATCACAAAAATCGAACCATTGTCATATATTCAAACTAAAGAAATAGTCGAATCACATATAAAATATTACAATACATTTCAAGTAATATGTTTAACCACATTTGTAATAACTATAATAAGTTTGACATTATATTTAATTTACAAATTTAAAAATATTCCTAAGAAACTTATTGTAAAATATTCTAAACGTGAAGAACAACCAATCATAGAAAATAAGAATGTAAAAACTAATGAAGAAAATATTGTAACAGAAAATATTATGTTATACCCTACGTTATCGCCCTGAGGACAGGCCAAATTCAAAGGTTGGGGGGAGTGACATGTCCATATTCCTATGAGACTCTGCATATATTTAAGCAACACATACACAGTCCCATAACACTCTGAATATACCCGTTACTTTATGTATCCACAATATACCCTACACTACCCTAGAATTATTCACCCTTGTAACAAGAGCCCAAAATCGAAGGCCAACGGAAAGTCCCCAATGTTATCACCCAAAAATGTAGACTAAACAACTCACCCCAATGGTCACGTTCACACGTTCAAAGATAATCAAAGTTCGGCTCGCAGACACATAAACTCCTATTTCAAAAACAAATAAACTCCTATTTCAATCCAAAGACATTTCAAAGTCGTAAAATCTAAGAGCGCTCTTGTATCCAAGAGTCAAGACACATGAATCCAAGAGTAATTAAAGTTTCACTCAAAAGAAACTGAAAGTTCTCAGAACAATTTCACAACTCACTCAAATCCCGAAAAGCTCCATCAGAACAGAAATTTTATTTACACAAATTCTCCGATAATTATGATATTCTGTTAGGTCGAAATTACCTAGAAGCCGCTAAAGCAAAAATTGATTATGAAAACAAAACAATTAAACTAGGCCCAAAAACATATAATTTTCGATACAACGACGAAGACATGGAAGAAGATAAGACCGCACAGGAGTGCCTTAATCTACCTTCTACAGAAGATCAATCGGTAAATTTCGCGATTCACAATGATTTACGCGAAAACAATGAATTTAGGCTCGAACATCTGAATAGCGAAGAGATTGAAAGTTTAAAGAAAGTACTATTTGAATATGGTGACATTCAGTACAGAGAAGGCGAAAATTTGACTTTCAGAAGTACAATTAAACATACAATCCAAACTCAGCATGAAGATCCAGTTTATCGTAAACCATATAAATACCCCCAGAGCGTTGACGAAGAAGTAAATAGGCAAATCAAAGAAATGATAGAGCAGGGAATAATTCGTAAGTCGAAATCTCCTTACTGTTCACCTATTTGGGTCGTTCCAAAAAAGGCAGACGCATCTGGCAAGAAGAAATTTAGGTTGGTTGTAGATTATAGGAATTTAAATGAAATCACTATCAATGATAAATTTCCAATTCCTAGAATGGACGAGATCCTTGATAAATTAGGAAAATGCCAATATTTCACAGCCATAGATTTAGCTAAAGGATTTCATCAAATCCAAATGGACAGCAAATCAATCGCAAAAACTGCATTTTCTACGAAACATGGTCATTACGAGTACACTCGAATGCCATTCGGCCTTAAGAATGCCCCGCAACTTTTCAAAGATTTATGAACAACCTTTTGGAAGATTTAATCTACAAAGATTGTTTAGTTTAGACGATATAATAATTTTTTCCACTTCATTGGAAGAACAAGCTGCAGTTCTGATTTTAATCTTCAACAATTTACAGAATACATAGAGGACATAGAATTAGGAATGCAACTAACTAGGTTAGGTATATTTAACCCAAAATTATTAAAAACACGATTATTTAAAACAGGTTAATTCAGAAAAGTTGTTAAAAGTAAAAACATCAACTTGGCTTAAAACAGATACAAACGAAATCCTGATAATTTCCCAAATTCCTAAAGAAATAACGCAAACTCCTGTATATGAAATTATTCCATATCCAGATGAATTTGATAATATCTTAACAGAAAACACATTTGATAAATATTACATTTATGATGATAAAGTATTCAATGAAAACACAGGTCAAATTATTTTCGACAAATGCATAATTGGAATTCTAAAACAAGAACCGACAAAATGCAAATATGTAAAAACTCATAAAAATTTCCAAATAAATTACATCGAACCAAATATTTTGTTAACATGGAATATACAAAAATCAATTATAAATCAAAATTGTATAAGCACAGAAGTTTCGATCGCTGGTAATAATATTGTTAAAATAAAAAATTGTACTATTCAGCTAGATGAGTTTATAATATCCAACAACATAGCAGACTATACACAATCAATTTATGTTAACAACAATATCACAAAAATCGAACCATTGTCATATATTCAAACTAAAGAAATAGTCGAATCACATATAAAATATTACAATACATTTCAAGTAATATGTTTAACCACATTTGTAATAACTATAATAAGTTTGACATTATATTTAATTTACAAATTTAAAAATATTCCTAAGAAACTTATTGTAAAATATTCTAAACGTGAAGAACAACCAATCATAGAAAATAAGAATGTAAAAACTAATGAAGAAAATATTGTAACAGAAAATATTATGTTATACCCTACGTTATCGCCCTGAGGACAGGCCAAATTCAAAGGTTGGGGGAGTGACATGTCCATATTCCTATGAGACTCTGCATATATTTAAGCAACACATACACAGTCCCATAACACTCTGAATATACCCGTTACTTTATGTATCCACAATATACCCTACACTACCCTAGAATTATTCACCCTTGTAACAAGAGCCCAAAATCGAAGGCCAACGGAAAGTCCCCAATGTTATCACCCAAAAATGTAGACTAAACAACTCACCCCAATGGTCACGTTCACACGTTCAAAGATAATCAAAGTTCGGCTCGCAGACACATAAACTCCTATTTCAAAAACAAATAAACTCCTATTTCAATCCAAAGACATTTCAAAGTCGTAAAATCTAAGAGCGCTCTTGTATCCAAGAGTCAAGACACATGAATCCAAGAGTAATTAAAGTTTCACTCAAAAGAAACTGAAAGTTCTCAGAACAATTTCACAACTCACTCAAATCCCGAAAAGCTCGAGACCGAGGCTTGATCATCAACAAAATCAGATCAGCAAGTTAAGTTCAGTTTGAGACCTCAAAGTAATCGGTCGGTGTTCTTCACAAATAAGTTTAAAACTCTGTAAACCACATGTTGAATAAAATAAAGTTATATTTTTTTATTTAACCGGAGTGACAAACATTTAATTATATATATATAGATCTCTAGGTATATACGCTTTTACTAGGTAAAAGTTCGCTTGACAGTATGTTGAACGCAACTCACTTACCGCTTTTTATTTCCATCGACGAGAGCTCTCATTGTGGTATTTTGGGTTTGGAAAATTATTTATACACATATGCATAAATATATATCAGTGCAAATTTACTTAACATTATTAATAAATTATTAATTTATATAAAAAAATTATGTTAATTGACATTTCTTAGAATTGAGCAATGTTGGTCAATTTTCAAACAGAAAAAAGGTATTCGCTTAATTCGATACGAATTGAGAGGGAAGAGTAGAGTGAAAACGGCACTCGCGATGACTGACGGTAGCACTTCTATCAGTGGTTTCTCCTGGCAGTTCCAATTACATATAAAAACTTTGGCCTGTTGCTTGTATTTAATTCTTCATTTATTATTGATGAGTGTTGTCGATTGTACAGACGAGTCTTATATTGCCGAAATTGATATAATTAGTAATGAAGTAATAGTTATTTGTGCACGGGTTGATATGTTAGTGCTGGCTCCTTTCTGGCCAATGGGTAGTGACAGCTACGATTTTCTCCAGTTTGTGTCCGTGGTCCCGACGAATCTGTAGACTTAAGTGATGTCCTCTTTGTTATCTACAATTTCGACGTTGTTTACCACGTTTGCCGTATTGTCGGATGCCTTCGAGGTTGTAGATCCCATGATATATAAATAGTGTCTTTCTATCGGGTTCTAAATTCGATCACTCCGGTACATATAAGTGTTCCCACTTAGGTACAGCATTTCCCCGTTTTCTTGTTTAATAGCCCACTTCTGGATTCTGCTAAGTTTCGTATTAATGCTGCTCAAATCCATTGCCTTCTGAATGTTCTTGTGAATTGTTTACTCTGACCAAATCGTTGCTGGTTACTCTATTGGCCAATTTTGGTGTTTCGCCACCTGCACTTTACAGTGTCTTCTGTATCTGGCTATTTTAATTCTTCTTCAAGCCCCAAAAAATAGATATGCTTATCGGCGCTGAAACATTCTTTTATCTATTGGTCAGATAAGCAGGGGCCTGAATTCCCCATCCTACAAAAGACAGTTCTCGGCTGGATAGTGTCAGGCAGATGTGCCTCTGAAAATAATAAAAACGCTGAAAAAATGGTACATCTCAGCTGCCAGGAGGAAGCGTTGGAGTCAATTGGCACAACCCTGCAGAAATTTTGGTCTATGGAGGACTTGCCGTCCAAGGCTAAAGTCCATACTCCTGAGCAACAACTCTGTCAACAACACTTTGAGAAAAATACTCAAAGATTGTCGTCCGGTAGATTTTCGGTTCGTTTGCCGTTTAAATCTGACCCAAATACTCTTGGTTCGTCATACGAAGTTGCGAAACGTAGATTTTTGTCGCTAGAAAGGAAATTGTCAAAGGACCCTTCGCTGAAAAAGATGTATATTGAATTCATGGAGGAATATGTTTCACTGGGCCACATGTCCTCCACCAATGACAAAATTCCGAATACTCCGCACTAATTCATTCCGCACTAATGCGTTTTACGGCCACAAAGTACTTCAACTAAGTTGAGAGTAGTTTTCGATGCATCGAGCCGTACTTCTACGCAGGTAGCGTTGAATGACATCTTGATGGTAGGCCCAACTATTCAAGAGGAGCTGTACTCGACTCTGTTTCGGTTTAGATTGCATAAGTTTGCCCTTGCGGCCGACGTCAAAAAGATGTATCGCCAAGTGATGGTGGACGAAGCTGATCGTAACTTCCAGCTCATAGTATGGAGACGAGATCCTTCTGAGTCCCTGAAAATCTTTAAGTTGAACACCGTTACATATGGAACTTCGCCAGCCCCCTTTTGGCGATTCGGTGTTTAATGCGGTTAGGAGAGATGGCGCAAGCAATTCATCCAAAAGCCGCAAAGGTTATTCAGAATGATTTTTATGTTGACGATTTGTTGACTGGCGTCGGATGCGTTGAGGACCTGACAAGCCTTCGAGACGAAGTTTCTCAGGTCTTGCAAGAGGCAGGCTTTGAATTGGCAAAGTGGTTTTCAAACTGCCCAGAGTTATCCGCATCTAATAGCGCTGTAATGCCACTTATGGCAGACTCAGACGTAACCAAGACCCTTGGCGTGGTTTGGTTACCGGTTAAAGATTACTTTCAATTTCGGTTGGATGACTCTTTCCCGGATCTTCGCGCGACCAAACGAAATATTTTGTCGGTGACTGCTCGACTTTTCGACCCACTTGTCCTCTTGTGTCCTTTGGTCACAAAGGCAAAGATGCTGTTGCAGGAACTGTGGCTTCGAAAATTAGATTGGGACGAGTCGCTACCGATGCAGTTGCTCACGTCGTGGGAGACGTTAAAAGCGACGCTTCTGCAGCTGCCTAAAATTAAGGTATCGCGATTCGTCAACACAAATCCACAAGTCCCGATTCAAATACATGGTTTCGCTGACGCTTCCATGCGAGCGTATGGAGCGATGCATCTACGTTCGGACTCAAACTGCTGAAGGTTTGAAAGTGTCTTTATTGACCGCCAAATCGAAAGTAGCTCCCCTCAAAACGAAAACTTTGCCTCGCCTTGAGCTGTGTGCAGCTCACCTTTCAGCAGATCTCTATAATCGTGTCAGGCCATTGTTAAATTCTCCCACTGAAAATGTTTTCCTGTGGACAGACTCCGAGATCACTGGATTAAAACCCATCCCTCGTCGTTGTCGGTTTTTGTTTCGAACCGGGTTGCAGAAATTCAGGAGTGGTCGGAGAAAGCAATTTGGAGACACGTTCCCACGAAAGTCAACCCAGCAGACATAGTATCCCGAGGATGTGACGTAGAGGAGCTTACAACGTCCATTTGGTTCGGTGGGCCTTCGTTCTTGCTAGACTCAGAAAATAATTGGCCTGTAAATAAACATTTCCAACTGCCGGCTGATGTAATGTCGATGGAGCTACGCAAATCGGCAATAGCTCGCGTAGTCAGCCCAGAGCCAAATTATGTGCTTCTGAAAATAGAGTCCTTTTCGTCGCACCTGAAGCTTCTGAGAGTTTTCGTGTGGGTTTTTCGTTTTATTCAAAGGTGCAGAAAGGTGTCGAAGCCCTTTGAAAAAAGTATTTCGCCAAGAGAACTGGATTTCGCTTTTGATAAAATTGTCGAAGTTGTCCAATTTCACGAGTTCAGGGACGACATAAGTACAATTCGGAAGAATAAACCGGTAGCAACGAATATTCAAAAGTTAAACCCTTTTCTTCAGGAAAATAAATTAGATTGGTGCTCCTCGACATTGCTACGAGTTGGGGGTCGGTTATTGAATGCTCCTATCCCGTACGAAGCCAAATTCCCGTTGTTGCTGTCTAAAAGCTCACAGTTCGTCAGATTCTATGTGTCATACCTGCACGTTACGAACTGTCACGCTGGCCCACGAGCTCTCGTAAGTCGTCTGCGCGAGAAAATCTGGCTAGTTAATGCTCAAGAAGTCTGCCGACGAACAGTTCAGTCGTGCATGCGCTGCTTTCGCTGTAAGCCGCAACTTTTGACGCAAATTATGGGAAACTTGCAAGCAGATAGACTTCGAGCTCTCCGCCCGTTCAATATTTGTGGCGTTGATTTTTGTGGTCCCTTCAGCACAACGTATCGTATCCGTGGTAAGCCACCGTGCAAGTCGTACGTGGCCTTGTTCGTCTGTTATGCGTCCAAAGCGGTCCACTTAGAATTAGTGTCTGACCTAACCACTGATGCTTTCTTGTTGGCATTTTAAAGGTTCGTGAGTCGTCGCGGGATTCCGGAGAAGGTGTGGTGCGACAACGCCACCAATTTCGTCGGCGCAGATCGCCACATGAGAGAGTTCCGAGCCCGTCTGGAGGAGCAGGGGGGCGGTATCGAAACATTCGCATCAAAAAAAGGATGCGAGTTTGCGTTCATACCGCCCAGAGCACCGCACTTCGGCGGACTATGGGAGGCAGGTGTGAAGTCTGCAAAGCACCTGTTCCTTCGGACGGTAGGCCAAGACCTCTTGACCGCGGAGGAGCTCGGAACTCTGCTCACAAGCGTGGAGGCCGTGCTCAACTCCTGGCCCCTCGGCGCTCTTAGCAGCGACCCGAACGACGGCGAGGCCCTGACCCCCGGGCACCTGCTCATCGGCGGCCCTCTTCTGGCCCCACCATCAGCGGCGCTCCCGGACCAGATCAGCCTGACCTGCTTGCGACGATGGCGAGGTGTCTCGTCTCTCAGGCACAGGTTTTGGCAACGATGGTCACGGGAGTACATCTCCAGCCTCCAGCAGCGGTCCAAGTGGCACCAGGGGGAGCCCAACCTCGTCGTGGGAGCGCTCGTCGTCGTCGCAGAACACAATCTTCCGCCCCAGCAGTGGAGGATTGGACGAGTGGTAGCGGTGCACGCCGGCGCCGATAGCAAGGTTCGCATGGCGGACGTCAGGACACAGGACGGCGAATATCGGCGAGCTGTCCACCGACTGGCCCTGTTGCCCGTTCTGGGCTGAAGGACGTCGTCCCTTCAGAGGGGGCGGTGTTTGCGCACTCAGCGCTTGTATTTAAATCACTAGTTGTAGGGCGAGAGCGGGAGCCAATAAAGCTTTCGTCTGTTCGCTCTTGCGAATTCGCCCCGTCTCTCGCCACCGTAGCATAAGTTAGGTTCTAAGAGAAATTATTGAAATGTAATTGTTAGTGATCAATCGAACGTCATCGTAGCCACTCCTTTTCGTCGCGCTTTCGATATAGTTTTCACAAAGTTTCGCAAATTAAAATCGTCTCGAACTACTGCGTTCACAAAGTTTTCGCGTTATCAATACAAAATAGTATTAAATTTTCAAACATCAATAAAATTCGTAATTGTTCAATAAAATAGATGAATTTATACGGTCAAATAAGATGTTAGATTACACATGTTAATAACAATGTAACAAAGCTGAACCTTTATCATATACTGAAACAAAAGAAATAATAGAAACACAAACTGTTTATGTCGAACCAGGCTTGGTGCAACATCTCTAGCTTGGCATTTGGTCCTTCGAGCCGGATTCCACCAGCTTATCGCTTTCCACCAGCTAAGTAATTCCAAGGTTTCCATTTCTATATATATATTTTATTTCACACACCCACACTCCGCACTCCAATTGGACTCCATTTTGTGTGAAAAAATATATATATACATACATAACTAGTCGTCTTTTTGCCGATACTAATCGAGCATAAATTTATAAAATATACATCATCTTCATTCGCACCTACACACACACATACAAGCTTTACATAGTCCCGTCGGCGCTCACAATTTATAAAAATCATCCAACGTTTTATTATTATTTTTTATGTGAACATTTGTGTTGTGCAAAAAGAAACAGGGGGCTTATGCACATACCAAATATCACATCCACATACACACATACGTAATTCCAAAAGCATCCAATTTTATTATTATTTTTCATGTGAATATTTGTGTTGTGCAGAAAGAAACAGGGTGCTTATGCACATACCAAATATCACATGCACATACAAGTTAACTGTGGCCAGCAAAACCAAAGTTGTTGACCACAGTTTACGTAAACATCGCGCCGACCAAACTGCTGACACAGCGTCTGGCCGGATGCTCGTGCATAGCCGGCAAGCACTGACCATTGGAGTGGCCGCTATGAAGTTCAATTATGTTAGCTTTAAGTTTCAGTTCTGATTCGACTTTCGAATAATAAAGAGCCATCGCTCGTAAACTTAACTCCGACCAACAGTCGTTAACTGCGTATAATTTATTCACTGTCTGAGTCCATAGATCAGCAGGTAAGATTGGCAGTCACCCCTCCAACGTAATCATCCTAATTCCGTTAGGACATACCGTTCGCCTGAGAGGAAGAAAAGGAACTTCCTGATACCGACGGCGACTCATCACCCACCGGATCAACAACAAAACTAACTGGCGCTCAACTAGCGGTAACAGATTACCCGACCGAATAAAACTAAAGCTTGGAAATTAAAAGTGACGGCGGCGCGGGAAAAACGTAGCTGCAAAACGGCACAAAATTCACAAAACATGTAAGTGGGCCCTTCGACCAAAACTTTTATGTCTTCAATCAAAGTTATCTATATAATTCGGACCATTGTCTTAAGGAAAGCAAGCATTTAGTTCTGCCCATTTAATTCTTGTACCAACAAAAAAAAAAAATAGAAAAATCATATAAATAAATAAACGAGTGCGAAGTGAATTTTTAGAAAATCTCAGTATTTAGAATTTTATAATTTACAATTTGACAGCAGCAGTTAAGTTAAAAGGAAATACGACCCCCAAAGTCTTTCGACTTTGTCTTTGTTTATGCAGCGCTTTTGCTTACGTGCACGGGTTTCTGTGCAGTTAAATTCAACTGCCCATGAGTGATCCGTTTCTCCAATATAGGAACAGAAAACAATACTCAAGCGACTCAGAGTCCGAGTATAGGGGCAAGTCCACGCCTCAACCCCAAAACGCAAGCCCCCGTCCCTCCTACAGACGTCATGGATCCCGAGCAACTTAGGTCCGTTATACAGGCAGCGGTTAATAATGCCCTAACAGAACAGGCCGCTCAGAACCACATAAGAGAGCAGGGGTTAAGACAACAAATCGAGGAGTTGGCTGGCAGGGTGGCAGCAATAAATACTTCACCAGCAACGGCCGCAGAAATAAAAACATACACGGCTATTCAAATAGATGATAATATACAATGAAGCGAACCTTTAGATGCTGTAAAATGCTTGCCCGAATTTGCGGGTGCACAGGAAACATACGTCTCCTGGCGACAGGCGGCCACGGCCGTTTACCATATTTTCAGACGGTATGATGGTAGCTCGCGCCACTACCAGGCAGTTATCATCATTAAGAGTAAGATTAGGTGCCTGCCGACGCCGTGCTGTCCTCATTCGGCACGGTACTAAATTTCGACGCGATAATAAGTCGTCTTGACTTCACGTTCAGTGACAAGCGACCAATGCATGTCATTGAACAAGAGCTGGGAACCCTAAGACAGGGTGGCATAACCCTTCTACAGTATTACGATGAGGTTGAGAAAAAACTCACCTTATTGACAAATCAAGTCAATATGTCGTACGACACGTCAATGGCAACAAATTTGTGTGCCAAATTCCGCGAGGACGCTTTACGCGTGTTCATTTCAGGGCTATAGCGAAACCTCACGGATGTGCTCTTCTCGGCAAAGCCGAAAGACATGCCATCGGCTTTGGCCCTGGCACAAGAAGTGGAATCGAACCACGAAAGGTACATTTTCGCAACTACGTTTGCAAGAACAAAGATCGTCGGCAAAATCCAAAGCCACAAGATCGTCAACAGACAAGCCCTTCCCGCAGCCTAATCAGCAGTTTGGTGCCGGTAAAAACCCGCACTTTAGCAAACCACATAAGGCCCAAGTGCATTCTGCACCGCATAATAATACTCCGGAGCCAATGGTTGTTGACTCATCCATTTCTAAAATTGCACAACCGACCCAAGCACAGGCTTACCAAAACGGGAGACCGGCTACGTTCGGCCGTTCAGGCCCTATTAAAAGACAAAGAGTTAATCATGTCGCTCAAAGCAGGCCGAGATAGATTATTCTAGCGCAGCCTCCAGTGCAGCGGCAAAAATTATACCATTATAATTATACCATTGAAGATTATGATTCGGATGCCATCAATTTTTTAGGGGAAAATCCCTGCTACCCTTCCTCAGACGAAGAGTAGCGGGCGCTTCCATGAAATTCATCATAGACACGGGCGCGTCTAAAAACTTTATTAGACCTTACAAGGGGCTAAAAGGCGTCCGTCCGCCTTTCAATTTTCATTCAATCAATGGCGCAACACAAATAACACAGAAATGCCATGTCTCAATTTTCAATATAAAAGCAACATTCTTTATTCTATCGGACCTATCAACGTTCGATGGGATAATCGGCCTCGACCTGTTTACACAGGCTGTGGCATCGCTTTGCATAAAATCTGGGAGTCTTAAATGGGGTACGGAAGACGAAGAAATTTCCTTCCATACCTGTGCTGATGTCAATATTACTAACGTAGATTGCTCTGATGCACCCCCTGTAATCAAAGATGCCTTTATAAAAATGCTTAAAAGCAGAAAAAGGCCATTTGCAGACCCCAATGAGGCACTACCATATAACACTTCGGTAGTAGCCACAATAAGAACAATGGATGAGGAACCTATTTATGCAAAACTGTATCCGTACCCCATGGGGGCGGCCGATTTTGTTAACAAGGAAATCCAAAATCTATTGGGCAACGGCATAATCCAAAAATCAGTGTCTCCGTACAACAACCCAATATGGGTAGTGGACAAGAAGGGCACTGATAAAATGGGCAACAAAAACATGCGACTAGTAATTGACTTTCGCAAGCTAAATGACAAGTACCCCATGCCAAATATCTCCATGATATTGGGAAACCTAGGCAAGGCCAAATATTTTACAACTTTGGACCTTAAGTCAGGATACCACCAGATCATGCTTGCAGAGTGTGATCGCGAAAAAACTTCTTTTTCGGTAAACGGAGGGAAATATTAATTTCGCTGACTCCCTTTTGGCCTGAAGAATGCTGCTAGCATTTTTCAAAGGACAATCGACGACATTTTGCGAGAGCA
Source organism: Drosophila elegans (assembly GCF_018152505.1). Lineage (NCBI taxonomy): Eukaryota > Metazoa > Arthropoda > Insecta > Diptera > Drosophilidae > Drosophila > Drosophila elegans. The sequence goes on along the minus strand of NW_024545820.1, from coordinate 395,269 downwards.
AATCGGCAAATTTTGTCACGTATACGTGGATGATGTGATTATTTTTTTTTTTTAAATGAAGAATCACATGTCACACACGTAGATTGGGTTCTAAAGAACCTCTACGAATTAAACATGTCTGTAGAAAAATCGCACTTCTTTAAAAAAAGCGTAAGCTTCTTGGGATTCATAGTCACCAGCAATGGTGCAACAACTGACCCAGAGAAGGTCAAAGCCATTAAAGACTTCCCGGAACCAAAATCCCTGTTTCAAGTCAGATCATTCCTTGGCCTGGCGAGCTACTACAGATGTTTCATAAAGGACTTTGCAGCAATAGCAAGACCCATTTCGGACAACTTGAAAGGGGAAAACGGAAGGGTTAGTAGATATAGGTCACGGAACATTTCGGTCCAGTTCTCTGAGGCGCAGCAACAAGCGTTTCAGAAGCTGCGAAATATCTTGGCATCTGAAGACGTCATGCTAAGATACCCCGATTTTTAAAAAGCATTTGATCTAACGACAGATGCATCGGCCTATGGCATTGGAGCGGTATTGTCCCAAGAGGGTCGTCCTATCACAATGATCTCAAGGATATTGAAGGACAGGGAAAGAAATTATGCTACAAATGAAAGGGAATTGTTAGCTATTATTTGGGCATTAGCCAAATTACAGCACTATCTGTACGCAGTAAAAGACATAAATATCTTTACTGATCATCAGCCCTTGACCTTTGCGCCTCGGAGTCAAATCCGAACGCTAAAATCAAGAGGTGGAAGGCGCGCATCGATGAGTCAGAGTGCGCGTATTTTTATATTTTACACCAATCCCCTCTCATATAGGAGAATTATTGCACATAGACATATACTCCACCGACAGGAAATATTTTCTCACTTGCATCGACAAATTTTCGAAATTTGCTGTCGTGCAACACGTCCACTCAAGGACCATTGAGGATCTTAAACATGCTTTATTATCAGCTGATGAATTATTTTTCAAAAGCTAGAGTAATCTATTGCGACAACGAACCATCGTTGAAGTCGCAGACAATCAAAACCTTGCTCAATAATCATTTTGGCGTTAGCATTGAAAATGCACCGCCTCTACATAGTGTTTCAAACGGACAGGTAGAGCGGTTCCATAGTACCCCTATCGGAACTCAGTCGATGTTTAAAAATCGACACCGGAATAACCGACACCGTGGAAATAATTCTATTAGCCACTACCAGGTACAACAAATCAATCCACACGGTAATTGACAAAAGACCAGCTGATGTTGTGCAGGCGAACCCGGACGACTTACAAACAGAAGTCCGGGAAAAGATAAAAAACGCACAGGACGCGCTAAGAAACAGGGAGAACGCGACTCGACAGAATAGGGTCTTCGGAGTTGAGAAAAAGTTTTCGTAAAGTCCAACAAAAGGCTAGGAAATAAACTCACACCCTTGTATGGGAAAGAGCTGTAGAAGCGGACCTGGGGACCACGGTCCTCATTAAGGGGAGGGTGGTCCACAAGGACAATCTTAAATAGTACAATCAGATAATGTCCTTCTTTAACCATTTTTTATTACACTTTTAAGCCACTTGGCGCAAATTCGTACTAGCCATAAGTTTCATTGCCACCGGCATGCCTTTTAGTTTAAGTTTATTTTATTGGTGGTGGGATACCTCTCGATGAACAAAAAATGGCTAAAGTTCAATTCCACAGGTTCGGACTCATACCTTATTTTTTCCTATCCTTGGCGTCGGCTCACATAACTGATTATTCCCAGGTCAAGTATATCCCCATTGTTGACGGCCAAATACTAGTGTGGGAAGAGTTCGCGTTTGTCACTCACACAGCGAACCTCTCGGAGTAGGCGCGCGTGGTGGAAGAAACAGACAACATGATAAACATGTTTCCACTATCCCACATCGAGTAGCTAGGAGTCTAGATTTCTTAGGGTCAGCGCTAAAGGTCGTAGCAGGGACACCAGACGCAGGTGATTTAGAGAAAATCAGATTCACCGAAATGAAGTTAGTTGAGTCAAGCAATAGGCAAATTCAAATAAACACTAAAATTCAAAATCAAATTAATCAGCTAACATCGACCGTTAACAAAAATTCACAAGTAGACACTGGACACCTATATGAGGCACTACTTGCTAGAAACAGAATGCTGATGATGGAATTACAGAATTTAATGCTTGCAATAACCCTTGCCAAAATAAATATTTTAGACCACGAAAACTTAAAATCAGTTTGGCTTGAGGAACCCACCAACACTCCCATAGGGGATCTTTTGTCTGTTTCGTCCGTGAAGGTTCTGCAGTCCGTTAACGTTTTACATTTTATCCTAAAATTTCCTAAAGTAAAATTAGCATGCAAAAAGATAACTATTTTTCCACTCGCTCATAGTGGGACAATGTTGCAGATAACAAACAACATTATAGCGGAATGCGACGGAGAAATTCACGCCATTAAAAACTGCTCCGTGTCACCGGGAGCCACATTCTGCCGTTTGGCAGAGAGTTCATGCGCCAAAGAATTGCATGCTGGTGGGATGGCGTATTGCCGAACACAACAGAGCGACCTGCACCCAATCACATACGTGGACGAAGGGATCGTAATCATCAACGACAGGTCTGTCAATGTTCGAGTGGACAATGGGACAGAAGTCTGGATACATGGCACTCACCTCATCACCTTCGATAAACAGGCCATGATAAATGAAAACCCTCTTCATCAATCACGCTAACGCCCAGAAGAGAACTCCAGGGGCAGCCAGCTCCCCCTGTTGAACATCACTGCCAACCAAGATGTTCTCAGCCTCCCGAACCTTCACCGCTTGAGTGAACGAAACTTGGAGTTTATCAAGGAGTTCCGAGGCGAGATTGACGACAACCAAATGCATCTCGCAGCAATTATTGTAGGAACAATATGCTGTGCGCTCATCTGCATGGGTTTTACTTACCAGCGACTTAGTAGGGCAAAAAAGATCTGCCATCCAAATAAAAGAAGTGATTGCAGATTTAGGATCGACCGAGGGCGGCCTTAACTTAAAGGGGGAGTAGTTAACTGTGGCCAGCAAAACCAAAGTTGTTGACCACAGTTTACGTAAACATCGCGCCGGCCAAACTGCTGACACAGCGTCTGGCCGGATGCTCGTGCATAGCCGGCAAGCACTGCCCATTGGAGTGGCCGCTATGAAGTTCAATTATGTTAGCTTTTAGTTTCAGTTCTGATTCAACTTTCGAATAGTAAAGAGCCATCGCTCGTAAACCTAACTCCGACCAACAGTCGTTAACTGCGTATAGTCTGAGTCCATAGATCAGCAGGTAAGAGGGGCAGTCACCCCTTCAACGTAATCATCCTAATTCAGCATTGGGACTCCTTCGGCCAGCTGGCCAGCAATCAACAGCGGACATACCGTTCGCCTGAGAGAAAGAAAAGGAACTTCCTGATACCGACGGCGACTCATCACCCACCGGATCAACAACAAAACTAACTTACACACGTAATATTCTAACATCACAATATTTTACACATCCGAATATTTTAACATCAAAACATAACATAGCATCCGAATATTTTAACCACAAAACACAAACAACCCGGCTTACACATCTCGCTGCGCCAACAGGCAATTATAAAAGTGGAAACCGCACTTTTCGGACGGGCGAGTTAGAGGGCGGCACCAACAAACGATCGCGGCATCCCGAAAAACAGAACCCTATAATTATAAAGGGGTATTTGTTGTTATTTAGTAGCTTTGTACTATATCATTTATAACAACATTCATTTCTACATACGACATACGACATTTCTATATACGACATGTCTCAGGCTGACGCTGACATAGCTTTGGCAAAGTTCGTGACTTTAACCGTCAGAGTAAGTCAATTCGAAGCCAGAGTCAACACCCCAGCTGACCAACTTCCGCCCGTTCACACAAATAAGGTCCGACTTGAGCAGATACGGGCTCTCTAGGACAAGGTGGAGAGAGAGTTCGAGACGTGCTCTGCGGTCCTCTCTGTATTAAAGTGTAAAGAAACTATTACAGTCATGCAATCTAAGTATGATTACTGTTACTCGGTCTTCGAACGATGCGCTGCAACATTAAGCGAAACGATTGAAAGCGCTAGCGTTCAACAGCTTAGTCAGCCTTCCACAAGGTGTTCCATCTCAACTCGAAAACGAGTGGTGAAGCAAAGTCCATCGTTGCGCTATCTTCTTTAACCAACGAAGGGCTTAAATCAGCATGGAGGAACCTGCAGAATCGTTTTGAAAACAAGCGACTGCTAGTCAACAGCCAGCTTAAGATTCTGTTCAATCTTCCCTCGGTTTCCCAAGAATGTGGGAAATCCTTAAAGCACCTGGAGAGCACAGTCCAAGAGTGTTTAACAACCTTGGAAATCGCCAAGGTAGACACCACCAAATGGGATTGTCTGCTCGTCTTTCTGTGCTCCTCGAGGCTGCCGAAATGGACGCTGTCTTTGTGGGAGCAGTCTCTCCTTCAACCATCCGAGATTCCAGGGTGTAATGATTTCAAGGTTTTTTTACAAGGTCTTCATCGAACCCTTGAGGCAATTGAAGAATTCAAACCTTCGGTGGCGGCTCAATCCAGAGGCCCACGAGCTGAAAGCGGGCAGCGGATTATCCACAACTTTGAAAATAGGGTTACAGTAAATGCACAATCGTGTAGACTTTGTTCAAGGGAAAACCATCCTATCCGTATGTGTCCCCAGTTCCAAAATATGGCCGTCCCGGATCGGGAACAGTATATAAAACAGCAAAAACTCAGTTTGAACTGTTTTGCAAGAACACACATGTTGAGAGACTGCACAAATACTCACAACTGCTACACTTGCAAAGGTCGCCATAACACCCTCCTGCATCGTGGCGGCCCCCAACAACTCCAGTCAGCACCCGTACCTGACCTCCAACCACCATTACAGTCGGCATCTATACCTGACCACCAGCAAAGTATACAGACCACTCAATCGAACGTCCAAACGTATCTCGTCGTGAACACGCAAGGGGTCCTCCTGAGCACGGCGCTCATAGAGATCTGCCACTCGGGCATAAGGTACTCTGCACGCGCTTTAGTTGACTCAGGACCAGAAGCAACTTTTTTATCGGAACGGTTATTCAACCTAATTAAGCTCCCCTATGAATCCACCCAAGCTCAAGTTGCGGGAGTAAACCAAACTGTTGCTGCTCAGCCTCGCAAGCGCTGTCAGTTCAACATAGGCTCCCAACATAGGCCACATATACAACTCGAAGTCTTCGCATATGTGTTACCACATTTAGCTGGAAATCTCCCATCCTATATGATACCCGAAGGTTCTTTAAGGGACCTGCCCAACCTCCAACTAGTAGATCCGAATTTCTACCAGAGTTCGCAGATTGACGTGCTCATAGGCGCTGATCTAATTCCATCGATTATTCTAGGCGGCTTCCAGTCAAATGTTTGCGGAACACTCCTTGGCCAAGAGACCATATTCGGGTGGATTCTTTGCGGCCCAATCGCGAAGAATCCCACTAACAGAATAGCTTCCTTCTCGACACAATTGTCTGTCACTGAGGCTAAACTAGACAGCATCTTCACCAAATTTTGGGAGGTGTAAGATGTTCCAGTGAAGCTGGCTGAGGAATCCAGTTCGGTGTGGGAGAACAACTTCCAGCAGACCACTGAAAGGGATGAGAAAGAGAGGTATGTGGTTTCCTTGCCCTTTAAGGAGCCTAGCAATATAGACCTGGGACATTCAAGCCCTATGGCATTGGCGCAATTCCTTAAAAACGAGGCACGGCTAAACAAAAACACCATCTTAAAAGATTTAGGTCATATGCATCTGGTCTCTCCAAACGACGGCTCCAACAACTTTTATTTGCCACACCACGTGGTTTTCAAACCAGACAGCACCACGACAAAGGTTCGAGTCGTGCTTAACGCCTCCAATCCATCGTCAAACGGGTACAGTCTTAATGATATCCTTCTGATTTTACCACCCAGATCCTCAAATGGCGCTTCTTTAAGTACGTCTTCAACGCAGACATCACTAAGATGTACCGGCAAATTCTTGTTTATTCCAATCATACGCGCTTCCAAAGAATCCTGTTCCGCGATAAAGAAGGGAAGCTCTCCGACTATGAGCTTAACACGGTGACCTTTGACGTTAATTGTGCGCCCTTTCTGGCCATTCGCGTGCTTCAACAGCTAGCTGTACTTGACCAATATCCTTTAGCAAGTGACATAATTTCCAGATTCATGTATGTCGACGACGTTCTAGCTGGCAACCACACCCAGCAGTCCGCTGTTCTAGCCATCAAAGAACTCCGGTTGGCCCTCGAGAGTGCAGGGTTTCCACTGCGAAAGTGGACCTCGAACGAGAAGGGACTCTTGCAAGGTATGCCAAAAGACCACTTGATCAGTTCTGACTTCCTTGAGTTGGAAGAGGCCAGTATGGCAAAAACCCTAGGAATCCGTTCGCAAGCGACGTCTGATGGTTTCTTTTTCCTGCCGAGGGAAATTTCTCTTCAAACAGACTACACCAAACGAGGTTTTATCCTAGATAGCTAAACAATTTGATCCAGCAGGATGGTTATCGCCGTTCATCAACCGGGGCCAAGATTTTCATGCAAGAAATTTGCGGGAATTAAGTTGGGACCAGCCTCTCCCGACTGATCTCGTCACAAGGTGGCATGATTTTCTTAAAGGGTATCCAGCCCTGAAAGAGATTCGCATTCCAAGATGGGTGTGATTTCATCCAGCAGCGAAATTGCAGTACCACGGGTCTTGCGATGCATCGCAGAGCGCCTATGGTGCTGCCATTTTTGTCTGTGTCGAAACGACTGACGGCTGCTTCATAGCCCTGCTTTCATCCAAGACCCGAGTTGCTCCAGTAAAGTCCATTTCCATACTGCGCTTGGAACTCTGTGGCGCAGTGCTTCTCTCTGAACTAGCTGCAGCAGTTCTCTCCGAGATGCCTCCTACTCACTACGACACATTTTATTGGACGGACTCTACGATAGTGCTTGCATGGTTAAGCAAACCAGCATGCACCTGGACTACATTCGTTGCCAACATAGTTACGAGAGTTTATCAACTCACCAATAGAGCAAAGTGGTTTCATGTGAAATCGGAAGATAACCCGGCTGATCTGGCAAGCAGAGGCGTCTCAGCCCAAGAGCTTAAGGACATCGACCTTTGGTGGCGCGGGCCTGAGTGCTTGGTTCAAAACCAGGAGCAATGGCCACTCAATTCATCGGTCCAGCTAGAAACCGAGCTCGAACAACGCCCAATAAAGGTTAACATCGCTATAGCGCCTCCGGCAACTGACATTTTAGAGAGGTGTCGCAAGCAACATGTCGACGTGAAGGCAGAACTCTCTGCAACAGAGTTGTCTGACGTCCAAGAGCGGCTAATTGTGCTCACTCAGCAAAGTGAATTTGCAACAGAAAGCAAGGCCTTTAGCAACAAGCTACGATTTCCAGTCTCAAGCATCTCCAATTTAAGCCCCTTTCTCGACAGTCACGGTGTCTTGAGCAAGCGGACGTTTACGAGCGCCTGAGATGCTAAGTTGTGATGAGAAACATCCAAGCATCATTCCAGCAAGGTGTATTTTTTGCAAAACTTCTTGTCCTTTTTACCCATCGCATATCTATACATGGGGGTAATCAGTTAGTGATCCGACTGATTCGTTCCAAGTATTGGATTCCTAAGCTGAGGAATCTTGTAAAGGAAACCATTCACTTTTGTCGAGTGTGCATCATTCACAAAAGGAAGCTGCAGACTCAGCTGATGGGAGATTTGCCCTCTGCGAGATCCACATTTTCCAGACTCGCCTCACACGGGCATTGATTTCGCGGGACCATTTGACATTAAAAGCTATGTCGGTCGAGGTTGCAAGGTAACAAAGGGGTATGTTTGCGTTTTTGTATGCTTTAGTACCCGAGCTATCCATCTAGAAGCTACGTCAGACTTAACCACTGAGAAGTTTCTGGCAGCCTTCTCGCGCTTCTCCGCCCGACGTGGCTGTCCACACCACATACACTCTGAACACGGCAAAACGTTCGTTGGAGCCTCAACGTCCTTATGCAAGGATTTCATTAAAGCCACGAGGGCATTGATACTTTCCAAGTTTAGTCTCCAAAATGTGACCTGGCACTTCAACACGCCCGGCGCACCTCAAATGGGGGGGGCTTTGGGAGGCAGGTGTCAAAAGCTGCAAGACACACTTATACAAGCAGACGGCTGTCGGGAAATACACATTCGAGGAACTAACTACCCTCCTAGCAAAAATTGAGGCCTGTGAAAACTCGAGGCCTATTTCTCCAATGCGTCCACTGACCTTGTAGCTCTCAGCCCCGGGCACTTCTTAGTGGGTGGGACGCTCCGTCTCCCGATGGAGGCCACTGATTCCAAGTGACTCTTCCTTTTGTTCACGCCTCCCAGATTTATCCACTGTCAGACGTTCTTACTAGTCCAGACGTTCTTACTAGTTCATGTCGTTCTCTGGTGTCTGTCCTTTTGCATGTCACAGTCATCTCCATCATCCATAACACATTACCTTTGTTTTTATCTATTCCCACACACAGAGTGTTTACGATGGCACCAACTAGCAACCAACACGCTTACAAGTGCCGCGTTTGCAGAGGAATTCACGCCTTGAGAAAATGCCAACGGTTTCTCCGTCTTCCGGCCCTTAAGTGACTCCGCCTTGTCCTTATTAATCGGTATTGCGCCAACTGCCTTGCTCACGAGCATTCGGGCCAAACCTGCCGAAGTAAGGCCAAGTGCCGCGTCTGCGGTGGAAGGCATCACACCCTCTTGCACATCCAAGAGCCCCAGTCGCCGCGCGCAGCACGACAACAGCAGCAGCAGAGGATGTCGCCGACAATGTCGTCACGCTCAGCGCCCAGTGACCCTGCTACAGTTCCATCGTGCGCTTCTATCCTGCAGCGCACGAGTGTGAGCATCCTTCCAACGGCGTCGGTTTTGGTCGGTTCCAATGTAAAATGGTTTGACGCTCGAGCTTTGGTGGATCCATGCTGCCCCGTGAGTCGCATCCACGTATGTTCATGTCGAACCAGGCTTGGTGCAACATCGCTAGCTTGGAATCACTTGGAGAAATAAAGTGCACAAAGCAGCAAGTGAATTCAACCCCGAAACCGAATTTTTATTAAATACTTGGCAGGACTCAGCACGGCAAGGACCCGCCCCAACAGACACTAAATTTAATAATCTATATCAAATAATAGCATTAATCACATTTATAATAACAATAACTGGCATTATGTTGTATCTTATTTATAAGTTTAAAAATATACCAAACAAAGTAATTGTTGAATTAAATTAATTAAAACCCACAACAGAGACACCGAATAATGAAGAAATTGTTAATAAATGAATTGTACTACAATAAAACATTATTTTATACCCAAAACTATCGCCCTGAGGACAGCCCTAATTCAAAAGTTGGGGGAGTGACATATCCACATCCACACATAAACCCACACACGATATGCATATGCTTACACACCTACACACCCTTTCCACACATTAGATCTTACTCTTGAGTCACCCCTATCAAAAGGAAACAAAACTTGAAACCCAGATATTCTTAACATTTTCTTAACTCAGAAGGCTCTGGGAAATTTCCATTGTTAATGTTAAATCCCAGACTAAACCTTTATTGTCGCGCCGCTGATAAGTTCCAACGGCACGTTCCCACACTTTTGCCATATTCAAATTGCGTCTCCTTTAAACCTGTAAACAAGATAAGACAAAGAACTCTCTTTCACTCACTTAAAATCAAAGCTCACTCAATCGAAATAGAAAGTTCACTCAAAATAAAAATGTCTCACTCAAAAGATCGAAAGCTTTCGGAAACCGAGGCTTGATCCACAAGATAGTTAGATTTAAGAATCAGTTCAGTTCAAGACTTAAAATCAATAGTCGGTGTTCTCAAAAATAAAAATGTTGTAACTAGTGAAAGTTATATAAAAATAAAAAATACATTTTTTGAAAAACAAGAAAGGAAGCAAACTTCGGCAAGCCGAAGATCATACACCCTTGCAGCTATTTCAAAAACTAAATATTCTTGAAAACATTAAAATTATGATTTTCTTGCATATATGTTTAAAAACTTTGAAGCTATGATAACTTGCAGCTTAAATAATCGATAATTTCTATGGCAGCTATATAATATCGTTTTCCGATTTTAATAAAATTAAAAGCCTTATTCTAAACTATAAAATTATAACAAAGTCAAAAAGTAATGAAAAGAATTACAAAATAGAAAAGTTTCATTTTAAAAACAAGAAAGTAAGCAAACTTCGGCTACCCCCAGTTCATATACCCTTGCAGCTATTGCAAAAATTAAATATTTTTGGAAACATTAAAATTATGATTGACTTGGGTGTTTTTACATTGAAGCTATTTGAAGCTTATTTGATAGTTTCTATGGCAGCTTTATGATATCGTTTTCCGATTTTAATAAAATTAAAAGCGCAATTCTGAACTGTCAAATTATTAATTATTCAGAATTTCTAAAAATAGTAAAATTTTGTTTATATCATATGTTGAAAACCACATCTAGCAATAATAAAATCTGTACTTGATGATCAGCTAACAAAGCAAAATGTTAAAAAAAATATTATAAAACGGTACTGACAAACCTGATTTTATAGTATAAAACATGCTTGCAAACAAAGCTAAAAATGTTATTAAACTTCAGCTAAATAAATAACAAGCCTTATTTACTATGAAGTCAGTTGCCACAAACCCGAGTATATATATAAAAATCAATGTATATATAATTCCATCACTCAAAAACCGCCGAACCGAATTTGATGAAACTTTTCGTAAGATATTTGTCTTAGATCATGGATGCTTGATAGCCATTGTACTGTTCGCGACCCACCCACGCACACACCTACGCGTTAACTCTAACTATCGAACCGTTTGACCAACCTTACCCAAATCTTTCACATTAAACACTATGAAGATCCAAAAATTATCAGAACACTGTTTGTATTGACTGTTGTCACAACCCCGCATCCACCCACGCATTTATCGTAAAACAGACTTCAAGTTTTTTCAGTTAAATATAACAGATTAAAATAGAAACAAATTTGAACAAATGTTCATTTCATTTATAAAGTGAAAGTGTTTCTAAAAAGACCATAGAAGTTATTATTTTCAACGTCCAAAATCAAACATAGGTTGACGTAATCGAAATGCTCGGGGCGTGTTGTCACAAAAAATACCACATAGTGCATTGCAACGTTGACAAAATAGATTTGAAGAAGCTCATGCAAGAAATCCATCAAGGTCTACGCAAATACGACGTCGATATGTTCTGTGCTGCATTTAATTATATCGACTATAATGTACATTGATATATTGGAATGATGAATATGATATGCCCACATTGTGAAGCGGCTTAATTTAGAAGAATCGTGTTTTTTACATGGGCAGTTATATGTTGAATGTTCGAGAGTCGGTACTGCACATAGTTTATTCATTCATGCACCGTAAAGTAAAACTTAAAACGTTGTTTATCCAAATGTTTTGGATTAGAATTTAAATTTTTGAGATTTACAATCTATTATATGTGCTTAAGTACTTTAAGTAAAAGGAAACTGTAGAATAAATAAATTTTTTCATGCTTTTGAATGAAAGCGTTACAAAAATTTTATTGAGCGAATAGTTTATATTGGTCTAATGCATCTTCATAATCTTAAGCGAAGCGTGCTTGTTAGCTAGAAATATATACATTATTATACATAATTAAAAATATCAATCAATCAAATATATAAACAAATTAAAATAATGCAATCAAGCAGGAGTCGAACTTGGGCCGTGCTTGCCCAAGACCTACCCAACGCGCTGCGCCACAAACCCCTTGCATTCTATGTGCACAATGCCCCTTTTACTTTTGTTTCTCTTTGTCAACATGATTCTTAAATCGAGTTGACAAAAATTTAAATTCAGAAGACAATTTTTGTTTGACGAAAAATTCAAGGTCATCTTCAGGAATTTCCAAAAATAGAACTCAGTATGTGTAAAGTTCAAATACCTGTGAAGTTTTTTTGTTTTTGGCTTTGCAAAAAAGCAGCAGTATAGAGACATTTTCTTGACATTTTTTCCGTTAATCATCTTAGTGTTATAGAGTCTTTGCCTAGATATTGTGTTTAGAAGATAAGGGCAATCACCGCTGTCCTTCTAACTACGCACCTAGCATGATTCCATGTCCTGCTGGCTAGTGCTCTTGAGTACTTTTATGACTACCAAAAAGACTCACCTGCTGGTTTACAGCAGCAGCGATTTCCTTCCCCATATCCCTATCCAAAGCTCTGTAGAAGCACTCGTCATCGTCATGGCAGTGTTCTAATTCTACGCAGGAATTGGTCATTGTGGAAATTCGCTTAAAAGTGAATGTGTCACAGGTGTGCCCCTCGTCACTGCTCTCATCGACATCCAACAGTGCTGGCTCCTTGTCCAGGGCGTAGGTAGATTTTCGGTGAAGCTGCCGGAAGGCTGAGTCTTCGACGACCAATCGATCAATAACGTGTGGCTTGGCAAACTGACGGTCTTCTATGACCCTTATCCCGCAGGGTTGGTTCGCTTGACTGAAGGTCCTACCTGCAATTTTCTGGATTAAATTGGCACGGACAAACTTGCCCTCGGATATATTGGTCACATGGCGAGCGTGGCTCGACATGTGGATCGTAGCTCTAGTAATAGCATAGCCTATGAGACTAATTCCCAGCAGAAGACCACTCCAAAAGCCTAGGGGATTGACGAACGGCAAAATGTTTAGGTAGAAGTTAAACCGCGAGTCCAGAGAGTCGGGCAGTTTTGACATCATCTGAAAAAACGGTTTTACTGAAAGGCTGATATTGCAACAATTAGGTAAATACGTACGATCTCGAACCATAGCATGGGCACCGTAAGATGACTAAACTTGGAGACTGTCGGAAAATTATATAGGTCTTTGAAGTGCATGTTAATTTGCACTTTAACAGATAGCGAAAGCGGCAGTCCGGATTCCTAAAAAAATAACAATAGATACATTTGTGAACGAGAAAACTTGCAATCTTCGCAAGATTGAAAATTGGACAAATTTCATCTGAATGCGATTAAAATATGGCTGTTGCGTATGTCTTGTTATAATATATGGTATTTGTTTGTGATTTCCTTTTATTGTGATTCGGTTCTACTGTTTTATTTAATTAATTAAATTAAGTCTTGTGGAATAAAAGTAAATTTAATATAAAAATAGTTATATAAAAAACAACTCAATTGTTTAAACCTGTTTTAACAGTGACATAATTGGTCAGAAATGTAAAGGTTAAATAATACTTGCGGGTTCAGAACAAGGCAAACATTTTTAGATTTTATTTTTCGCATTTGGTTAAGCGTACAGTAATTGATTCTAACAATGAAAGTAGCTGGTAACTTATACATACCGGTTGAATGACAAAGGCTGAAGAGTGCTTAGCCGGATCAGGGTTTAGGCCGGAAACGTTTTTTTGCAGCCCCAAGTCACCGTTCATGAAATGTGGAAAGCTCAAGGAGATTGGGAATCCGTAGTAGCAGTCAGTGACGTCAATCAGTCCAACCGGCTGGCAGTCACCTGTTGAGAATGGTGAAAGGTGAGAAAGAGTACACAGAGAAAAAAACACATTTATGAAATACAATCCGTGTTAATTGATGTACGATTTTATAAATTAAATAAAATGCCCGTTTTTAAATCAAGCAAAAATCAGATTTAAATTCAACTCAACATGATTGAATTTCGTAGTCTAGCGGTTCTCAAATTCCGGTTTGTTTATTTCTGATATCCCGTATTTATTCAAAAATTGTAAAAAGAATTATGTTTGTTTTTGTGTTTTTTCGGTTTTCTGAACTTTTCAACTTAACTTTCGCCGGCCTGGCCTCTTTTATTATTTTTTGTTTATTCTTATTTCCCGTGCAATGAGATGCTGTCCGGCAAAGATGTCTTTACATTTTAAGCCATCTCTGGAAATACCTGTTGTAAAAGCAATATTGGCCCCCGTGTGAGTAAGTATTTGGAGTTTGCCAAGGACCAAATCATTAGACCACCGGTCAATAAAGACGAAGTTGTCAAAAAAGTCGCCAACCAAGCCTCTAGGAATGCCAAGGCGATTTCCTTTGATGCCAGAAATTGCCTCGCGGACATCTCGAACCATTTAATCAATGGAAATCAAGATTTTGACGATCCTTTTGATCCTGGAACTTGCTCTTTATCTTTGAATATGACAACTAATGAATCTTTTCCAGCTATGAACCCTTTTTACTCCCAATTGGATTAGTAAGAATGCTGCTGAAATAGAGCGCCTGGTTCAGGTAAATAACATTAGGAGAAGAAGAAATCTGGACGTAAGCGGTGGAAGTATGAATAAGACTTCGCTAATAAAGCCTGTTAGCAATCAAAAACGTCTAAAAGTAGCCGCCTCTGCTATGATTTCTTAGTGCTTTAAATGAAGAACAATAGCTTTGATGTTCTGTCTGATTTTGACGATGATACTATAACTATTGATCCAATCACCATACTTACTCAGGGAAGAACAATAGCTTTGCTGTTCTGTCTGATTTTGACGATGATACAATGACTATTGATCCAATCACCATGCTTTAGTATGGCCATGGCGTATCCAAACCTGTACAACTTAACTTTCCTGCGGTATTCTCAAGCTAAAAATAAAAAACGCGATCCCCGTTCTCTTCCCTTTCTGCTGAGGGGTGTCACTGAATTTCGAAAACTATTTGCTTTACTTTCATCTGTGGTTCTCGCCTCAAGAGGACTGGTTGAACTTCCTGTAAAATTACTGTGGATGACGGAAGTGTTCACTGTGTGGTCCAGAAGCTGTTTAAGGATAATGGAATCCCTTTCAATTTACAAAGAAAGGGCCTTTCGAGTCGTCATCAATATTCTCCATGCTGATAGCTGAAATTACTGCCAGGCTTAAAGCATTAGGGCAAATCCTCACCCCCTGGTGAACTCATAGAAACAAATTCTTAAAATTTAGAAATCTCGCCTTTAAATCGGCTAGTCTTTGAATCAATGACTAAAATTTCTTGATTCAAGAAAATATTGTAATTAAAAATGGAAATCCTTTCTGATTGTAATCTTTTAAGAAAAAAACTTTCTTAATAATAGGAAAAAGACTTAATTTTGTTTTTTTTTTCGGACGACAACAGCAATAAAAATTGTTTAGTTTTTAAAGGTGAATTTGCCTTTGAGTTCCATCACTAACCATACAACATATAGACTGGTCATTTCATACAAGGCATTTGGGCACAAAAAAACGGATCGCGGGAGGTCCCCCGTGCTCACAGCAGCAGGCCCATGCACTTCGTGTGCGTTCGGGTTTTTTGCTCTCTCATTCTTATTCTCATTTTTATGCTCGCGCACTCATTGCACGAGTTCAGTCGTTCAGTCACAGAGAGGCGCTTTTTGAAGAAGGCTGCCCTGCGCTTGAATTCGTCTTTGTATGTATGCGTGATCATGCATTCTCATACACGGGAGCATGTGTGCGTTTATTTCATTTCATATTGCATCAAGAATATTTTATCTTTTGCCACTTTTTAAACTTGGTACCATAAGAATATGGGCGTATTTACTATTGGGTTATGATATAAATATGAATATTATATGTTATAATATATTTTTTTAATATTTCAGCATACATTTTATTTTTGTTTACAAATTCAAATCAGTGGTAGCAGTAAAATGTTTTACGTATATGTAAGTTAACTGTTGCCAAAGTTGTTGACCACAGTTTACGTAAACATCGCGCCGGCCAAACTGCTGACACAGCGTCTGGCCGGATGCTCGTACATAGCCGGCGAACACACTATGAAGTTCAATTATGTTAGCTTTAAGTTTCAGTTCTGATTCGACTTTCGAATTATAAAGTGCCATCGCTCGTAAACCCAAATCCGACCAACAGTCGTTAACTGCGTATAATTTATTCACTGTCTGAGTCCATAGATCAGCAGGTAAGAGGGGCAGTCACCCTTCCAACGTAATCATCCTAATTCAGCATTGGGACACCTTCGGCCAGCCGGCAAGCAATCAACAGCGGACATACCGTTCGCCTGAGAGGAAGAAAAGGAACTTCCTGATACCGACGGCGACTCATCACCCACCGGATTAACAACTAAACTAATTGGCGCTCAACTAGTGGTAACAAATTACCCGACCGAATAAAACTAAAGCTTGGAAATTAAAAGTGACGGCGGCGCGGGAAAAACGTAGCTGCAAAACGACACAAAATGCACAAAACATGTAAATGGGCCCTTCGGCCAAAACTTTTATGTCTTCAATCAAAGTTATCTATATAATTCGAACCACTGTCTCAAGAAAAACAAGCATTTAATTCTGCCGATTTAATTCTTGTAACAAAAAAAAAAAAAAATCAAATAAATAAATAAACGAGTGTGAAGTGAAATTTTAGAAAATCTCAGTATTTAGAATTTTATAATTTATAATTAGACAGCCGCAGTTAAGTTAAAAGGAAATACGACCCCCAAAGTCTTTCGACTTTGTCTTTGTTTATGCAGCGCTTTTGCTTACGTGCACGGGTTTCTGTGCAGTTAAATTCACCTGCCCATGAGTGATCCGTTTCTCCAATATAGGAACAGAAAACAATACTCAAGCGACTCAGAGTCCGAGAGCATAGGGCAAGTCCACGCCTCAACCCCAAAACGCAAGCCCCCCGTCCCTCCTACAGACGTCATGGATCCCGAGCAACTTAGGTCCGTTATACAGGCAGCGGTTAATAATGCCCTAACAGAACAGGCCGTTCATAACCACATAAGAGAGCAGGGGTTAAGACAACAAATCGAGGAGTTGGCTGGCAGGGTGGCAGCAATAAATACTTCACCAGCAACGGCCGCAGAAATAAAAACATACACGGCTATTCAAATAGATGATAATATACAATGAAGCGAACCTTTAGATGCTGTAAAATGCTTGCCCGAATTTGCGGGTGCACAGGAAACATACGTCTCCTGGCGACAGGCGGCCACGGCCGTTTACCATATTTTCAGACGGTATGATGGTAGCTCGCGCCACTACCAGGCAGTAATCATCATTAGAAGTAAGATTAGGGGCCCTGCCGACGCCGTGCTGTCCTCATTCGGCACGGTACTAAATTTCGACGCGATAATAAATCGTCTTGACTTCACGTTCAGTGACAAGCGACCAATGCATGTCATTGAACAAGAGCTGGGAACCCTAAGACAGGGTGGCATGACCCTTCTACAGTATTACGATGAGGTTGAGAAAAAACTCACCTTATTGACAAATAAAGTCAATATGTCGTACGACACGTCAATGGTAACAAATTTGTGTGCCAAATTCCGCGAGGACGCTTTACGCGTGTTCATTTGAGGGCTCAAGCGAAACCTCATCTTCTCGGCAAAGCCGAAAGACATGCCATCGGCTTTGGCCCTGGCACAAGAAGTGGAATCAAACCACGAAAGGTACATTTTCGCAACTACGTTTGCAAGAAGCCAGGAGGACAAAGATCGTCGGCAAAATCCAAAGTCACAAGATCGTCAACAGACAAGCCCTTCCCGCAGCCTAATCAGCAGTTTGGTGCCGGTAAAAACCCGCACTTTAGCAAACCACATAAGGCCCAAGTGCATTCTGCACCGCAAAATAATACTCCGGAGCCAATGGTTGTTGACTCATCCATTTCTAAATTTGTACAACCGACCCAAGCACAGGCTTACCAAAACGGGAAACCGGCTACGTGCGGCCGTTCAGGCCCTATTAAAAGACAAAGAGTAAATCATCTCGCTCAAAGCGGCGAACAGGCCGACAAAAATTATTCTAGCGCAGCCTCCAGTGCAGCGGCAAAAATTGATGACGATACCATTGAAGATTATGATTCGGAGGCACTACCATATAACACTTCGGTAGTAGCCACAATAAGAACAATGGATGAGGAACCTATTTATGCAAAACTGTATCCGTACCCATGGGGGCGGCCGATTTTGTTAACAAGGAAATCCAAAATCTATTGGGCAACGGCATAATCCAAAAATCAGTGTCTCCGTACAACAACCCAATATGGGTAGTGGACAAGAAGGGCACTGATAAAATGGGCAACAAAAACATGCGACTAGTAATTGACTTTCGCAAGCTAAATGATAGAACGGTACCTGACAAGTACCCCATGCCAAATATCTCCATGATATTGGGAAACCTAGGCAAGGCCAAATATTTTACAACTTTGGACCTTAAGTCAGGATACCACCAGATCATGCTTGCAGAGCGTGATCGCGAAAAAACTTCCTTTTCGGTAAACGGAGGGAAATATTAATTTCGCTGACTCCCTTTTGGTCTGAAGAATGCTGCTAGCATTTTTCAAAGGACAATCGACGACATTTTGCGAGAGCAAATCGGCAAATTTTGTCACGTATACGTGGATGATGTGATTATTTTTTTTTTTTTTAAATGAAGAATCACATGTCACACACGTAGATTGGGTTCTAAAGAACCTCTACGAATTAAACATGTCTGTAGAAAAATCGCACTTCTTTAAAAAAAGCGTAAGCTTCTTGGGATTCATAGTTACCAGCAATGGTGCAACAACTGACCCAGAGAAGGTCAAAGCCATTAAAGACTTCCCGGAACCAAAATCCCTGTTTCAAGTCAGATCATTCCTTGGCCTGGCGAGCTACTACAGATGTTTCATAAAGGACTTTGCAGCAATAGCAAGACCCATTTCGGACAACTTGAAAGGGGAAAACGGAAGGGTTAGTAGACATAAGTCACGGAACATTTAGGTCCAGTTCTCTGAGGCGCAGCAACAAGCGTTTCAGAAGCTGCGAAATATCTTGGCATCTGAAGACGTCATGCTAAGATACCACGATTTTTAAAAAGCATTTGATCTAACGACAGATGCATCGGCCTATGGCATTGGAGCGGTATTGTCCCAAGAGGGTCGTCCTATCAGAATGATCTCAAGGACATTGAACGACAGGGAAAGAAATTATGCTACAAATGAAAGGGATTTGTTAGCTATTATTTGGGCATTAGCCAAATTACAGCACTATCTGTACGCAGTAAAAGACATAAATATCTTTACTGATCATCAGCCCTTGACCTTTGCGCCTCGGAGTCAAATCCGAACGCTAAAATCAAGAGGTGGAAGGCGCGCATCGATGAGTCAGGTGCGCGTATTTTTTATAAGCCTGGCAAAGAGAACTTGGTCGCGGACGCGCTGTCCAGACAACAACTCAATGCTATGAGCAGGAAGCTGAATCATGCATAGCCACGATACACAGCGAACTCTCCCTGACCCACACCATTGATTCTACGGACAAACCACTGAATTGTTTCCAGAACCAATTGGTTCTCGAAGAGGCGCGCTCCCCATTGAAACACAGCTTCATACTGTTTGGGAACAAAAGGCGTAACTTAGTTAGCTTCTCTTGCAAATAATCATTGCTCAGAGAAATCGCAGATATTATCGTTCCTAATGGCGTAAACGCCGTTCATTGTGACCTACACACTTTGGCCATGGTACAGGACCAGCTGGTTCGACAATTTCCAGCAACGAAATTGTCACAGCTGAGCATCCCTATTATCCCATAGATCGGCCCAGGAAAATGTGAAGCAAGTGCTCTCCGAGTACTACTTCCCGAAGATGGCAAAATTGGCCAGCGAAATCGTCTCAAACTATAAGACATGCGCGAGAGCCAAATATGACAGACATCCAAAAAAACAAGAGCTGGGTGAGACACCAATCCCCTCTCATATAGGAGAATTATTGCACATAGACATATACTCCACCGACAGGAAATATTTTCTCACTTGCATCGACAAATTTTCGAAATTTGCTGTCGTGCAACACGTCCACTCAAGGACCATTGAGGATCTTAAACATGCTTTATTATCAGCTGATGAATTATTTTTCAAAAGCTAGAGTAATCTATTGCGACAACGAACCATCGTTGAAGTCGCAGACAATCTCAACCTTGCTCAATAATCATTTTGGCGTTAGCATTGCAAATGCACCGCCTCTACATAGTGTTTCAAACGGACAGGTAGAGCGGTTCCATAGTACCCTATCGGAACTCAGTCGATGTTTAAAAATCGACACCGGAATAACCGACACCGTGGAAATAATTCTATTAGCCACTACCAGGTACAACAAATCAATCCACACGGTAATTGACAAAAGACCAGCTGATGTTGTGCAGGCGAACCCGGACGACTTACAAATAGAAGTCCGGGAAAAGATAAAAAACGCACAGGACGCGCTAAGAAACAGGGAGAACACGACTCGACAGAATAGGGTCTTCGGAGTTGAGAAAAAGTTTTCGTAAAGTTCAACAAAAGGCTAGGAAATAAACTCACACCCTTGTATGGGGAAAGAGCTGTAGAAGCGGACCTGGGGACCACGGTCCTCATTAAGGGGAGGGTGGTCCACAAGGACAATCTTAAATAGTACAATCAGATAATGTCCTTCTTTAACCATTTTTTATTACACTTTTAAGCCACTTGGCGCAAATTCGTACTAGCCACAAGTTTCATTGCCACTGGCATGCCTTTTAGTTTAAGTTTATTTTATTGGTGGTGGGATACCTCTCGATGAACAAAAAATAGCTAAAGTTCAATTCCACAGGTTCGGACTCATACCTTATTTTTTCCTATCCTTGGCGTCGGCTCACATAACTGATTATTCCCAGGTCAAGTATATCCCCATTGTTGACGGCCAAATACTAGTGTGGGAAGAGTTCGCGTTTGTCACTCACACAGCGAACCTCTCGGAGTAGGCGCGCGTGGTGGAAGAAACAGACAACATGATAAACATGTTTCCACTATCCCACATCGAGTAGCTAGGAGTCTAGATTTCTTAGGGTCAGCGCTAAAGGTCGTAGCAGGGACACCAGACGCAGGTGATTTAGAGAAAATCAGATTCACCGAAATGAAGTTAGTTGAGTCAAGCAATAGGCAAATTCAAATAAACACTAACATTCAAAATCAAATTCATCAGCTAACATCGACCGTTAATCAAATTCTGAGATCCGCCAAAAATTCACAAGTAGACACTGGACACCTATATGAGGCACTACTTGCAAGAAACAGAATGCTGATGATGGAATTACAGAATTTAATGCTTGCAATAACCCTTGCCAAAATTAATATTTTAGACCACGAAGACTTAAAATCAGTTTGGCTTGAGGAACCCACCAACACTCCCATAGGGGATCTTTTGTCTGTTTCGTCCGTGAAGGTTCTGCAGTCCGTTAACGTTTTACATTTTATCATAAAATTTCCTAAAGTAAAATTAGCATGCAAAAAGATAACTATTTTTCCACTCGCTCATAGTGGGACAATGTTGCAGATAACAGACAACATTATAGCGGAATGCGACGGAGAAATTCACGCCATTAAAAACTGCTCCGTGTCACCGGGAGCCACATTCTGCCGTTTGGCAGAGAGTTCATGCGCCAAAGAATTGCATGCTGGTGGGATGGCGTATTGCCGAACACAACAGAGCGACCTGCACCCAATCACATACGTGGACGAAGGGATCGTAATCATCAACGACAGGTCTGCCAATGTTCGAGTGGACAATGGGACAGAAGTCTGGATACATGGCACTCACCTCATCACCTTCGATAAACAGGCCATGATAAATGAAAACCCTCTTTATCAATCACGCTAACGCCCAGAAGAGAACTCCAGGGGCAGCCAGCTCCCCCTGTTCTCAGCCTCCCGAACCTTCACCGCTTGAGTGAACGAAACTTGGAGTTTATCAAGGAGTTCCGAGGCGAGATTGACGACAACCAAATGCATCTCGCAGCAATTATTGTAGGAACTATATGCTGTGCGCTCATCTGCATTGGTCTTACTTACCAGCGACTTAGTAGGGCAAAAAGATCTGCCATCCAAATAAAAGAAGTGATTGCAGATTTAGGATCGACCGAGGGCGGCCTTAACTTAAAAGGGGGAGTAGTTAACTGTGGCCAGCAAAACTAAAGTTGTTGACCACAGTTTACGTAAACATCGCGCCGGCCAAACTGCTGACACAGCGTCTGGCCGGATGCTCGTACATAGCCCGCAAACACTGCCCATTGGAGTGACCGCTATGAAGTTCAATTATGTTAGCTTTAAGTTTTAGTTCTGATTCGACTTTCGAATAATAAAGAGCCATCGCTCGTAGACCCAACTCCGACCAACAGTCGTTAACTGTGTATTTTGTGTATTTATTCACTGTTTGAGTCCATAGATCAGCAGGTAAGAGGGGCAGTCACCCCTTCAACGTAATCATCCTAATTCAGCATTGGGACACCTTCGGCCAGCCGGCCAGCAATCAACAGCGGACATACCGTTCGCCTAAGAGGAAAAAAAGGAACATCCTGATACCGACGGCGACTCATCAACCACCGGATTAACAACTAAACTAATTTGTATGTATTCGAATTTATAGAAATCAGTCCACTGAGATGGGAACAGGGCATATCGCAGTCGTGTCACTTAAAACACCGACTGCTCTTCAGTGGTTGAGAAAACTTCAAACTAAATCAGTTCTTATCAATGTTTTGCGAGCGGTTGGTGCCTGCATACCCTACCGACGATTGCTTTTAAGGGGAGCAGGCTTTTAGGACACTTGTTTTAAATGTTATGTTTTGTGATCTTTGGTTGATTTATTTTCTAATGATTCGCAGTGTTGTTTTAATTGTCTTTAAACAAGTAATAAATAATAAAATACTTTTTTCATTTTTGTAAAGGTAAATGGAACAAATATAAAAGTCAAAATTTTTTAATGATAATAATTTGTTTTAGTGATAATAATTTTAGATTTTAATTGTACCAGTATCTTGGATTATAACGAATTGTTTAAAGACAATTAAAATGACCAGACTATATGTTGTATGGTTCCATAGCGCAATATCCCTCAAAAATAGAAAACCAGCCTTTGAAAAACAAATGCTAAGCGAAAGAAAAAGAACGGTAAAAGACGAAGTTGATGACGACGAAGTCGGCGTCAGTCGGTTGACTGTGCCGAGCATAACCAAAAAATGTTTATTTGGCGCGTGCCACTTAGTATAATTTGTGAAGTACAATGGATGCCACGCTTTTGAAGGGATTGGAAGGAAAGGCCTTCACAACAATTTTTGAAGGTGAGTATGTTACTACAATGCAATGCGTTTACATGTGAACTTATGCACCGCGCGCTATAGAATACTTTTCATAAAGTAATTTATGTTACGCTTTTGATAGTTTTTAAAAAAATTTATTGATTTTTATTTTAATATTGGATTTTTCAGAACTAAACATCACCAAAAGGGCGTTGGAATGCCTTCAGTGGGATCAAATAAGGCATCACATACCTAAGGAGCTGTTTGGCCAAGCAGTCATTTTTTTCAAAAATTTAACGAAGTGGCAAAAGGGAAAGGTAAGTTAAATGCAATAAATTTAAATGGAGATAAGAAACAATACGCGTAAAAAATTACGTTTTTGTAAATATATATACAAAAACGTGATTTTTTGTATAAAAACATGTGCGTATATTCATACATACACACATATGCAAATAAAACAACCCCTAATTTTTTGCGCCAAGTGATCTCGCATTGAGTTGGTGCTCGAATTTAATATGAAAGAGTAAATAGAGAATGAAAGTTATATTTATTTATACTCATAGACTTAGGAAAATAAAAATGATAACGTAAAATAGTTCATTTGCATGGGCAAATAAGCAACCGGTGCAGATCTCTGATATGAATATAAATATATGCATGAGTGTAAATACATACATACATACATAAATGTTTTTGCAAGTGTAGAAAGTGTTTTTAAATTGTTAAACCTCTTCATTCGCAGACAATCGTGTCTGAGTTTGTCTGTCATTAACTTTCTGTCTCTCTCTCGAGCACGCTTCCTTTAACCCTCTCTTCATTTTTCTTTCTCTGTCATTCGTTCAATCCTACTCTATTTTTCTTCCCTCTCCCTTCCACTGTTTACAACAGTTCCATTTTGCCTAATTCTATTGCCTCTGCTTCCGAAAAATTCAGAAGTCGAAGCCTCTGGAAGTATAACGGAATATGCGTTTTAAGGAATTCGTTTGCAGTAAGCCAAGGGTGCTCAAGCAAGACAACAACAATTTCGTTGGTTTCTGTTTGGATCGCCAAACTGTTTTTGTCTTCTGTTTTCTTTGTAAATGCACTGCCATAAAGCAGTTTTGAGCACCCTTGTTTTAAATATTTGTGCAAAATAATTACTATTTTTATTATATTTGTATCTTTCAGGCACATCATGATGAAAATGAAACAGTAATTCCATTGTATGATTTGGTTTGTATACAAACTTTTTTAAGTGTACAGGTGGACGTCTCTAAAATTTTGTTAGAGTCGAACTATTAAATATCAGAAAATCGTGTTTTCAATATGGCCAAGCCGAAATAGGAAATGTTTTTCCGCCTTTTCAAATAACACATATTAAAAAGTTCAATTTGAAAGCAACGGCACGAGAAATTCTACGTTTATTTCATTTTTTCCTCTTATGGTGGGGACCTCATTACTATTAATGATAGTGAATGGCAATTCCTTAAAAATTTGCTAAAGCTTATTGTCGCAATAACGCAATCAAAATATAACAGTACAGACTTAAAAAATTTGAAAGAACTTGTTATTTATCACAATAAGGAATATCCAAATTTATTTAACGACAATCTTATACCAAAACACCACTTTCTAAATCATTATTATAAAATTATAGAAGAATCTGGTCCGTTAAAATACTTATGGACTTTTCCCTTTGAAGCGAAACATAAAACCCTAAAAGCGTATGCAAAAAATATAACATCCAGAAAAAATATTATTAAATCTTTATCTATAAAATGTTCTATTCACTATGCAAGTTACTTACAAAATTTTACTATTAAAACAATATCAGTAAGCAAAACTAAATGCTTAGTAGTAAACTCCCCCTTTTATGAAAAAATACGAAAATTTTTTCCAAACTTAATAAATGCTGAATGTTTTTCCTACATTAATGTTAGAAATGTATTGTATAAGAAAAATATGATAATATTTTTATTAACACCACGAATAGTTTTTTATGAAATAACAGAAGTATTAAAGGTGGAAAATGAATTTAGTTTTTTAAGCATAAAATTGAGGACAATATTTGATGAACATTTTATGTGCCATGAGTTGAAAAATAAGTTGGGGTACACAATTTTAATTTAAGTGATATTAATGCACCACCTATACATATTCATAAGCTGAATAACAAATGTTACCTTAAGCCCAAATTTTATTTTTGAAAAGTCAATTTAAAAAATGTTTGATTTAATATAATTATGTTAATACATAAATGATGTTTGTATATATTTATAATAATTTGTAAATAAATAACAAATTTAAGAAAACTTATATTTTCAATGGAGTTTTATTTCTTGTTCCAAGAAAAATTATTTCTCGTTTTGAGAAAAAGTATTTTTCGTTTTAAGAAACATAATATATTATTTTAAGCATAATATTATTTCTCTTTTTGAGAAATATAATTTCTTATATTAAGAAATATTATTTCTTATTTTTATTTCTCATTTTGAGAAATATTATTTCTTTTTTAAAAAAATATTATTTCTTATTTTGAGAAATAATATTTCTGTTTTTAAAATATAATATTTCTTGCTTAAAGAGCTGCATTTCTTGTTTGGAGAAAGGAATTACCATTAATTTAAGAAAGAAATTTTCTTCAAATAAAGGCGACTCACCTTTGGCGAAAATTTAAAGGCGATTTTACTAGATTTTAAGAAGAAATTGCTATGAGTTTGAGAATGGCAAGGCAAACCAGGATATATTCTTTGTTGATTTGGAACCAGCGAGAAACAAAAAAGAAGTTTATGATATACGCACAGTAGATTACCAGGTGGTGACAGTAGAACTAAAGCTCCAGAGAAAAGAACCTTTAAGGTGTTTTCGATGTCAAGAATTTGGCATTCTAAAAATTGATTGCTCACTTTTGCTAAAGTGTGCCAGATGTGCTGGTGACCATGAGACGAAGCTCAAGGATAAGTGTCTGGCCACGAGAGAAGAGCAGTTTAAATGCAACAACTGTTACTCTAATCATATTGCCACCTCTCGCCGATGTCCTGCCTATTTGAAGGCTATTGAGAAACTTAGGACTAATACCTCTGTGGATCGCAGCCTGATTCAAAAGCTTGTCCTTAAACCTGCTTTGCCCCCGGCTCATAATGCTTTTTTTACCTCGCGACCTTCTGTATCCTCCTTGCCAGTCCGTGATTCGCGACAAAATTTATTGCTCCGCTAAGCCAGCCAAACCTTGAAACTACTCAACAACCTGCCCAGGACAGCATTCTGGAATTTATTGATAAGTTGAGGAAGCAGCAAGAAAATGTTGCGATAGCTCAAGCGGCTGCAATTGATAAACTGTTGGTACGCTTTGATCAAGTGATGTCGATGATGACGGCGACGTTGGAAATGATACAGAGCGTGATGTTTAAGCACGCCACGCTGGGGTCGACGCGATGCGATGACTAATTACGGGCTAAATATCGTAATTTGGAACGCTAACGGCTTAGTTGGCAAATCTTCTCCAGGAACGCAAAATTGACATTCTACTTTTTTAACCGATTATCTTCATCTTTGAATGTGACAAAAAATGAATCTTTTCTGGCTTTGAACCCTTTCTCCCAATTGGATTAGTAAGAATGCTACTAATAAAGGCCGTCTGATTAAGGTAAATAACTCAAGCTCAAACTCAAGACGACTGGTCGACTGGCTTCTGGAATTTATTTTTAAGTTAAGTGACAAACTGTTGGTACGCTTTGATCAAATGATGTCGATGATGACGACGACGTTGCAAAAGCTACAGAGCGTGATGTTTGAGAACGGCACCCCGCTGGGGTTGAATGTCGTAATTTGGAACGCCAACGGCTTAGTTGGCAAATCTCTGGAAGTTGAGCATCTTCTCCAGGAACGCAACATTGACATCCTACCTATTTCGAAGACACATTTTACCAGCCGTTGTACACTCCGCTGATGATCGACATCGTGGTGGTGCTGCCGTTATCGTTAAGTCCTCAATCGAGCGCCACGATATCAGAGCCTCATTTGCAAACAGTTGCCATAACTGGGTTTGGCAGAATTTCGCTCACCATCATTCTTAGTCAGCTCATGAATATCTGCTTCTGTTTGGCTCTGTGGGTAATCGCTTCCTTATTGCAATGCCCATCACAGTTTCTGGGGATGCAGGCGTTCGTGCACCGGTGAAACACTATAATGTCGGTTGTTTCTAACTCAAGTATGCAGGTTCTGGCCACTGGCGGACCTACGCATTTTCCATGGATTAATAACCACCTTCCGACAGCTATTGATTTTGCGGTGTACAGAGACATCGCCTGCAGCCACATTGCTATCACGGAGTCTCCGGGTCTGTTCTCTGACCATATTCCCTCTCTTGCTACCGTAGACAAAGTAAATTCCTTTGCTGAGTGCGTAGTTGACCGGATTCACCAAGCTGCCCCTCCTGGTATAAGTGTTCCTATTCCTCCAACATCTTGGTCTGATTCGAAGCAGAAATTTCTACCTTGGCCAGAAAAGGTCATGCATACCATCGAGGCATACCATCGACATGGCAATGTGGAAGACTGCTGTGTCAGAGCTTAAAAAAGTCCTCCGAGTCTGAATTCTTTATGGACAAGCTCAGTGCTATTGCCCCTTACCAAAATCATGGGTTTGCGCTGTGGAAATGGACCTGCAACCTAAAAAGACAGACGCTTCAGAGATTCAGAGAGGCACATGGGCCCACAGTGATTCCGAGATTGCTGAAGTATTTGCATGATTTGGAAAATCGCTTCACTTAATTTGACTTTGCAACATTTTTTTGGATCTCCTGTTGATTCGCGTCTAGTAGACGACGGTGAGGTTCGTGATCATATTAGGCGACCGACACAATTGACGGAAAGGTAGCATTACGCAGCTCTGCCAACTCCTTAATGCCTTCCTAGACAGACCTTGGTCATTTTCCAGCCCCTTGGAGCACGTTTCCACGTCACAATGGTAACAAAAAAAGGCCGATCTCCTATCCACTTTTTCCAAGATTTTTGAGCGGATCATGCATGCTGGGCTCTTAGCTATATCTGCGTCTGACGAAGCACTTCCAGACCACCAATTTTCGTGGTCCCCATTGTGCTGTTGAGCAAGTGCACAGAGTATTTAATCATGTACTGGTGCTCTGGAAGATCGCAAATACTGCTCAGCTGTCTTTCTTGATGTTCGACAGGCCTTTGAAAGGGTTTGGCACGAAGGTATCTTTTACAAACTAATGCCACTTTTGACTGAGGGATAATGGAAGCTAATCGTATCATTCTTGGAGTTTGCTGTCGAAATCCGTGAATCCAATTCGTGCTGGGGTCCCGCAAGGACGCGTCCTTGGGGCGGTCCTGTATACAGTTTATACATCCAAACCCAGTTGCACGCGGTACACTCCTGGCCACCTATGCAGATGACACTGCGTTTCTTGCAGTTGGTAGTGCCCCATTGTCTGCCTTCCGTCGTGTCCAGACATTCTTAAATTAATTCGAGTGTTGGGCTTCTCGTTGGAACATTGCACTGAACGTCGACAAAACGCAGCACGCCACATTTGCTCTCCGCCCTGGCCGTTCGCGTAGCCTCTACCTTAATGGAAATAGGCTTAATCATGAAGACAAGGTGACCTACCTTGGAGTAACATTAGACCGTCTCCTTTGCTGAAAATGACAAAATGGCTGCGTGTGTGGCTCAGCTAGATCAAAACTGGACAGAACAGATTGGTTTCTTCGACCAGGTAGCGGTTTAACTCTTCAGGCTAAGTTCCGACTCTTCAAGGCCATTTTCCTGCCGAGGATAAATTAGGGCACAGCCTATGATTCATCTCTTAAAAGGATATAAACGTGCATATGTAAGGCTGGGGGTGAAATGCTACCTTTATGTCGAAAATCGTGTGTTGTTTCAAATCGATACAGAGATCGCTTGCTGGATTACACGAACCGTCTGGCTAGACGTCTTGCTACACCATTGGGTCGACGACGTCTCTGTAGACGGCACCCAACAGAACTGTGAATTATTCTTAGGCACGGGAACCTCTTATAACAACACAAGACAGGCAACACAGCTGACAAACTTTAACCTGCCCTGCACTTAAAAACCGAATATTTAGGAACTTTGAAAACTCCTAGGCATACACGAAAACAAGAACCATCCTTGTGTGACGTATAAAATAATAATAATTGCCAAAAAAAAGAGAATACATTGTCTACTCTATAAAGTATATATATATAGTGGTGACAAAATAGAAACGACTATTTTTTTGCAGTTAAAAGCCAATTCCTAAATATGGTAAGGTAAGACCTGATATCCATACTTTTTCTGTTCCTTTTTGAGTCGTTTACGCCTTTATTACTTGCGGTGTCTAGCTAATTTATGGCTTACCACATGTTTGGATTGGAAAATAAAATAGAAACGTTACCGATTTACACCGAAATCGCAGCGTAGAGTCGTTTTTTTCCAAAATAAAGGTTTATTTAAAGTACTTTAGGGTAAGTTAAGCAGTAAATTTAAAATTTGATGAAAATCCGCTTTCAAGTTCAACTTTTATATTAAGAAGAAAGGAAGCTATATGATATCGTTTTTTGATTTTAATAAAATTTAAGGCGTAAATCTGAATTGTTAAATTATGAGTAAGTCAAAACAATTAAAAAAAAAAAAAAAAAATACAAAATAGTTAAGTTATATTTTTAAAAAAACTTTTGTTTTTAATATTTTTATTGTTCCCATGGGAGCTTTATGTTATGGTCGTCCGATTTTGATGAAATTTAAACCGTAATTCTAAAATATTTAACCAATACTATAAAAATGATAATGTAATATTAGTATTACATTAATAACAATAATACTATTAATTAATAATATATTTGATTGGTTTATCCATTAGAAAAATTGTAGAATTACATTTTTTTTAGCTTGAAACTAAATTTTTTAATTCCTAAAAATAAAAATGCACCGAAAATATTTTTTTCAAAGTGAAAATATTTGTATTTACCATGATTTATCTCTGTGTTATTGATTGGTTTTTCTCAGTTTATTGATTGGTTTTTCTCAGTTTCTAGGGAAAATACTTATTTATTTTTCTTTGTAAATGAAAAAAGTTAAATAAAATCGTTTTGTTCATTTTTATAAAATATATCTTAAAATATGTGTTTAAAATACACAAAAACAAAAAAAAAAAACAAACTATGCGATTTTTCTAGGGAGAAACATTTATTTATTATTTTTCCACCTCTGTATTTTCGTTCAGTATTACTATGAAGTACGATCTAGTCATGTACGTCCGTTCGTCCGCTTATAAGCAAACTAGTCTGGTACAATAAGAACAAAAAATTAAAAATTACAACTTCGCTGTATTTCAATTTATTTCATAAAAATCGAAAAATAGTCGTTTTAAAGAATATATGACTTTTGGTAAGGCTGCAAAGGTGTTATTAAACTTAGGCGTGCCAAGGTTTTAATTTATATTTATATACCCTTGTAGAGGGTATTATAATTTCAGTCAACATTTTGAAAGAGACATTTCCAACACTATAAAGTATAAATATTATTGATCAGCATCACTAGGAAAGTCGATCTAGCCATATCCGTCTGTCCGTCCGTCCCTCCGACCATTTCTACGCAAACTAGTCTCAGTTTTAAAGCTGTCAGCATGAAACTTTTTCAAAAGTTATCGTTATATTGCAGGAAGTACATAAGTCGGAACGAGACGGATCAGACAACTATAGCATAAAGCTTCCATAAAAACCATCGGAAAACAAATTATAGCCTTGCTGTTTTTAATAATTTTTTTAGACATAGTCATTTTTAAATATTACAGAATAACTTCTTATTCCGTGTAAGGCTCTTGCGAGAATTCTATGGGTTAACACGACGACAGATATTTTGCGAGTTCCATTGCTTACTTCCTGGTGTTACTGCAAAATGGTATTGACAGCTAATGGAAGATAAGGCAGAGGACAATGAGTTTGACTATTGTTCCTTGACACATGACATGTTGAGATCATTTTTCACCTCAGACAACGGATTTTACGATTGAAGAATTGATGGAACGTCGACAAGATTACGAGTATTTTAATGATTAATTTATTATGCATTTCAAGCTAAAGAACAAAATTCGCAAAAAGAGTTTGGTTGCGATCTTAAAAGAAAATCTCAACTCACAAATTGGAGCTCATCACCAGAAATTTCAGAAATTTCCACTGGATAATTGACAGACGCACAATTTCACAGACTACTAAGCTTGAAGGCTACTTAGCAATGCTTGGTGCCAGCAAGGAATACCTCCATAGAGTTTCTGATGCATGATCGAAGCAAACAGTGACATCTTGTAGTTACAGCTGGGTCTATAAAATCGGCCGCTTTTCAAACCCCAGATTACAAAGAATTAATCCGGACTGTTGAAAAAAATTCAGATAAGAACTCAAGGGTTACGTTTACAAACGGTTGGATTAAACATTGAAAGGTGCCCGGCTAGCTAAGTCAGTAGAGCATGAATACTCTTATCTCATGGTATGGGTAAGGCCACACGTTTGTAAAAATGTATTTCTTTTGCGAATCCAATCCATGCTCAAGTCGCATCGTTGATTTCGAAAGTCTAAATTCTTATTTGAGTGGATACCTAAAAATGGTTAATTCATCTTCCATCCAAGGTCTTCGTCCTTGAATGTTTAATTCGACAACGACTACAGTCTAGCAAATATAATAAATTAATACATCGTCAAAAGCAGGAAAATTAATCACATAAATTAATATATAACAAAAAACAAGAAAGGAAGCAAACTTCGGCAAGCCGAAGTTCCTATACCCTTTCATCTATTGCAAAAACTAAATATTCTTGAAAACATTAAAATTATGATTTACTTGCGTATATGTTTATATTGAAGCTATGATGATTTCCAGCTTAATTATTCGATAGTTCCTGTGGCAGCTATATGATATAATTTTCCGATTTTAATTAAATTAAAAGCGTAATTCTGAACTGTCAAATTATTAATAAGACAAAAATAATTAAAAAAAAAAATTACAAAATAGAAAAGTTACATTTAAAAAAAAATGTTTATATAATTTTATTGTTTCCGTGGGAGCTATATGATATAGTCGTCCGATTTTAATGAAATTAGTACCGTAATTCTGAAATATTTTACTATTAATATATGTCGAAGAACTAAAAAAATTAAAAACCAGCAAAGTTATAATTTTTATACCCTTGCAGAGGGTATTATAATTTCTCCTTCAGTTTGCAACGCAGTGAAGGAGACATCTCCGACCCTATAAAGTATATATATTCTTGATCAGCATCACTAGGTGAGTCGATATAGCCATGTCCGTCTGTCCGTCCGTCTGTACGTCCGTCAGTCTGTCCGTCCGTTTCCACGCAAACTAGTCTCTCAGTTTAAAAGCTATCTGCATGAAACTTTCCCAAAAGTTGTCTTCCTATTGCAGGTAGTATATAAGTCGGAACGAGCCGGATCGGACGACTATAGCATATAGCTCCCATAGGAACAATCGCAAAAACAAATTTAAAAAGTAATATAACTTCGAAATATTTCAGAATTACGGTTTAAATTTCATCAAAATCGGACGACTATATCATATAGCTCCCATAGGAACAACCGAAAAACTAAATAAGAAAAAAATATAACTTTGCTGTTTTTTAATTTATTGTTCAGTTCTTCGACATATAGTAATGATTAAATATTTTAG
Source organism: Drosophila elegans (assembly GCF_018152505.1). NCBI lineage: Eukaryota > Metazoa > Arthropoda > Insecta > Diptera > Drosophilidae > Drosophila > Drosophila elegans. The sequence goes on along the minus strand of NW_024545820.1, from coordinate 362,490 downwards.
AATTACGGTTTAAATTTCATCAAAATCGGACGACTATATCATATAGCTTCCATAGAAATAATAAAAATGTATAAAATAACTATCTAATAATTGAGCTGCAAATCATCATAGCTTTAAGTTTTTAAACATATACTCAAGTAAATCCTGATTTTAATGTTTTTAAAAATATTAAATTCTTGCAATAGCTGCAAGGGTATATGAACTTCGGCTTGCCGAAGTTTGCTTTCTTTCTTGTTTTATATATATTTTTCCGATTGTTCCTATGGGAGCTATGTGATGTAGTCGTCCGATCCGGCTTGTTCTGACTTATATACTACCTGCGATAGAAAGACAACTTTTGGAAGAGTTTCATGCAGATAGCTTTAAAACTGAGGGACTAGTTTGCGTAGAAACGGACGGACGGACAGACGGACGGGCAGACGGACATGGCCAGATCGACTCACCTAGTGATGCTGATCAAGAATATATATACTTTATAGGGTTGGAGATGCTGATCATGAAAAATGTATTTAAAGAATTTCGTGATGCAAATTTAAAATTACAACTAGACAAATGTGAATTTATGAAAAAAGAAACAGAATTTTTGGGCCACATAGTAACTACTACAGGTACAAGCCGAATCCAATAAAGATAAGTGCCATAATAAATTTCCCAATACCATAAACACCAAAAGAAATTAAATTATTTCTAGGATTGTGTGGATTTTATTGAAAATTCATACCGGTCTTTGCACATATCGTAAAACCGATGACAATGCAATTAAAGAAAGGTGCCTTAATTAATACTAAAGACAAACCCTACGGAGAAGCATTCAAAAAAATGAGAATACGGACACAGGCAACATTGCTATAGGAGCAGTATTGTCAAAAAATCATAAACCAATATGTTATACTAGCAGAACTCTTAACGAACATGAAATAAATTACGCGACTATTGAAAAAGAACTTTTAGCAATCGTATGGGGCACCAAATATTTGAGATCAAATTTATTCGGTAGGTCTTTTGAAATATTAAGCAATCATAAACCTTTAGTTTAGTTGAATAACATAAAAGAACCAAATATGAAACTACAACGATGCAAAATAAAATTATTCGAATTTGATTATCAGATTAAATATTTGCCAGGAAAAGAAAATTATGTAGCGGACGCATTATGCCGGACCAAAATAGAAGAAAATATGTTTACAGATGATATTGAGGAATACCAGAAGAAAAAGCCAGTAGTATAAATGCAACAGCCCAAAGTGCTCAAGAAGATATCCAGAACTATATTTCCCTAACTGAAAGACCAATTAATTATTTTTCCCGACAAATCGAGTTAATTTAAGGAGATGAGGATAAAACAGAAGTAACGCATTATTTTCACAAAATTAAAAATTCACATTATTTATAAAGAAATGACTGAAACTTTAGCAAAAGAAATAATTAAAGAATACTTTTTTACTAAAAAGAGTGGAATATATTTCCATAACAACTCAGACTTCCTTATATTCCAAAAAGCTTACGTGGAAATTATAAATGCAAATCTCTTGACGAAATTGACAAACTGACATATGCAGACTTTAAAGAAAAAATATTAAAACGACATAAAGGACTACTACATCCAGGAAACGAAAAAAACTACTAAATGGTTTAGAGAAAAATATTATTTCCCCGACAATAAAAAATTATTTCAGAATATAATAAACGAATGTGAAACTTGCAACATTGCTAAAACGGAACATAGAATTACTAAATTGGCATTTGAACTTACTCCAGAAATTCAATATATAAAAGAGAAAATTGTCATGGATTTTTATATGGTGGATAAGCACCAATTTTTATCATGTATCGACGTATATTCAAAATTTGCTACCCTAGTAGAAGTTACAACCAGGAATTGGTTAGAAGCTAAAAAAGCTATCATGAAGGTATTTAACGAAATGGGAAAACCACAGGAAAACAAAGCAGATAAAGATTCAGCATTTGTGTGTATAGCTTTACACAATTGGTTAATTTAAGAAGGAGTACAAGTTCACATAACAACGAGTAAAAACGGTATAACAGACGTGGAAAGATTTCATAAACTGGTTAATGAGAAATTGAGAATAAAAGAAAGTGAACCAGTCATTGAAAATAGGTATATCAGATTTGAATTAATTTTGAGCATTTATAATCATAAAACAAATCATAATACTACAAATCAAATACCAGCCAACATATTTATGTATGCAGGAACTCCTGATTATGACACAAGAACAGAGAATAAATAGAATTGATAAATTAAATGAAAAACGTCATGATTATGAAATAGATACAAAATATACCCAAGCTCCTTTAGTAAAGTACAAAACTTCTTATCCATTTAAGAAGACAGGAATCTTAAGAAGAAGAGACGAAAAACATGTTGAAGAAACAAATAGAGTAAGAAATATTCTTTATTATAAAACGAAATTCAAAAAGAAGAAGAAAATTAATAAAAGTACTGACGTAAAACGAATACGATATCTAGTAGAAAAACTTGAGAGATAAATCAATGGAATTACTTTAGCAAAACGCAGTAAGAGCAGTTTATTCAATATTATACATAGGATCAGTTTATAAATACCTATTCGGAACATTAGACCAAAATGCTTAAGATGAGATGGAAGAAAAAATTAATACTTTAGTAAACACTACTGTTCAGAACACCGATTTAAACATGTTTATCGACGTCATAAATAAAAGAATTGAGGTAATCAATAAATTAAAGGCAGTCGGAGAAAGGGAACAACAAGTCAGTGTTTTAATATTTAATTTACAACACTTTACAAAATATGTAGAAGATATTGAATTAGGGGTGCAGCTGACAAGATTAGGTTTATATAGTTCACAATTATTAAAAATGATTATTTGATGAGAGTGAACCCTGAGAAATTGTTAAAAATCAAAACCTCCACTTGGCTTAAAACAGACACAAAAAAGAAATTTCGATTATTTCCCATATTCCTTCAGAGATAGTTAAATCTCCCGTTTTTGAAATTATTCCTTCTTCTATTCTTGAAATCTATCATTATTACACTTTTTTTATAAATTTAAAAGCATAAGTAGACTTAAATCATTAAGTCTAAATAAGATTTTGTTTACCGTGGAGCGGAAAATATCAGGTATTTGCAGAAGCAAATACATGCAGCTTTAAAGCGACGTTTGTTGTCGTGGACAGTCTGCAACATTTTTGCTGCGCTTTTCCAGATCGATTTATTCGATACTTTCCGCAAAAAAACCTCTGACTTAATAAATAAATAATTTAGAATTATCATCTATATATAATATAGGTATGCTGTTAAATTTAATGATTGTCGATTTATTCATTTAAAAGTACAATTTTTAATAATGTTTATAAAAGTAATTATCAATAATACCAATGAATTAGAATAGAAAAATCATTGCTGTTAAGATAAATGGTGCTAGCCAAATATTTATCAATAAATACTTTATGTGAAAATAAATAGCTATGACGAACGACTTAGACAACAGTGGATCAGATTGCATGGCTCGCGCTGATCCAAAGGCACATGCATATGTGGAAGGGGAGGGTAACAGTCACACGCTGCCATTTCGGTCAAGCGCTCGAGAGCGCAACTCGAGTAACTTGTTGGCAGCGAAGACAGACGAATAAGACGGACTTAATTATTTTCCCAGGCACATTTAATATTTTTTTCTGGTTATGTTGGAGAGGCAGAAAGCCAACAAGACCCACTCCCAAACATGACGGTGCTTATGATGGCAAAAGGTGCCTGATTAATAGGCCTACATAACAAGGTGTTGACGTGTTCGTCAAGTTCTAACTACTGGAGGCCCTACCCGCTTTCCACCAGTTCCCCAGTTAAATGCCCTTATAAATCCTGAAATATTGGCTCTGATTGGGCAAAAGAGTTCACTAAGAGTTCATGCTTAAGGCTAATCGCTTTTTAAAAAGTCCTATTTTCTTCTGAGAAAAGCTTTTTACTTGCTCTAACTGTGGCCACTCGTAGGCTTAAGCGACAGCCATTTAAAAAGTTGCCCTTACTCCGTCCTGATGGTACTTGGTTTAATAAGGACGATGAGATAACTAAAGAATTCACGCACTCTCTGGAAGGAAGATTCGAGTGTTTTGATTTGGACACTGAAGAGGAAGCTGCTGCAGCGGTTAGATTTGATGTCGCCCAATCTGCTGTTGATCTGGAAATGATGCTGGGAAGTTAAAGTCTCCTGGGCTTGCAATAATTGTCTGTAAAGTGTCTAAGGCCCTTCCAGTGACTGCTGTTTCCTTACTAACTAGCATCTTCAACGCCATGATTTTTCTTTCTTATTATCCGGAGCTGTGGAAGCACGCAAATGTTGCTATGATCCATAAAAAGGAGTTTCCCTTCGCTGTGCTGATTCTTTCCGGCCTATAAACATTCTACCGACGTTCTCCAAGCTCTTCGAGCGAATTCGCCTCAAATGTCTTTTAAGTTTTGATGCTTTTCATGAAGCAATCCAATATCAACAGTTTGTTTTTTGGAGTCTGCATAGTGCTGCTGAGCAATAATGTGTTTGATCATATTCTGAAAGCATTTGAAACCAAAAAGAATTGTTGCGGAGTATTTCTTTACGCGAATCAAGCCTTCTTCTTTTTTCGTTTCTTGTCGGTGGAACCTTCCTGGTTGATGTCTGAGCGTCAAAGTCTGTTTCTGGCTGTAGTTGCTCAAGGAAGTGTGCTCCGACCTGTTCTCTATACCATCTTGACTTCGAATCTTTATTCGCCCAGATGCAGACATACTCTCATAGCTACATATGCCACTGCGTTTCTGGCGACGAGTTCGATGGTGGAATATGTTCATTCTGCAAAGTCCCAGCAAGCTACCTTCTCCCTCAACAGGGTTTCGTTTTAGACGGTGTGCCCATAAAAATCACTCCCACAGTGAAGTAAATTCGGTTTTTTGGACAGGCTGACAGAAAGCCAAGAAGATAATGTGGATACTTTCACCAGGCACACGGATTTTTAAGGCTATACTAATACCCACGAGCGAGCACTTTTGGGACACTGTCTGTTAAACTAGAGTTTTTCTTCAATATAAGTAATAATAAGTAATTTAAAATAATATTAAATAATAATAATAATAATTAATAATAATTAAAATAAGTAATTTTTTATACTTTCTTTTTATAAATTTCTTATTGTTTATTGCACTTATGGCTTTAAGCACTACTATGGTGTTCAAAAAAATAAATCCTTTTTTGAAAACAAAAAAAATTGTTATTTTAATTAATTAAATATACAAGTTTTTTAAAATTTTGATTAGATATTGTTAAAGATCTTATTAAAGAGCTCACTTTAATTTAATTTAAATTTCCATTGCAGTGAGTGCAATTGTAAACAAGATTCGAACTTTATGCGTAATTTTTGTCGATTTACCAATGAATTTTTTATTATGATATGATTGTCCGATTTTTATAAAACAAGAACCGTTATTTCAAAATAGTAATCCATCACAGTCTCTCAGAGTATATATGTATAAATGTAAAAACTTCGAAGATATAATTTGTATACCCTTGCAGAGGTTATTGTAATTTCAGTGAAAAAAATTGCAAGGCTCTGAAGGTAACATTTCCGACACTATAAAATACATATACATATTGTTAATCAGCATCACTAAGAGAGCCGATCTAACTACCTTGATAAAACTTTCTCCTATAGTCGGAAACGGCCGGATCGGACGACTATATCATATAACTGCAATGGGAATTTTAATAGTAAGGGTTTTAAGATCGGTGTATATCGGTGTGTATATCTTTCCTATGGCAGCTATAGTTTTAAATAATATTAATACCGTGATTCTGATTTACAACAACAAAGGTCGTAAAATGTTGTAAACAACTACAAAAATGTAGTATTTTTCGGGTGGCAGACTTATTGGCACTAGATTATGATAAATTAGGCTTTTGTAAGCATAGTTTTCCACTGCATTTATAGTCCACCAGCTTTCTTATTTTCGGTATATTTAATTTAATTAAGACTGCGGTGACGTGCAGACGATACTAGCGATAGTCTTATCTGAGTCCGGGGATCACTACCTAGGGAGTGCTAGTGTGATAAAAGTTATAAAAAAAGTTGGGTTATAAAGATTTATAACCAACTATGACCTAGAGTCTTGGTCGTCAAGAACTAGTGGGATGGTTCGAAGGGAGGCTTAGCTGAGGCCACCAGGCGGGTCGCAGGTTGCGGATAGCAAACGACCTTCTGTGAAGGTTAGTTGCCAATAAGCGCAAGCAAATAAGCAACCCCGGACAAACAGCGGGTATACCGATGGAGGTATACCGACAAGACGCTTGTTTGGCCGTCTTAACACCGTAGCCTTACACACCCCCTCCCTCACAACTACCTACCTCCATCTTATCCCCCACATCTCACCTCGGTGCCGGACTAAGGTGTCATTCGACCCGTGCCGATAGTCAGCCTGGCTGGGGGCCCGAGTTAACAAATAGCCCAGTCGCAAACGGAGGATTCAGGCAAGTGGCGACCGTCTGTCCTAACTACGCCTTACCCGGGTACGGCGGATCTCTGCCCGGGCGGACCATATATTTCTCCGCAACTCGTGGGACCCCATGAAAAAGAACAAAAATATAAAAATCCCGCAGGATATCCCTCAACCGGTGTCGCAAGACACTTCGAGGAAAGATCCCTCGAAGGCGACAGAGCCCGTGGTGTGCCAGCAAGAGCACGCCCACCTCTCGCGTCTGATAGGCCAACCTCTATCAGACAGCTGAAGAAGCAGGACGCTCTTCCAGCCCTGGACAGCCCGGAGAACTGGACGACCCCAACAGGCGTGGCCTGCCAGGGTCAAAGGTAAAGTGGTACCTGAGGTATCTCATGCAGGGCATGACACCGGAGGAGGTCTTGAAGAAGGCAAAGGAGCCGAGGGAGCAGCCGGCATTGGGGGCAGCACCGGCTGGCAAACGGCTGAACACCAGCCGCACACCACCAACGGACACCCCCAATAGGTCTAGGCACGGCGCAGGGGCTAGTGAGACGTCCTCACGGGTCCCTAAGCATGAGGGGCCTAGCACAGCAGCAGCAGCGGCAGAAAAGGCAAAGGTGCAGGCCAGGAAGATACCTTCCCAGCCCCACCAAAGCCAGAAGCCGACAACCGCTGGAGGACGACCCTCTAGCTCGGCACCACCGGTCGTCGGACCCCGTCCGACATACGCGGAGGCTGCCAAGAAAGCCACGTTCATCAGGGTGGCCATCCCGGCGGCCAGCCTGACCGCAGAGGAACTATCCGGGCTCCAGGAGTCGGTCATGGACGAGATGCTCACGTCAGCGTGGAGCGGTCCGGTCGTGTTCAGGGGATTCCACTTCAGGGTGGGTTACCTGATTATCGACTGCCTGAATGAAGGCTCAGCTGATTGGCTCAAGATTGCCGTACCTCAGCTGCGGACGTGGAAGGGAGTACCCCTAGAAACCCGCATGGGAGCAGACATCCCGGCAGCTTACAACGCCACGTTATTCTGCCCGAGGAGCTCCGACCGGACCAATGATGAAATACTGGCCTTCATTGGTTTCCAAAACCGGGTCAAGACGGACGCCTGGAAGGCCATCTCCAGGAAGAACGACGGAGCTGGTGCACTTCTGGGCGAAGGGATGGACAAGACCGAAAGGAACGAGATAGTGGAGCGTGACCACAAGCTCAACTCCCGGTTTGGCCACGTCACCGTGAGCGGTCTGAAAAAGACTAAGAAAGCTCCGGAAGAGACGCCCAATGACGGCATATGTAAGGCTGTCGAGGATACCATCGAACCACTGAATGTGGAGCCGAAGTTGCAGAGTGGGGAGCAGGATGGACAATCCATGACCGGTATGGACATTGGGGACGACCAAGGGGATGAACACCCTATGTCATCCCAAGAGCTGGCCCAGGAGCTCCTCCTGGACGACAGCTGCGAGGAAGCCGAGGTTACCGTGATAGACGGTGGTGGAGAGACTTACTCTCTCTCTTCACCAGACATCACGGAGCACCAAACCACGGAGTGATGGCTGCAACAAGCAGCCCTCGGCTAGCCCAGGTAAACATCCATTGGGCCAAAGCAGCATCTGCTGTCTTGGCGAGGATGTTCACTTCCCAACACCTCGGGCTAGCCCTTGTACAGGAGCCTTGGTGGCACCATGGCATAAAAGGCCTGTACACGAAGGACACTAAGGTAATATGCGACCCAGGAGGATCACCTCCCAGATCATGCATCGTTATAAGGAAAGATATCAATTATAGTATCTTTTCAGAGTTCATGAGCAGAGACTGCGTCGCCGTAACCATCAACGGCACAGAAGCTGCACCGAAGCTGTCCACCGCCAGGAATACCCGGGCTAGTGGACCACTTCCGGACGAACAAGATCCCCCTCATCACAGGATGTGATGCCAACGCACATCACGTGATCTGGGGTAGCACGGATATCAACAACAGAGGTGAGCAATTACTAGAATTTATTTTAAACAATAACCTAGAGATCTGTAATGTCGGCGCCAGGCCGACATTTGTTACTAGGGTACGGGAAGAGGTGCTAGACATAACTCTAGTAACCAATTCATTTAAACCCCACATTAAGAACTGGCATGTGTCACCAGAAGAATCTATGTCCGACCACAGGACAATTTTGTTTGAAAAGATTTAACTCTTAAAGAAACCCCAGAAAAACAAACTGGGACAAATTCAGGTCAACTCTAGAGCTCAATCTTTCCAACGAACCGTCAGGATACCCTAGACATCTCTTGGAATTAGATAGAGCGGTAGACAACCTAGGCCACGAAATAGTGAATGCCTTTGAAGACAGTTTTCCTCTAGGCAGACAGAAGCGGGAAAAATACGCACCATGGTGGAATGCTAGTCTTGAACGACTACGAGTAACCACTCGGAAGCTCTTCAACAAACCAAAAACTGATAGGAACTAGGAACTATACAGGCAAAGCCTGACGCTCTACAACAAAGAGATCAGGAAGGCCAAACAGAAAAACTATAGGAACTTCTTTAAGGCAATAAGTAACGTCAACGTGGGCGCAAGACTGCACAAAGCAATTGCTAAAAGTGCAACGGATAGTAATTTAGCCCTGAGGAAAGGGAAAACACCTTCACCTCCACGGATCGGGAGAAATTAGAATTGCTATTTGACACGCATTTCCCGGGGAGTACTCCCACTACGGGAAACATAAGGCGTGATCAACATAGAACCCCTAGGACAGTAGCCAGTGACTGGGCAGCAGCCAAGTCTATAGTTACGCCCGAGAAACTCAAATGGGCTATTGGAACCTTCCAACCATTTAAATCACCGGGATTAGACATAATCTCTCCAGCTTTCTTACAGCAGGGGCAGGAACTACTCCTAACCCGCCTAAGAAGACTAATGGTGAGCAGCCTGGCTCTTGGGTACATCCCAAGTGCATGGTGCAGCGCTAGGGTGGTCTTCATCCCCAAGATCGGGAAGAAAGACATCACCAGCCCAAAGTCTTTCAGACCTGTCAGCTTAACTTCGTTTTGTCTTAAAACGCTGGAAAAACTGGTAGACTTCAATATCAGAAGAACAACTCTCAGAGCTCAGAGCATCACATGATGCAGTTCGAGCTGCCCTGTCCAGAAGGAATATAGACATTACTACGAGCAAATGGATTGGCCACCTACTTGAATCCAGGCAAGAAACATGTACACTGGGTTCGGATAGAGTAACAATTGCAACCAGCAAAGGCTGCCCGCAAGGAGGAGTACTGTCCCTCTGCTATGGAGTCTGCTTGTAAATGAGCTTCTCAGCAAACTTGCTGAAAAGGGAATCCAATGTCAGGGATACGCCGATGACATCGTGATAATCGCCAGGGGCAAATTTGAAGCGACACTCTGCGACATCGTCCAACTCGGACTAACGACAACGCTGGACTGATGCAGGGTGGTTGGACTCAACTTATATCCTGGTAAGACAGTCATCGTTCCCTTCACAAGGAAGTACAGACTACAGAGAATGAGACAAGTCTCACTGCTAGGAACTCCTATAGAAACTAGCCGAGAGGTTAAATATCTAGGAATCACCTTGGATAGTAAGCTGAACTTCGCTTCCCATGTCCAAAAGACATTGGAAAGGTGTTACAGAGCACTCTATACCTGTCGAAAAATTTCTGGGAAATCCTGGGGAACCAGGCCTCAGATAATACGATGGCTATACTTAATGATCGTGAGACCAATCCTCACTTACGGAGCACTTGCATGGGCAAACGAGCTAAGCTCACCAGCATGCAAAACCAGCTAGGAAAGCTACAAAGACTTGCCTGCATATGCATGACAGGGGCAATGAGTACCTGTCCTACAACTGCCTTAGAAGTTTTGATGGAGCTAACACCACTCCACTATGTGATTGATATCCAACGCAAAGCTACACTCCTGAGAATAAGCACTGAGGGCACAGGTAGTGGTTGCATTCTAAATAATAGGGATGCGACTAATTTGTTAGGTGAGGTGCCCCTAATACTCCACCCTAGGGATGAAATGACAGCCGAACTAATCTTCGAGCAGAACTTCACAGCACACCTAGGCAATAAGAAAGATTGGACCACACTGTCTGAAGTGCATCCGATGGCTAAACACACCATTGCATGGTACACAGATGGATCCCTGACACAACAAGGCACGGGCCTTGGAGTGGTAGGGCCTCGCATAAAATACCACGAATCCCTTGGCCAATACACCAGCATATTCCAGGCTGAGGTATGTGCCATTGGACGTTGTGCAGAGCTCAACATACAGCGTGGATACAAGGAAAAGGACATATCGATCCTTTCGGACAGCCGAGCAGCAATTACTGCTTTACATAGTAACAAAATCACATCGAAGCTAGTCCTAGAGGTGAAGAGTAAGCTAAATATACTGGGCAGTCGAAACAGGCTGGCTCTCAGACGGATTCCGGGACATAAGGATATATCCGAAAATGAACTTGCCGATAAAATGGCAAAACTAGGAGCCGAACAGCCCCTGATAGGCCCAGAGCCCTACTGTGACATAGGGAGGCACACCATAAAAGAATACCTTAGGAAAGAGGAAGGCGCCATGAGATAAGAACACTGGAGAAATACCCCAGGCCTAAGGCAAGCCAAAACTCAAATAAATAACTACAACAAGAAGAGGTTCAAGGAACTTATTCAACTAGGGAAAAATTCACTTAGGATCGTTACCGGATTACTAACCGGGCACTGTAAACTGAAAAGTCACCTAGGTAAGATGGGAATAACCAGCAGAAGAACTTGCAGATTCTGCGACATAGAGGACGAAACCTCTAAACACATCATCGCAGACTGTCCGGCGTTAGCAAGTATAAGATGTAAAATCTTGGAACCAGAACTCTTACACCTGAGCTCCTAGGAAGAATCAACCCATTAAAACTCCTCGACTTTATTCGAGGAAGTGGGTTGATATCTGAGCTGTAGGCTCTGAATGGGGGTACAATAGATCTTACAGGTCGCGGTACACTGAACACTCCGATATTAATAATAATAATAATGACCTAGAGTTTTTCACTTCGCTTCATTTCATTTAAGAAAATAACGTTTTTCTTCAAAGGATTTTCCCAGTGACGATTAAAAACTGTGCCCAAACCTGTCACTTCTTTAAGTGAAGTAATTTTATAAGTAATGGCCTACTGGTGTTTTTGGAGTTCCGCTCACTTCCTCATGGTTGCCAACGGGGGATTTTAAAATCTTACATTTTTACGGTCGCTTGCTCTCTTCACAAGTTTCTCTTCCGTTGCCTCTCTTTGATGATGAGCTTTCTGCATTGCGCTCCCAAGGGCACTCATCGACTCTGGAAGTATCTACAAGTTTGTCTTCTACGATTGTGCGAATGGATTGCAACTATAAATTTCGTAATGATAATCTTCCACTACCAATACGTATCCGGACTGGAATATTGCGTACGGCTCTGAATGGCTTTTTTGGACTTGCGAGGCAAAGGCCGCATGTGGATTTTACGATACAATTTCATGACTTCTGTTATGAAACTATGGCAACAGTTTCTGAGAATTCATCAGTCAAAAGAATTGGAACTAATTGCCTTAAAATTTATTTTCAAAACATATCTGGTGTTAAGGATAGTAAATAAATACAACCTTTTTGTTTGAGTTCTGTATTGAAACTGTTTCATTTTATTTAAAACTTCTTGACAAGAAACTTATGTGAAAATCTTATTCTAATCTTAGCTATGGTCTACGCAGAGACCTAATCTTTTTAGTCTGGGCGGGGGAATTATTTATTTTGCCCGCCGCACAAGAACTCTCGGTGAAGGCACATCTTGGAGCGATAATATTAGATAGCTCAAGTGGCCTGCTGTTACAGATTACAAGTGTATTTGAAAAACTGAACCCTTGTCGGGTCCCAGATCGTAAATTATGGCTCTTGATCGAATTACACAGTTCTACATGACATGTGAAGAGCTCATTAAATCTTAGACATAATATTTATCAGTGTTCGTCTGATCATCTGGAATGAGAACTAAAACTCAGTCCGTCTTCATGAGCACTTTCAACAGTGGTTATGACATAATAATATTGGTTGAAACCTGGCTGAACCCCAACTTCAACTCCAATGAGTTCTTCGATACTAATTTATTCCATGTCTATCGTAAGGATAGAGACTTCAGCAGAATGAAGTGCGAGAGAGGTGGAGGCGTCATCGTGGCTGTCCGCCGTACCTTCTCGTGCTGCGCAGCTGTACTTTCAAACGAGGACTCTCTTCATGACCAGTTGGCTGTTGAGGTATCTGGATTGTCTGGGAAGACTGTAATAGTTGCTTCTTATATTCCCTCTGGAAGTGACTTCACGCTTTATCAGGCGCACATGAATAACATTGCCAGCCTACATGCCAGCATAGATGACTCTGTTGGTCTCGTTGTGACAGAAGATTTTAATTTGGGATCTGTTGTATGGTCATGTGATCCGCAATCCCATGCTATGGTGCCTGGCAATGTACACCAGCCACATGATATTATTGTTTTCGATGATTGTTATAGTATGGGCCTCACCCAAATAAATTATGTCTTTAATGATTTGCATAGGCTACTAGATTTAATATTCATCAATTCTATTGTTCATTCCGCGGTAAGCCTTGCTGAATTTAGTATTTCTTGTTGTGATGTTCATCATAAGCCCTTATGCTTTAATATTGAATTTTATAATTTCTTACCTGTTGTTAACTTTATTCCTATGTATAATTTTGATAATGCCAGCTTGGTTGCCGTAAGTGATTGCCTCACGTCTATGGATTGGGTTTCCTTGCTATCAAATGCTTGCATTGAGACCAATTACAATAACTTTCTTGTCGCTTTAAAAAATATTCTTGACAGCACCTGTTCAACCAAGGAACTGGGTTCCTATAGGCATCCTTGGTATACAAAAGGTCTCCAGAAATATAAAAATCTAAGAAATAAGTTCTGCAAACGGTTCATTAGATGGGGTAATTCATTGAATCGTGATAGATATAGACAACATAAGCGGGAATTCGAATTTCTTAATAAATTTTTATATAATCAATAAATTTCCGACATTGAAAATAGCTTAAAGTCAAATCCAAATGTGTTCTGGCGTTTTATTAATTCAAAGAAATCTTACTCTTCCATACCGTCAACTGTGTCATATTACAATACTACAATTACTAACTTATTTGCTTCCTTTTTTTCGGCCAATTTTGAGCCTGCTTGTGACTGGAATGACCAGCAAATTCTAAAAACCATTCCAGAAATTTGTAATATTGGTTCCCTTGAAATTAATGATGAGGACTTTTCTGAAGCTATTTCGCAATTTGACGACTCCATTAAGCCTTACTTTGATGGAGTTTCTTCAATTTTTCTTAATAAACATGCCCCTACAACTGAAAAAATAATTCTAGCGGAATGATAAACTTATAGATGTCTATAAATCATTTATGGGAGAATATATTGAACTTGGACATATGATTGAGTTGAGAAGAGGGAAAATATTAGCTACCTCACCAAACCGTAGTTAGGGACTAACTACAAAATTAGGAGTAGTGTTTGACGCTTAGGCCAAAACTACTAACAACAAAAGTCTTTATGACATAATGTGGGTTGGACCTAGAGTCCAAAAATAAATGTTTGATATCAATTTGAATTGGCGTAAATGGTAATACGCAATATCAGCGGACATCAACAAAATTTTTACCGACAGATATTTATTGATGACAAAGATCAAGATTATCAATATAAATAGCTTAAACTTCTTTGACGATCCTACCTCGGCTTGGAGCTTTAGAGTTTTCTATGAGTGGAGTTAGCTTTGATTGAGTGAGTTTTCTAATTGCCCTTTGGATTGTTGATTGATAATGCACCAGCTACTCAATCCGATTTTTTAGTGAAGAATCTTGGGGATTCTTTCGCATGGTCATTTTCCATAATTCGTTCTTGATGTTAAGTCTAAGGCTTGGGTACATTTACAATTAGATTTTGGCTGATTGGGGTAATAAGGCTTGGGATACTACTGTATGTGTGTGTGGGCGTGTGGACATGTGCATATAGTTATGTGGGATTATGGATATGTCACTCCCCCAATTTTTGAATTTGGCCTGTTCTCAGGTAAATAGAGAGAGTTTCTTCCTTTGATTTTGCATTCTGTATTTTCTTGCCTAATTATTCCATATATACATTCGGCAAATACAATTTTTTTCTGTTTCTTTGTTATGTACTTTGTGGTCGTATAAGATATATTTTTCGAATATATTTTCTATTAAAATATTATTTTTCCTCTTCTTTTTGAATTTCGATTTACAATAAATAATCTTTCTTACTCTGTTTGTTTCTTCAACATGTTTTTCGTCTCTTCTTCCTAAGATTCCTGTCTTCTTAAATGGATAAGTAGCTTTGTACTTTACTAATGGAGCTTGGGTATATTTTATATCTATTTCATAATCATGACGTTTTTCATTTAATTTTTCAATTCTATTTATTCTCTGTTCTTGTGTCATAATCAGGAGTTCCTGCATACATAAATATGTGGGCTGGTATTTGGTTTGTAGTATTGTGTTTTCTTTTATGATTATAAATGCTCAAAATTAATTCAAATCTGGTATACCTATTTTCAATGACTGGTTCACTTTCTTTTATTCTCAATTTCTCATTAACCAGTTTATGAAATCTTTCCACGTCTGTTTTTACTCGTTGTTATGTGAACTTGTACTCCTTCTTAAATTAACCAATTGTGTAAAGCTATACACACAAATGCTGAATCTTTATCTGCTTTGTTTTCCTGTGGTTTTCCCATTTCGTTAAATACCTTCATGATAGCTTTTTTAGCTTCTAACCAATTCCTGGTTGTAACTTCTACTAGGGTAGCAAATTTTGAATATACGTCGATACATGATAAAAATTGGTGCTTATCCACCATATAAAAATCCATGACAATTTTCTCTTTTATATATTGAATTTCTGGAGTAAGTTCAAATGCCAATTTAGTAATTCTATGTTCCGTTTTAGCAATGTTGCAAGTTTCACATTCGTTTATTATATTCTGAAATAATTTTTTATTGTCGGGGAAATAATATTTTTCTCTAAACCATTTAGTAGTTTCTTCCGTTTCCTGGATGTAACAGTTCTGTATGTCGTTTCAATATTTTTTTCTTTAAAGTCGGCATATGTCAGTATGATTTCAAGTTTTGAGGTACATCTTACTAATTTCGTCAAGTGATTTGCATTTATAATTTCCACGTAAGCTTTTTGGAATACAAGGAAGTCTGAGTTGTTATGGCAATATATTGCACTCTAATTAGTAAATAAGTATTCTTTAAATATTTCTTTTGCTAAAGTTTCAGTCATTTCTTTATAAATAATTTGAATTTTTAATTTGTGAAAATAATGAATTGTGAATAATGAATTAAAACGTTCAATTTCCGAGTTTGAGTTGACTGTATTATTTTTATTTTAACCAGACGGTTTCTGCGTGTCCGACATGTTTGTCTGTAGTCTTATCACTAAAAAATCTCAAGAGAGTGGCGCAGCACAAATGGTATATGATACTAAAAAATACCAAAACTTAAGTTGAATACAAATATATGATTTCAAAAAAACGGCTGCAAAGCGTTTATCAATATCCCGGGCCGCCCTGAAACACGGTTTCAGAATAAGGCATTACTGCTAGCTTGGTGATAGGTCTAATCATCTCTCCGGTGGATGTCTTAAGTTTCACGGCGCGTACAAATCCATCTGGTCCAGGATGAGCTTCTAACACACGGGCTAGTTGCCAAGCTGCTGGTGGAAGATTTAAGTCCTTTACAAGCACGGCGTTGTCCACTCAAATGTTGCGTTCCTTGCTGTTCCACTTGTGACGTTGCTGTAGCGATGTAAAGTATTCCTGGTGCCACGTTTCCAAAATCCTTGATACATGGATTGTAAATGTTGCCAATAGTCCATGCGATTGATTGGCAAATGAGTTAGATTACCCTCTGGAACAGTTGTAAATGGGCGTCCAATACGAAAGTGGGCTGATGGCAAGTATGTGAGGTCAGTGTCAGGCGTATAGCACAACGGTTTTGAGTTCACAACCGCGCTTATCTGGGCGGTTAGAGTTTGCATTTGCTCAAAAGTCAAGATCGTCTTTCCCACGACGCGTCGAAGGTGCAATTTCACAGAACGTACCGCTGACTCCCATTTTCCGCCCCAGTGTGGCGAGTGTGGAGGTATGAAATTCCATTTTATGCCATCGGTGGCCAAAGTTTGCGCTACTGTATTACGATGCTCCTGTGAAGATAAAAGTTGCTGCATTTCATCTAAAGCCCGCTTGGCACCAACAAAATTCGTACCGTTGTCGCTAAAGATTTGAGAACAATTCCCACGCAGTGACATGAAACGACGAAGACATGCTATGAAGGTGTCTGTGCTGAGATCGGTGGTCAGTTCCAAGTGAATGGCTGATGTTACGAGGCAGACAAACAGACCTATGTAGCCCTTAGTTTTCCGTGGATTTCGCCCTTTTCTTTCCTTGAGAATAAATGGTCCAACGTAATCGCAGCCTGAGTGCTGGAAGGGAAGTGCGTCTGTAATGCTAATCCCCGGTAGATCGGCCATGAATTGTTGTGCTGTTTGATTTCGTTAGCGAAAACATTTGATGCAATTGTGCACCAGATTCCTTATGAGGTTGCGTGCGCCAAAGACCCAATATTTTTGGGGGATAATGACAAAGATTTTCCTTAGTATTTACATGATGCCAGGCATTGCGAGGTATAGTTTCGAGTATTTCTGTCATTCGGCTTGCCACAAATGTTTTGAGCTTCGATGGTGGGTGTGAACCACGCATGTATGACGATGTCCTTGTGTTGTAGAGCATTTTTGATTGAAGAAATGAGTCGACTATGTAGCAGAGCTCCACACAGCTCGAGGCGCGGTAGTGATTGCTGCTTCAGCGGAGCAACTCTGGTTTTTTCTGCTATGAGTGACACAAAAACAGTACCATTCGCGCGCACTAATCTGCTGTAGACAACTGCCGAATACGCCTTGATAGAAGCATCCGAAAATCCGTGCAGTTCGATGTGATTTTCCTTGTTATCAATAAATCTTGGCATACGTAGCTCTTGTAGTGCATCCAAGTCGTTAAAGCATTTGTTCCACCATTCAGCGATTTTTGGAGAAAGTTCCGTATCCCAGCCGAGATCAAGAAGCCACAATTCTTGAAACAAAATTTTGAATTGTACCAGCACTGGCGATAGGACACTCAGCGGGTCAAAGATGCGTGCCACGTCAGACAGCACTTGTCGCTTAGAGTTCTTCGGATCTTGCTTTGGATCCCAATGGATGCCAAGAACCTTCGCTGTTGAATGGAATCCTTTTCCTTCAGAAGTAAGCGTTGCTTCGGAAATGCGTGGAGAGTTTGAGACCCATTTTCCAAGTTTCATGCCTGCACATTTCATAAGTTTGATTGACTCATTTTGATTGCGAACGAGCTCTTTCTCGGTGTATGCTCCAGTGAGTACGTCGTCCACATAAAACACCTCCTTTACGACTTTCGCAGCAGTGGAAAATTCGTGTTGATGGCCGTGAGCTAACTGATCCAAAACTCTTACTGCCAAAAATGGTGCGCTAGACGTGCCGTATGTGACCGTGGACAGTTCATAGTTTTTGATAGGCGAACATTCATCATCTCTCCATACAATTCGCTGGTAGCTGGTAGATATCTGCGGAGAAGACGAACTTAAACATTCTAGATCGGATACAAATTGAGAATAAGTTTCGCAGAATACTAGGACCAATGTGTAGCGCGTCATTCAAGGAATTTCCGTTAGTATCCTTAAATGACCCGTCAAAAACTACCCTTAACTTTTGGGTAATTGGGTTTCTTGTCAATGTCTTCTGTCGATAGTTCTCGCATGTGACCTAAGTTGAGATACTCATGCAAAAACTTTACATACTGTGAGCGCAAATTAAAGAAGAGTATCCGAAAACTGCTTATTGGGGTCTTTAAACGGAAGTTCGACGATGTAACGCCCCTTGGGGTCCCTTGTGTGTGTCTTCAAAAAGTGCAGCACTCCCTGTTTGTTTGCCCTGCTGCATCCAAGCCGCGTACAATCTCTGTAGCTCCGTCTGTTACTTTGCGCAGTATTGATACATCTGTTCAGGATGTCGAAGGTAAGTTTACAAAAGTATCCAGCAGAGTGTTTACAATGTGACGTGGTCTGTTATAGCGCTCAATCAAACAATTCCAAGCAGACTCGTAAGCTGCATCCGTAATTGGCATATGACGATCAAGTCAGCTGCTTCTCCCGTAATGTATGTCTTTAAGTAGTGAAACTATTGTATCGCTGTCAAATGCTGCTTGCTGTGAATCGTGCTCTCGAAGATGTTCTTGAATGCTGGCCACTCCTTGTAGTCACCAGTAAAAGACTTTATGTGCATTTTTGGCAACTTGTTCTGCATTACGTTTGCTGTCGAGTTTGCCCGCAAAAACGTAGTTTGTTGCTCAGCCAAACGTTCATTAGGCTCCTGTTGTTGTAGAAAACGAACCAGATTTTCGTTTCCCAACCCTGATGCCATAGACGAGGCTTCATCAAGGTTGCCAGACTGTCTTCCGTTGTTGCTTTCCCCCTCGCTCTCCTTTGCTTGTTCGCAAGCCCGTTTTAGCGAGTGAAATAAGGTGTTTGCTTGCAAGTACTTGTCTTCGTACCGCTCGTTGTCGATGGCTGGATCGACATACCCCTCCTCCTCGTCGAAAAGGGCCATTTTGTCGCTGAGTGTCTCAAATTCCTTCCAAACGGTATTAAGCCTATCCAATGACACTGTTATTTCGTCCAGTTCCCAGGGAGATCCCGCACGTGGATCTTGTGACGCCGCTAGCAAACGCGTGATGCGTGCCTTCTCACGGCCCCTTGCTGCCTTCCGTAGTTTTAATTGATCCATGTTAATCAATTACTTTATTTGGCGAAAAAGACCAAAGATATGGTTATGAATTAAAACGTTTAATTTCCGAGTTTGAGTGGACTGTATTATTTTTATTTTAACCAGCCGATTTCTGCGTGTCCGACATGTTTGGCTGTAGTCTTATCACTAAAAAATCTCAAGAGTGTGGCGCAGCACAAATGGTATATGATACTAAAAAATACCAAAACTTAAGTTGAATACAAATATATGATTTAAAATAACGGCTGTAAAGCGTTCATCAACACCTTTAGTTAACTCGATTTGTCGGGATCGAATAATTTTTTTAATTCACTATTAATGGAAAATATTATGATTGATCCTTTGATAAGGGTGGACTAAGGCATTCTAATGCGGAATAATGGTGGACTATGGCATTTCACTGCGGTCTTGTCCTTTTCCATATCATTTTCACCATATTTTTTATTTTCGCTTTACTTTCTTTCAAATAATCTCTACCTAATAAAATGTCATAATTATAAGAACTTATGTAAAAAAAACTTTTGTTTAACTGGGCAGATTTTGTATGGATCCAATGTTATACTTTTATATTATTCAATTGATCCATTTATTGTGAATACTTTAAATTTCTCATCTTGTTCTTCATTATTTCCAAAAATGTTCTTCATTAAATTGATAGCTGACCCTGTATCTATCATGGCTCTAAGAAGTTTTCCTTTATTCATTACTCTGAAATATGGGCAGCACTTTCTGTATCCGAGGCAATTTGCTGAAAATGTAGGTCCATTCTTATCTGTGCACTGTCATTTTCTCGTTGTCCCTTAACAGGTGTCTTCGGAAAATTATTTGAAGTTGCCTGGTAATTTAAAGGGTTTTGGGACCTAGTTTGGTCTAGGTTCCTCCTATACTCATGATAATTTCCCTGATTTTGGGGGGAAATTTGATTTCTGTTTGGTGAACTTTATGGATTTGTTAAATTTGAATTATTACTATTTCTTGGATAATCCCAATGCATCCCAATGACCTAGGACCATTTCTGCATCTTTTAAATTGGCAAGTGTTACTATATTTTTTTTGGATAAGGAATTATACTGATCGGAAAGTTTCCTTTCGATACAATCCCTCAAAGTGTTTTTTAAAGAAATTATCTCCATAGATGATGTGGATTTGACGAGCATAGGGTAAAGTTGCAGTAATTACTCTACTCTGGCAATGTAGCTACTTTATTCCGATGGATTTTCGTCGAAATAAGGTAGCTCTTTGATATGCTCGATTAGTTGATTCAGATGAATCTCAGCCAACTGTGGGAGCACTGGTGGATTTGTCATGTTAAATGTTTAATGTTCTTTGTTTTCAATATCGACCGAATTGGATTTTATTTCTTTTGTTTAGAGGATCTCAATATTTGTCTTTTTGTATATTCACGGAATTTTCGCTGATCGGGATATACTAGTCATTTAGTAATATTCTTTAGTTGATCAGTACCGACGACTTTTTAAAATAACTTCAAGAGCCTACCGGCTGTGCCAATTAAATTTCCGAACCATAAGATTGCCGAACTAAAGTCATCCAATTGTAAGTTGTCATTGCTGGATACTTGATCGTTCGGTTCTTGATTGTCTGAACTCAATTCTGACGAATGCAGCGAGTCTTCGATGCCTTTGTTGCTCATAATTGTCTCTTAAGGACCACTCACGCGTCCATCTCACGCCACGTTAAGAACGAGAAAATAAAAAAAAAAGAGACCAGACCTAGCAACTCATACGAACCCACACTCGGCCTTAGCTCGCAAACTGAGTCCCCATTTTACCAAAACTAGTATCTAGTATATCTAGTATACCAGCACAACCCATGGTCATACCTGTCGAGATGCTGCACTACATACTCTCTGACACGGCCATTCTGACATAGACACGTCCTCGTGTCAACAATAAAACTCTCAGTTTCATTCCAACATTATAATTTTATTGAATACTTCAGAAAAACTTAACCAAGTAATCTCAATCTCATAGAATATTTCAAATCATAATGTTCTCTTATAAACCATTTCTTTCATTTACATTTCCAGTTAAAAAATCATTTAAACATTATCAAATTATAAATTAATCATTACAAATCATTAAGTCATAATCCATGAAACATACTACCTCATAACCAATGTACAGGGTTCCCCATATTCGACGGACCCATGTTTTTTTTTTTTTTAATCAAAGAAAAGAATAAAATTTTGGCGGTTGGCAATCTTAATCATTTAATTTGTTCCAAGTAGATTTGTTTACATCAAGTTTTGAATATGATATCTTTCAAATGGCCGCCTCTGGCGTTGATGGCGTATTGTGTCCTTTTTGTAGCATTTTCCATCGTTTTCGCCAACATTTCGGAATAGCGGCTATTTCTTCACGAATGTTGTCCTTGAGCTCTTCTAGGGTCCTTGACTTGTTAACGTAAACTTTGACTTCAAATATCCCCACAAGAAGAAGTCAGGCGGCGTCAAATCGGGCGAACGCGGTGGCCAGTCCAAATCACCACTTTTCGACATCAAACGGCCTGGAAACAATTTCTTCAGAAAATCGATTGTTATGGGACTTGTGTGCGGTGGAGCGCCGTCTTGTTGAAACCAGAACTGCCTCATACGCTTTCGACGAATAATGTACGGGAACAAATGCAAATCAACGCGAATAATTCGTTGTAAAGTGGACCGAGCCATGCCCAACTGCTGAGAACGGCGTTTTTGGGATGTTCTTGGGGACCTCTCAACACTGGCTCGTACGGCAGCGATATTCTCGTCCGATCGTCTTGGTCGAACTTTATTTGGCCTCTTCGGATTAGAAAGAGCCTAACCAGTCGTAAATTTTTCGTATAAACGCTTAATGGTGTTTTTAGAAGGCGCACTTTTCACATTTTTTAATTTTTTAAAAGCACGTTGAGTTTTCACAATTGATTTGTTCTGTTGAATGTAAATTTCAACTATTTCAGAGCGCTCGCGTGGCGTGTATTGTTCCATGGTAAAAATCAGCTTGGACTGACGCTTCAAACGCGGTATGTCATTAAGCGATCTGGCATCTCTGTCAAAAGTTATGGCGTCGTCAGATGGATCCGTCGAATATGGGCAACCCTGTACTGAACTGTAGTTTTCAGAAAGAAACATTTTGAAATGTTAAATAAAAATCCAGCTTTCACTAAAATTTCTATAACAAGCTCCAACCGTTCTTTAATCCAAATGGCATCGATAGAAATTCGTTCGTCCGATAAAGTGTAACAAAAGCAGTATATTTAATTGATTCCGAGTGCATTGGAATCTGATGATATCCACTAGCCATTACAAAAGAAGTGAAATAATTTGCTTCAGAAGTCTAGCTACTTGATCTGATATCAGAGATAATGGAATTTTATCAGCTACTGTATTTTTATTTAATTCGCGATAATCAACTCAAAGTTTTGCTGAACCATTCTTTTTATTTACAACTTACAACAGTTACTAGGTCTGATAACTTTATACTCAATTAATTCGCTATTTTTGCCACGTACTAATGCCCTGTCACTTGGACTAAATCTATAAGATCGCTTTTGAACAGTCTTAGTTGATTCAACTAGTCAAATACATATTTCTTAAGTACCCACTCGCATCTGTGGAGTGCCTTCGGTAAAAGTTTTAGCAATGATATTTTCATATTGACTTTTCTTTCTCCCTTTTCCAAGTTCTGTTTCAAGACTATCAACATTATCAGTTCAGCCTGATAAATATTTCACAAACATTTACAACTTTTGGTTGAACAAGTTTAAAAATTCTCAAAAAAAAAACTATACCAGTAAACATTGAGCCAATATTTGTCTACCAACGAAAATAATTTTTTTTGATTCCACAATCTGGTACTATGTGAACTCCCAAAGAATTACCTTCAACGATGAAATTAGTCTTGATTTGCGAAGTACTGTAGTACTGTACTTTCTTTAATTAATGGACACTCAGCTTCCGAATCAAATGTTATTGGAAATCTCTCACCATTAACCAGCATACTCTATTTAGGCTCTACCACAGTGCGCAGCTCCACTCTTCTCCGATCTTACTCCCAATCCGGTATTCTGTACTTTTTTGGGACAATTTGTGGCAATGTGCCCCGGCTCTTGGCACCTGTAACAAGTTGCAATCTTATCAAGTTACATTTTCCCTTCCATATTGAGGCTGCCCAGAACGCCGCTCCATTTCAGTTGACGAAAACTGAAGTCCTAGTCGAGATCTATAGTCTTGCTTTCTATGTCCTGGTTTTGCACACTGATAACATTTTAGTTCCGCAGTTTTAGCCCGCTTGGACTCCGGGTCCCAATTTGGAGCAATAAGACGCTCCTTCAGCGCAGAGAATACTTGCAGCTCTGCTTGCAGCTCACGTCGATTGCTGACTTGCGTTGTGTGTATCATTCGTTGAATCAAAGCGATGGAAATTTGTTCACAATTTAAATTACGCAATTTTGTGCACAGTGACATCACGCTGCGAGTCGCAAAAACAGCTCTCACCGTTCTTTAGGCGACTATTCAGAAGATTAAAAATAACAGCGGCTGGCGCTCAAACTGAACTCGCTTCTAAACTTAAACTTCTTTGACGATCATACCTCGGTTTTGAGCTTTGTATTTTTCTATGAGTGGAGTTAGCTCTAACTGCCCTTTGGATTCAATACTCAATACGATTGTTTAGTCTTGAATCTTCATTTCGTTCGCATGGTAATTTTCCATTGAGGGTCCGAAAGTGTGGAAACGACCTGATAATGTAATTTGATTTGTTCTGGATGTTTAGTCTAAGGCTTGGGTGCATTTGCAACTAGATATTGGCTGATTGGGGTACTAAGGGTGTATGTGTGTGTGGGCGTATGGACATGCATAGAGTTATGTGGAATTATGGATAAGTCAATATATATTATGAAGAGATTCTCCTGAAGATATAATAAAGCCCTATACAGATATTGGCTGATTGGGGTACTAAGGGTGTGTGTGTGTGTGGGTGTATGGACTTGTGCATAGAGTTATGTGGAATTATGGATACGTCAATATATATTATGGAGAGATTCTCCTGAAGATATAATAAAGTCCTATAAATTAAAACAGTGACCTATGGTACACATCTTGCTCCACAGTTGGCTTCTACAGTTCTAGAAAATAAAGCAGATAAGTGTAAAAATTAACAAGAAAGGAAGCAAATTTCGGCAAGCCGAAGTTCATGTACCCTTGCAGCTATTGCAAAAATTAAATATTCTTGAGAGCATTAAAATTATAATTTACTTTAGGTTAGCTGATTTACTTTCATTTATGTTTAAAAGCATTGAAGCTATGACGATTTGCAGCTAAGTTATTCGATAGTTTCTATGGCAGCTATATAATATCGTTTTCCGATTTTAATAAAATTAAAACTGCAATTCTGAATTTAAAAAAAAAATTAGGTACAAAATAAAAAAGTTACTTAAAAAAAAAAAAAAATTTTATATATTTTTATTGTTCCCATGGGAGCTTTATGTTATAGTCGTCCGATTTTGATTAATTTTAAACCGTATTTCTGAAATATTTAACCAGTACTAAAGGTCGAAGAACTAAAAAAAAATTAAACACGAAAGAAAGCAAACTTCGGCAAGTCGAAGTTCATATACCCTTGCAGCTATTGCAAGAATTTAACATTTTTGAAAACATTAAAATTATGATTTACTGCGTATATGTTAAAAAACATTGAAGCTATGATGATTAGCAGCTCAATTATTTGATAGTTATTTTATATATTTTTATTATTTCTATGGGAGCTATTTGATATAGACGTCCGATTTTGATAAAATCTAAACCATAATTCTGAAATATTTAACCATTGCTATATGTCGAAGAACTGAACAAAAAATTAAAAAACAGCAAAGTTCTAATTTTTTTCATTTATTTTTCCGATTGTTCCTATGGGAGCTATATGCTATAGTAGTCCGATTTTGATGAAATTTAAACCGTAGTTCTGAAATATTAATACTACAAAAAGATAAAATTTAAAAACAGCAAAGTTTTAATTTTTTTTATTTATTTTTCCGATTATTCCTATGGGAGCTATATGCTATAGTCGACCGATTTTGATGAAATTTAAACCGTAAATCGGAAATATTTAACCATTACTATATGTCGAAGAACTAAACAAAAAATTAAAAAACAGCAAAGTTATAATTTTTTTTCATTTATTTTTCCGATTGTTCCTATGGGAGCTATATGCTATAGTCGTCCGATCCGGCTCGTTCCGACTTATATACTACCTGCAATAGAAAGACAACTTTTGGGAAAGTTTCATTTAGATAGCATAAAAACTGATAGCCTCTGCAAGGGTATGAGAGCTATATCCTATAGTCGTCCGATCCGGACGACTATAGTTTGCAAAGAAACGGACGGACAGACTGACAGAAGGACAGACGGACAGACGGAAGGACAGACGGACGGACAGACGGACGGACAGACGGACGGACAGACGGACGGACAGACGGACATGGCTAGATCGACTCTACTAGTGATGCCGATCAAGAATATATATACTTTATAGGGTCGGAGATGTCTCCTTCACTGTGTTGCAAACTTTTGACTGAAATTATAATACCCTCTACAAGGGTATAAAAAATTGGTAATATAATTAGAAATGACTTCTACATGGATGATCTCAGCGTATTCAGCGAAAAACGTCATAAATATAATAGACCAGATTTCCAGCGAGTTTAATAAAGTTAACCTGAATTTAAGGAAACGGATTTCTAACAAACCAGAAGTTTTCAATGTTGTAGAGGATACAGGTGATGACAAGATAATAGCTATTAAAGAAGATGAGTTTTGTTAAAAAATTGGGACTTCAAGGGAACCCAAAAAGATAATTTTAAATTTAACATTAACTTAGGGATTTCTAAAAAAGAAAATAAATAAACAGTTTTTCCATACTTTCAAAAATTTTTGACCCGTTTGGATGGCCCCAGTAACCATTACAGGGAAGCTATTTGCGCTGTGACGATTAAAGCTTAAAAAGAACAAGTACTGGGCTTTTATTATTCAAACGCGCGCCCAAAGCCAACAGCCCCCGTTTACATTTATTCGACGAAGTTATCGATTGCCGATAATCATCGCCCAATAAACCCGATCACCCAAAGCGGGACTATGATAATCGTCCGATCTGGTCACACTAAGCAGCGCCTATATAAGCGGAGACACAGCTCCAGACCAGTCACTTGCGTTCCGACGACTCTCGAGGAAACAACCAACAGGAGGAATACCCGGGTAAGTGTTCTGGTAGTTAGTCTTGGTAGTGGTGGTGGATCCGTAAGAGTTCGATTTGAAATTCGGCTCTATGTGAAGATCACCGACGCCCGGTGTGGTTTAGGAATACGCACCTAGGCCCGGTCGAGATCGCTGAGCCCGACACGGTTTTCGTAACTCCGGCCCACCTCAGTGAGTTCCTCCCAGAAGTCACGTTTCCGGCTTCCGACCCGGAAACGATACGGAATAAAACGGAAGCTCGAAACTAACGATGCCCGGCAGCTCGAAACCAACGATGCCCTACATTCCCACATCCCACTAGAAAATCCAAGTAGTTCGTTTATCTAAAAAACGACCCAGAACACTACGAACTCGACCGACGAAACGCCGACGCCAAGCAGTACACCTGGCCACAGCGCATCATCGACACCAAGCAGTACACCTGACCACAGCGCATCATCGACACCAAGCAGTGTACCCAGCGACCGCACGACGTCAACAACACACGGTACACTCAGCCACCACACATCGGCAACGCCAAGCAGTTCCTCGAACCATTGCGTGGTGCCAGCAGCAAGCAGTGCAACATACGGCCCTTCCGTAGCGCCGATCCCGCACATAAAGCAGAGCGATACCTCAACAAGCTGCGATATACTCGGCCCTTCCGCAGCGCCGATATCACTAAACAGAACCACACTCGGCCCTTCCGCAGCGCCGATATCACCAAGCAGAACCACACTCGGCCCTTCCGCAGCGTCGATATCAACAAGCAGTACCACATTCGGCCCTTCAGCAGCGCCGACACCACGTAGCAAGCAGTATCACGCTCGATATAATTATAGTTAGAAAACGTAGTGTTAATCAATCGTACGATTAAAATATAACCCTACTCTGTAGCGTTCGATTTGTGTTATTATTTGGGGAAAGGGAGGTAAACCGATCAAAAGAGGAAATAAATTTCTGTCTCGAACCCTGGCCACGGCGAGCTATACCGCCTCCCAAAACAGGGTCGTTACAGTGCAAAAACTTTGGAATTGTGAAAATAGCTGGGATCAGGTATTATCAAATGATGATTCCCAGGAATGTTCGGATTATAAAAAAAAACTTTTATTATTGGAGAAAATCAGAATACCGAAATGGATTCAAAGCTATTTCGTGTTATTTCACGGCTAAGGAGATAAAATATGCGGAATAAATAATAATAATAAAAAAGCGCAGGAATATCAATTTAGTGCATAACTCTTCAGTTTAACTGGTAATAAAGAAATAAAAATCAATTCAAACATTCTAAGCCTGCATCCATTTATTGATAAGGATAAAATGATCAAGTTAGGCGGACGATTGCAAAATTCCAATGCCAAGTTCGAAGTAAAACATCCAATCATTCTCGATAAAGGGCACATCTCTGCATTAATTATAGAAAATGATCATAATAAAATTTTATATAGTGGAATAAATTTAATGAGAAAGAAAATATTAGATATTGGGATTGGGAAATACTTTAAAGAAAAAATTAAATGAACATACGAAATATGCAAGATATCGTCAAATCGCAGCACAACAAAAATGGGAAATCTACCAAAATATAGAGTAACAATGTCATACCCCATTTTTAAATACAGGTATTAATTACGCAGGACCTTATTACATTAGATGTTTCAAAAGTAGAGGTCAGAAAACGTATAAAGGGGTTAGCTGTATTTGTGTGTATGGCAACAAAGGCGATACATTTGGAAGTAGTAAGCAATTTAACTTCTGATGCCTTTTTAGTGGCGCTGAAAAGGTTTATAGCAAGAAGAGGAAAGTGTGCTGCTATTAATTCTGAAAAATAGGCGTAGCAAGAAAGGTGGTCGAAAAGTTTTAGAAAGCAATAAACGAGAATTCCGGGGTTGCATCTTAACTCGGGAAAGAGGGAATTGATTGGCATTTTATTCCCCCGGCAGAACCTCACTTTGGATGTATCTGAGAGCCGGCTTAAAATCTATGAAATACCATCTAAAACGGGTTGTTGGTGACGGAAATCTGACATACAAAGAGATATCGACATTGTTATGCCAAATAGAAGGTGTTTTGAACTCACGTCCCCTATATTCATCAGACAATGATATAGAGGACAATGAAGGTCTAACACATGCACACTTTCTGATAGGACGACCACCGTTGGGTGTGATTGAGCTTATAGATGAGAAAGGATGAGATGGAAATAAATTAAAAAAATTAAAAGAGATCTTTGGATTAAATGGAAAGAAGTCTACTTACATACACTACAACAGATGTATAAGTGGAAAAAAAATATACCCAATATAGAAAAGGAACAAGTAGTTATAATAAAGGATGAATGTTTTCATCCATCGAGATGGACATTAGGAAAGATAAAAGAAGTATATAAAGTTAAGGATGAGAAATTTCGGGCAGTAAAGGTCAAGATGCAAGATGAATGCATTTCTCGACCGATCAACAAAATTTGCACTCTTGTAGGAATAAAGGATACCGAAAATTATTTGGAGCCCATTTGAGAGCCACTCAATTAACCATAGTGCAGAAATTGATATATTATTAAATGACTTAACACATTTATTTTATATAAACGCATATAGAATTGAAGGGATTAAATGTGCATCACATATCTGGTCATACTTCTTTAATTATATGTATGTTAATCGTTTTAATTTTAATTATATTGCAAGCCATAACTTTTGAAGGCCGTTCACAAAATGTTGGCAGAATGTTCAAACATGAACACGTATAAATTTAAGTATATGATCTGAAAATAGCAGCCAATTGAATCAAAAACAAGAAAGAAAGCAAACTTCGGCAAGCCGAAGTTCATATACCCTTGCAGCTATTTCAGAAACTAAATTGTTCAAACATGAACACGTCTAAATATAAGTATGAACATATAAGCTGAACGGAGCAGTCACTTGACCTCCTGTGAGCGGTCACAGAATGTTTTAGTTACAAGTGCTATCAGGGTAGTTGTGATCTCCCTTATCGCACTTTAGAATGTTTTCACAGTTTAGGGATAAACAAGTCACTCCGTGGGTTATTAGAAATAAGATAATGACTTCAAATATAAGATTTTATGAGTTCTGTGCATGTCACTTGTCAATGGAGCCAGAGCCATAAATTACGATCTGTTACTTAAAATCCAAGGGAACATTTGTTTGCACTTGTAATCTGTACGTGACACACACTACACAAAGGACTTGGGCGGGGGTCAAAATATAGCTCTCCCGCTCAGGGCAAAACAGATGTGGTCTCTGCGTAGGCCATAGATAAGAATAGAATACGAAACACACCAATGTTACTTGCTAAGAAACGTATTGAAATAAAAACAGTTTGAAATGATAACTCATCAAATGTGGACGTCTTTCATTAGATCGCTCTTACAAAATACTCTTGAAAATGTTAAAAATATGATTTACTAGCGAGTATGTACAACATTGAGGCTATGATGATTTGCAGCTTAATTATTCGATAGTTTCTATGGCAGCTATACGATTGTTCTTATGGGAGCTATATCCTATAGTCGTCGATCCGGCTCGTTCCGACTTATATACTAACTGCAATAGAAAGACAACTTTTGGAAAAGTTTCATTCAGATAGCATTAAAACTGAGAGACTAGTTTGGATAGAAACGGACGGAAAGACGGACAGACTGACAGAAGGACAGACGGACGGACAGACGGACGGACAGACGGATATGTCTAGATCGACTCTACTAGTGATGCCGATCAAGAATATATATACTTTATAGGGTCGGAAATGTGTCCTTCGCTCTGCAAGGGTATGGGAGCTATATCCTATAGTCGTCCGATCCGGCTCGTTCCGATTTATATACTACCTGCAATAGAAAGACAACATTTGGGAAAGTTTCATTCAGATAGCTTTAAAACTGAGAGACTAGTTTGCAAAGAAACGGACGGACAGACGGATAGACTGACAGACGGACGGTCAGACGGACAGACGGACATGGCTTTATTGACTCTCCTAGTGATGCTGAACAAGAATGTATGTACTTTATAGGGTCGGAGATGTCTCCTTCACTGCGTTGCAAACTTCTGACTGAAATTATAATACCCTCTGCAAGGGTATAAAAAATTGGTAATATAATTAGAAATGACTTCTACATGGATGATCTCAGCGTATTCAGCGAAAAACGTCATAAATATAATAGAGCAGATTTCCAGCGAGTTTAATAAAGTTAACCTGAATTTAAGAAAATGGATTTCTAACAAACCAGAAGTTTTCAATGTTGTAGAGGATACAGGTGATGACAAGATAATAGCTATTAAAGAAGATGAGTTTTGTCAAAACATTGGGACTTCAAGGGAACCCAAAAAGATAATTTTAAATTTAACATTAACTTAGGGATTTCTAAAAAAGAAAATAAATAAACAGTTTTTCCACACTATCACAAATTTTTGACCCGTTTGGATGGTTGGCCCCAGTAACCATTACAGGGAAGCTATTTGTGCAAAAACTTTGGAATTGTGAAAATAGCTGGGATCAGGTATTATCAAATGATGATGCCCAGGAATGTTCGGATTATAAAAAAAACTTTTATTATTGGGGAAAATCAGAATATCGAAATGGATTCAAAGCTATTTCGCGTTATTTCACGGCTAAGAAGATAAAATATGCGGAATAAATAATAATAATAAAAAAGCGCAGGAATATCAATTTAGTGCATAACTCTACAGTTTAACTGGTAATAAAGAATTAAAAATTATTTCAAACATTCTAAGCCTGCATCCATTTATTGATCAGGATAAATTATCAAGTTAGGCGGACGATTGCAAAATTCCAATGCCAAATTCAAAGTAAAACATCCAATCATTCTCGATAAAGGGCACATCTCTGCATTAATTATAGAAAATGATCATAATAAAATTTTATATAGTGGAATAAATTTAATGAGAAAGAAAATATTAGATATTGGGATTGGGAAATACTTTAAAGAAAAAATTAAATGAACATACGAAATATGCAAGATATCGTCAAATCGCAGCACAACAAAAATGGGAAATCTACCAAAATATAGGGTAACAATGTCATACCCCATTTTTAAATACAGGTATTAATTACGCAGGACCTTATTACATTAGATGTTTCAAAAATAGAGGTCAGAAAACGTATAAAGGGTATAGCTGTATTTGTGTGTATGGCAACAAAGGCGATACATTTGGAAGTAGTAAGCAATTTAACTTCTGATGCCTTTTTAGTTGCGATGAAAAGGTTTATCGCAAGAAGAGGAAAGTGTGCTGCCATTAATTCCGAAAAATAGGCTTAGCAAGAAAGGTGGTCGAAGAGTTTTAGAAAGCAATAAACGAGAATTCCGGGGTTGCATCTTAACTCGGAAAAGAGGGAATTGATTGGCATTTTATTCCCCCGGCAGAACCTCACTTTGGATGTATCTGAGAGCCGGCGTAAAATCTACGAAATACCATCTAAAACGGGTTATTGGTGACGGAAATCTGACATACAAAGAGATATCGACATTGTTATGCCAAATAGAAGGTGTTTTGAACTCACGTCCCCTATATTCATCAGACAATGATATAGAGAACAATGAAGATCTAA
The DNA here is from genome assembly GCF_018152505.1 of Drosophila elegans. Taxonomy (NCBI): domain Eukaryota; kingdom Metazoa; phylum Arthropoda; class Insecta; order Diptera; family Drosophilidae; genus Drosophila; species Drosophila elegans. The sequence goes on along the minus strand of NW_024545820.1, from coordinate 330,284 downwards.
CACATGCACACTTACTGATAGGACGACCACCGTTGGATGTGATTGAGCTTATAGATGAGAATGAAAATATTGGGAACATAGATAGGTGGAAATTAATTAAAAAAATTAAAAGAGATCTTTGGATTAAATGGAAAGAGGACTTTACATACACTACAACAGATGTAAATAAAAAAAAAAAAATATGCCCAATATAGAAAAGGAACAAGTAGTTATAATAAAGGATGAATGTTTTCATTCATCGAGATGGACGTAGGAAAGATAAAAAAGTATATAAAAATAAGGATGAGAAATTTCGGGCAGTAAAGGTCAAGATGCAAGATGAATGCATTTCTCGACCGATCAACAAAATTTGCACTCTTGTAGGAATAAAGGATACCGAAAATTATTTGGAGCCCATTTCAGAGCCACTCAATTAACCATAGTGCAGAAATTGATATATTATTAAATGACTTAACACATTTATAAGAAACGCATATAGAATTGAAGGGATTAAATGTGCATCACATATCTGGTCATACTTCTTTAATTATATGTATGTTAATCGTTTTAATTTTAATTATATTGCAAGCCATAACTTTTGAAGGCCGTTCACAAAATGTTGGCAGAATGTTCAAACATGAACACGTATAAATTTAAGTATATGATCTGAAAATAGCAGCCAATTGAGTCAAAAACAAGAAAGAAAGCAAACTTCGGCAAGCCGAAGTTCATATACCCTTGCAGCTATTTCAGAAACTAAATTGTTCAAACATGAACACGTCTAAATATAAGTATGAACATATAAGCTAAACGGAGCAGTCACTTGACCTCCTGTGAGCGGTCACAGAATGTTTTAGTTACAAGTGCTATCAGGGTAGTTGTGATCTCCCTTATCGCACTTTAGAATGTTTTCACAGTTTAGGGATAAACAAAACACTCCGTGGGTTATTAGAAATAAGATAATGACTTCAAATATAAGATTTTATGAGTTCTGTGCATGTCACTTGTCAATGGAGCCAGAGCCATAAATTACGATCTGTTACTTAAAATCCAAGAGAACATTTGTTTGCATTTGTAATCTGTACGTGCAGGCCACTTGAGTCTCTAAATATTAACACTTGAAATGTTTCCCACACTACACAAAGCACTTGGGCGGGGGTCAAAATATAGCTCTCCCGCTCAGGGCAAAACAGATGAGGTCTCTGCGTAGGCCATAGATAAGAATAGAATACGAAACACACCAATGTTACTTGCTAAGAAACGTATTGAAATAAAAACAGTTTGAAATGATAACTCATCAAATGTGGACGTCTTTCATTAGATCGCTCTTACATTTTGGTCCTTCGAAGCACTCTGTAGTTTTCCCCCACCAGTGGTCAGAGACTCAGAGTTTTTAAACCAGCACCTTAAAGTCTGATTTGTTGCGAGCGCACGATCAGCTAAAGGGTGCAAAAATAAAAATAAAAATAAAAATAAATAAAATAAAAATATAATAATTCACAAGTTTAAATCTTGTTAAAAAAATAAAAGTTAATAAGCCAAACGGGCACAAAATTCTGGAAAATTACACGGGTGTGTTACGCGACGTGAGCGTTACCAAGGCCAGAACATTAGTAAATTGTTAAAAAAAAATAAATAAAAAGGTGTTCGGTTATACGGGAACAGAAAAGGACGCACTCAATAGCTCGAACCTTAAGTTGTTAGAATAAAAACAAATAAATAAAACAACCAACAACAACCCAGTCAAACCAAGACATCGAAGCAACAGCCAAATTTCGCCAACCAACATCAAGTAACAACCAAATAAACCACATCGCACCAACAACCCAGTCTCAGCAACCAAGACATCGAAGCAACAGCCAAATTTCGCCGACCAACGACAAGTAACAACCAAAAAGGACATCGAAGCAACAACAAGGACATCGAAGCGGCAACAACCCAGTCAAAACAACGACATCGAAGCAACAGTCATCGAAGCAGCAGATAAGTTAACTTTTAAAATATTTTTTGTAACAGAACAAATAAGAAGTAGATTATAAGTATTTAAAGTCCTAAATACCAAATTTAAAAAAAAAATGTTGTCCGAAACCATTATAAAGCTGCTTGAAGCACAGGCTTAACTAAAGAAATTAGAGTAATTGAAGCAGGTCAATTAACAAGCGAAAGTATTTCAAAATTAGATAGCCTCAAAGCTAGATTTATTGCGAATCATGGATCCTTATTAAAATGTGGAGTAGTCGATCATGACGATTTCAACAAAAAATGGTTTGAAGAGATTTGTAAAGTTATAGAAACCCTAAAAGGTATATTTTCAAATTTAAAAGTTGGTTCAGATACCAAAACAGTAAATGCAGCAGGGAGTGACCCAAACAAACTGGCAGAGGTGTTCGACCAAAATGTTGAACAACTAAACAAGTATTTAAAGGAATCCATTAAGGAGCTCAATAGGGCTAGCCGTGAAGACTGCCTACTAAGAGCTAATAAAATAAAATTTTTATGGAATAGAACAAGCAATAAAATAAAGGAGTTCTTAAAAAAGATAGGAAAACAACATATCTTTCGACGAAACAGTCGAAGAACTAGAATTTGACGTTAAAAACGTGTTAGAAATCCTAGACGAAAGGATAAAATTTTCCGATGTGACAATAGGAAGTAATAATGGGGTGTTGGTAAGGGATAGAGTTGATGACCTTCCCCTATTACCAAAAATACAAGTTCCCACCTTTTCTGGAGAAGGAAAAGAGTGGGACCTATTTTCTGAATTATTTAAAGAAATAATTCATAATAGAGATGATCTGAGCTCATCTCTAAAATTTAATTATTTGAAAACCGCTCTTAAAGGCGAAGCAAGGAGTATGGTTGCTCACTTGCTAACAGGTTCTGCTGAAAATTATACTGCCGCTTGGGAACTATTAACCAAGCGGTATGAAAATAAGAGAAAAATATTCTTAGATCAGCTGAATCGTTTGATCGAGTTGCCCATTCTAGACAACGATTCAGCAAAACAGATTAAATGGTTTATTGATTGAATAAATGAATCAATTCATTTAATCAGAACAAAAACCAATTTAAATGAGGATTTTGATGTTATTTTCGCACACATTATCATCCGAAAATTCAACAGAGAGGCGCTTCAATTATACGAAACGCATATAAAAAAAACCAAGGAAATTCAATTACTAAGCATTGTAATGGAATTTTTAGAGCAACGTGTGAGTTCTCTTAGCTCAGCACTAAATGATGAAAAGAAAGTTTTTAAAAAAGTGGTAAATACCACTGTTAAGGAAAGTTATCTACTTTGTAAAATGGTTGGACACTTTGTAACAAATTGTTATAAATTTAGGGGAATGAGTCCGATAGAAAGAGGGGAGTTTATGAGAAAACAGCGCTTGTGCAACAGATGTTTTAAACATTATATTTTCAAGAAGTGTAACTCGGAATATTTATGCTCAATTTGCAAAAAAACACATCACACCATGCTCCATGTTTCAACTGAAAAAAGAGAAAAAGGAAACACCTGTGTTACTAAGGAACAAGCATTTCTAGCTACCGCATTGATTAAAGTAAAATCAAATAAAGGTGGCTATGAAAACCTAAGGGCATTTATTAATAGTGGATCGCAATGTACCATTATTTCAGAAGAAACTGCACAAATATTAAATTTATCTCGTAAACAAACTATCACCGAGGTTAGTGGAGTGTCCTGTTCAGACACTTGTACTTCAAAGCACAAAGTTAATTTGACTATAAAAATGCGCGACAATACAAAAAACCCCCTGAATATTGAAACTATCATTCTTCCGAAACTAATGAAGGCTTTACCGATCAAAACTTTAGATGTTGATAAGTCAAAGTGGACAAAATATACGTTGGCGGACCCTCACTTTAATAAACCAAGTAGGGTAGATATTATTATAGGAGTGGATTTATATCCATATATTGTAAAAGATGGAGTAGTTAAAATAGACGGACTACTAGGGCAGAATACTGAATTCGGATGGATTATATCCGGTTGTACCAAATCTAAAGGTACAGAATTAATTGTGGCTACTACTATAGAAGTAGGAAATTTAGAGAGGTTTTGGGAAATGGAAAATGATTACAATGACATTGAGGAAGAAATTTGTGAAAGACATTTCCTAGAGACCACTAAAATAGATAAAAATGGGAGATATGTGTTCAAAGTTCCATTTAAAAATGAAAAAGAATTAGGAGACTCAAAAGCGCAAGCAATAGCGCGATTTTATAATTTAGAAAGAAAACTAAATAAAAATATTAAACTTAAAGAAAGTTATATAAAATTCATGCATGAATATATTGACTTGGGACATATGATAGAGACCAAGAAAGAAGGAAAATATTATTTACCCCATCAAGGTGTTGTAAGGGAATCTAGCCTTACAACAAAATTAAGGGTTGTTTTCGATGCCTCAGCGAAAACTACAAACAACAAAAGTCTAAATGACATTATGTGGGTTGGACCAAGAGTCCAAAAAGATATCTTTGATATCATCGTCAAATGGCGTAAATGGCCATTTGTATTATCGGCGGACATTGAAAAAATGTACCGGCAAATAAATATAGATGAAGAAGATCAAGATTATTTGCACATTATTTGGAGAGACTCTCCAAATAAAAAACTAAAAAATTACAAACTAACAACGGTTACTTACGGTACAGCATCAGCACCCTATTTAGCTACAAGAGGGCTTGCTGAAATTTCAAATAAATGCGAAAATATGTCAATAAAAGATATAATTAAAATTTATTTTTATATGGATGACCTTATGACAGGTGCTAATTCCATACAGGAAGCCAAACACCACTTGGAAGTAGGCTTTAATCTAAGAAAATGGATTTCCAATGTTTCAGAAATAGTTGAGGCTCTGGAAAGCAAAGAAGAAAATAAAATATTAGAGATTCAAGTAAATGAATCCATAAAAACACTGGGTCTTCAATGGAAACCTGTTAAAGATGAATTTAAATTCAATTTTAACAGTGAGCCCTGTACTAAAATTAATAAGCGAGAAGTGTTATCAACACATGCAAAAATTTATGACCCCTTAGTCTGGGTATCTCCAGTGGCAATAATAAGAAAATTATTTATGCAACAACTTTGGTTAACAGAGCAAAAATGGGATCAGAACTTGTCAGATTCAGATGCCAACAAATGGAAAAGCTTTAAAGAAAATTTAACATTTCTTGAAGTATAAGAATTCCAAGGTGGGTGAAATCCCAAGTTAAAATGTCAGTTCAAATTCATGGATTTTCTGATGCGTCCGATAAAGCATACGCAGCTGTAGTATATGCTAAGGTGGGAACCTCTTCGATGATTATAGCTAGCAAAAGCAAAGTTAATCCGAAGAAAAATCGAAAAACCATTCCTAAACTAGAACTTTGTGCTGCACATCTCCTCTCGAAATTAATAGATAGAGTTAGGACAGCAATTGGAAGTCAAACGAAGGCATATGGTTGGAGTGATTCAACAATCACTCTTGCATGGGTTAAAAATGGGAATAATAAAGACAAATTTATTCGACGACGAACTGACGAAATAAGGAAAATTGAGGAGATCGAGTGGAGACATGTTCGATTAGAAGAAAACCCAGCAGACGTAGCATCAAGGGGTGTAACACCGGAAAAATTGTTAGAATGTAAAATTTTGTGGAACGGACCTCAATGGTTAGCCAAGTCGGTAAAATACTGGCCAATAGAAGATGAAGCAGATAGTATTATTGTCAGTACTACCTTAATAGAGAAACCTAAACACTTTATATTATCACTTATAGAAAGGTACTCCTGTATGCGTAAACTGGAAAGGGTTATTGCATATATTCTAAGATTTATTGATATGAAATTAAACAAGAAAGAAAGCAAACTTCGGCAAGCCGAAGTTCATATACCCTTGCAGCTTTAAGTATTGCAAGAATTAAACATTTTTGAAAACATAAAAATTATGATTTACTTGCGTATATGTTTAAAAACATTGAAGCTATGATTATTTGCAGCTCAATTATTAGATAGTTATTTTCTATATATTTTTATTATTTCTATGGGAGCTTTATGATATAGACGTCCGATTTTGATAAAATTTAAATCGAAATTCTGAAATATTTAACCAGAGTTATAATTTGTTTTCATTTATTTTTCCGATTGTTCCTCTGGGAGCTATATGCTATAGTCGTCCGATTTTAATGAAATTTAAACCGTTAATCGAAAATAATAACCATAACCAAGTTCATATACCCTTGCAGCTATTGCAAAAATTAAATATTTTTAAAACATTAAAATTATGATGTACTTGCGTATATGTCTAAAAACATTGAAGCTGTGATGATTTGCAGCTCAATTATTATATAGTTATTTTATATATTTTTATTATTTCTATGGGAGCTATATGATATAGTCGACCGATTTTGATGAAATTTAAACCGTAATTCTGAAATATTTAACCATTACTATATGTCGAAGAACTAAACAAAAATTAAAAAACAAAGTTATAATTTTTTTTGTTTATTTTTTCGATTGTTCCTATGGGATCTATATGCTGCAATAGAAAGACAACTTTTGGGAAAGTTTCATGCAGATAGTTTTAAAACTTAGAGACTAGTTTGCATAGAAACGGGCGGACAGACTGACAGACGGACAGACGGACATGGCTAGATCGACTCGCCTAGTGATGCTGATCAAGAATATATATACTTTATAGGGTCGGAAATGGCTCCCTTTAAACCAAATAGTCATTCTAAATGTGTTTATAAAAAAATGACTCACGAAAGTTCTTACTGGATTGAGTTACAAAAGAAAGGTAGTTGGATATTCAAGGTTTCAGAACCAACAAAGGCTAGGATACAATGTAATAATTTGCCACAAGAGTTAATTGATCTGCCGGAGCAAGGAATTCTAACTATAGTATCTGGCTGCACTATAAGAACTGATGACAAAATATTAATAGCTCATCACAGTATTAAGTCAGAAAATTATGAGCCTATAGAAATTTCTTATGTAAATAACATAAGTTAGATTCCAAGTATTGTTTGGAATCCGTTAACATTACCGGCCATCAATTATAATGAGGAAATAAACAAATTAAAGGACGAATTAAAAGAAATAAAAAAAATCATTACGAAATAAAAAGGCTGAATTTCCATCATATTTCAGGCCGCGCTCCCTTAATCATAGGACTAATAATTATGGCAGTTTTAATCCTATATATAATAAGAAGAAGTAATGTATCAAGGCGCATGCAAGCCATAGTTCTTCCTGGCCCTTGGCAGAATGTTCAAACATGAACACGTCTAAATATAAGTATGAACTTATAAGCTAAACGGAGCAGTCACTTGACCTCCTGTGAGCGGTCACAGAATGTTTTAGTTACAAGTGCTATCAGGGTAGTTGTGATCTCCCTTATCGCACTTTAGAATGTTTTCACAGTTTAGGGATAAACAAGTCACTCCGTGGGTTATTAGAAATAAGATAATGACTTCAAATATAAGATTTTATGAGTTCTGTGCATGTCACTTGTCAATGGAGCCAGAGCCATAAATTACGATCTGTTACTTAAAATCCAAGGGAACATTTGTTTGCACTTGTAATCTGTACGTGCAGGCCACTTGAGTCTCTAAATATTAACACTTGAAATGTTTCCCACACTACACAAAGGACTTGGGCGGGGGTCAAAATATAGCTCTCCCGCTCAGGGCAAAACAGATGCGGTCTCTGCGTAGGCCATAGATAAGAATAGAATACGAAACACACCAATGTTACTTGCTAAGAAACGTATTGAAATAAAAACAGTTTGAAATGATAACTCAACAAATGTAGACGTCTTTCATTAGATCGCTCTTACATTTTGGTCCTTCGAGGCACTCTGTAGTTTTCCCCCACCAGTGGTAAGAGACTCAGAGTTTTTAAACCAGCACCTTAAAGTTTGATTTGTTGCGAGCGCACGATCAGCTAAAGGTAACATTTTGGTCCTTCGAGGCACTCTGTAGTTTTCCCCCACCAGTGGTAAGAGACTCAAAGATTTTAAAACAGCACCTTAAAGCCTGATTTGTTGCGAGCGCACGATCAGCTAAAGGGTGCAAAAATAAAAATAAAAATAAATAAAATGAAAATATAAAAATTCACAAGTTTAAATCTTGTTAAAAAACTAAAAGTTAATAAGCCAAACGGGCACAAAATTCTGAAAAATAACACGGGTGTGTTACGCGACGTGAGCGTTACCAAGGCCAGAACATTAGTAAATTGTTAAAAAAAAAAATAAAAAGGTGTTCGGTTATACGGGAACAGAAAAGGACGCACTCAATAGCTCGAACCTTAAGTGGTTAGAATAAAAAGAAATAAATTAAACAACCAACAACAACCCAGTCAAACCAAGACATCGAAGCAACAGCCAAATTTCGCCAACCAACATCAAGTAACAACCAAATAAACCACATCGCACCAACAACCCAGTCTCAGCAACCAAGACATCGAAGCAACAGCCAAATTTCGCCAACCAACGACAAGTAACAAACAAAAAGGACATCGAAGCAACAACAAGGACATCGAAGCGGCAACAACCCAGTCAAAACAACGACATCGAAGCAACAGTCATCGAAGCAGCAGATAAGTTAACTTTTAAAATATTTTTTGTAACAGAACAAATAAGAAGTAGATTATAAGTATTTAAAGTCCTAAATACCAAATTTAAAAAAAAAATGTTGTCCGAAACCATTATAAAGCTGCTTGAAGCACAGGCTTAACTAAAGAAATTAGAGTAATTGAAGCAGGTCAATTAACAAGCGAAAGTATTTCAAAATTAGATAGCCTCAAAGCTAGATTTGTTGCGAGTCTTGGATCCTTATTAAAATGTGGAGTAGTCGATCATGACGATTTCAACAAAAAATGGTTTGAAGAGATTTGTAAAGTTATAGAAACCCTAAAAGGTATATTTTCAAATTTAAAAGTTGGTTCAGATACCAAAACAGTAAATGCAGCAGGGAGTGACCCAAACAAACTGGCAGAGGTGTTCGACCAAAATGTTGAACAACTAAACAAGTATTTAAAGGAATCCATTAAGGAGCTCAATAGGGCTAGCCGTGAAGTCTGCCTACTAAGAGCTAATAAAATAAAATTTTAATGGAATTGAACAAGCAATAAAATAAAGGAGTTCTTAAAAAGATAGGAAAACAACATATCTTTCGACGAAACAGTCGAAGAACTAGAATTTGACGTTAAAAACGTGTTAGAAATCCTAGACGAAAGGATAAAATTTTCCGATGTGACAATAGGAAGTAATAATGGGGTGTTGGTAAGGGATAGAGTTGATGACCTTCCCCTATTACCAAAAATACAAGTTCCCGCCTTTTCTGGAGAAGGAAAAGAGTGGGACCTATTTTCTGAATTATTTAAAGAAATAATTCATAATAGAGATGATCTGAGTTCATCTCTAAAATTTAATTATTTGAAAACCGCTCTTAAAGGCGAAGCAAGGAGTATGGTTGCTCACTTGCTAACAGGTTCTGCTGAAAATTGTACTGCCGCTTGGGAACTATTAACCAATCAATTCATTTAATCAGAACAAAAGCCAATTTAAATGAGGATGTTGATGTTATTTTCGCACACATTATCATCCGAAAATTCAACAGAGAGGCGCTTCAATTATACGAAACGCATATAAAAAAAAACCAAAGAAATTCAATTACTAAGCATTGTAATGGAATTTTTAGAGCAACGTGTGAGTTCTCTTAGCTCAGCACTAAATGATGAAAAGAAAGTTTTTAAAAAAGTGGTAAATACCACTGTTAAGGAAAGTTATCTACTTTGTAAAATGGTTGGACACTTTGTAACAAATTGTTATAAATTTAGGGGAATGAGTCCGATAGAAAGAGGGGAGTTTATGATAAAACAGCGCTTGTGCAACAGATGTTTTAAACATTATATTTTCAAGAAGTGTAACTCGGAATATTTATGCTCAATTTGCAAAAAAACACATCACACCATGCTCCATGTTTCAACTGAAAAAAGAGAAAAAGTAAACACCTGTGTTACTAAGGAACAAGCATTTCTAGCTACCGCATTGATTAAAGTAAAATCAAATAAAGGTGGCTATGAAAACCTAAGGGCATTAATTAATAGTGGATCGCAATGTACCATTAATTCAGAAGAAACTGCACAAATATTAAATTTATTTCGTAAACAAACAATCACCGAGGTTAGTGGAGTGTCCTGTTCAGACACTTTATTTAATTTAATTTAATTTAACTATGAAAATGCGCGACAATACAAAAAAACCCCTGAATATTGAAACTATCATTCTTCCGAAACTAATGAAGGCTTTACCGATCAAAACTTTAGATGTTGATAAGTCAAAGTGGACAAAATATACGTTGGCGGACCCTCACTTTAATAAACCAAGTAGGGTAGATATTATTATGGGAGTGGCTTTATATCCATATATTGTAAAAGATGGAGTAGTTAAAATAGACGGACTACTAGGGCAGAATACTGAATTCGGATGGATTATATCCGGTTGTACCAAATCTAAAGGTACAGAATTAATTGTGGCTACTACTATAGAAGTAGGAAATTTAGAGAGGTTTTGGGAAATGGAAAATGATTACAATGACATTGAGGAAGAAATTTGTGAAAGACATTTCCTAGAGACCACTAAAATAGATAAAAATGGGAGATATGTGTTCAAAGTTCCATTTAAAAATGAAAAAGAATTAGGAGACTCAAAAGCGCAAGCAATAGCGCGATTTTATAATTTAGAAAGAAAACTAAATAAAAATATTAAACTTAAAGAAAGTTATATAAAATTTCATGCATGAATATATTGACTTGGGACATATGATAGAGACCAAGAAAGAAGGAAAATATTATTTACCCCATCAAGGTGTTGTAAGGGAATCTAGCCTTACAACAAAATTAAGGGTTGTTTTCGATGCCTCAGCGAAAACTACAAACAACAAAAGTCTAAATGACATTATGTGGGTTGGACCAAGAGTCCAAAAAGATATCTTTGATATCATCGTCAAATGGCGTAAATGGCCATTTGTATTATCGGCGGACATTGAAAAAATGTACCGGCAAATAAATATAGATGAAGAAGATCAAGATTATTTGCACATTATTTGGAGAGACTCTCCAAATAAAAAACTAAAAAATTACAAACTAACAACGGTTACTTACGGTACAGCATCAGCACCCTATTTAGCTACAAGAGTGCTTGCTGAAATTTCAAATAAATGCGAAAATATGTCAATAAAAGATATAATTAAAAATTATTTTTATATGGATGACCTTATGACAGGTGCTAATTCCATACAGGAAGCCAAACACCACTTGGAAGTAGGCTTTAATCTAAGAAAATGGATTTCCAATGTTTCAGAAATAGTTGAGGCTCTGGAAAGCAAAGAAGAAAATAAAATATTAGAGATTCAAGTAAATGAATCCATAAAAACACTGGGTCTTCAATGGAAACCTGTTAAAGATGAATTTAAATTCAATTTTAACAGTGAGCCCTGTACTAAAATTAATAAGCGAGAAGTGTTATCAACACTTGCAAAAATTTGTGACCCCTTAGTCTGGGTATCTCCAGTGACAATAATAAGAAAATTATTTATGCAACAACTTTGGTTAACAGAGCAAAAATGGGATCAGAACTTGTCAGATTCAGATGCCAATTAATGGAAAAGCTTTAAAGAAAATTTAACATTTCTTGAAAATATAAGAATTCTAAGGTGGGTGAAATCCCAAGATAAAATGCCAGTTCAAATTCATGGATTTTCTGATGCGTCCGATAAAGCATACGCAGCTTTAGTATATGCTAAGGTGGGAACCTCTTCGATGATTATAGCTAGCAAAAGCAAAGTTAATCCGAAGAAAAATCGAAAAACCATTCCTAAACTAGAACTTTGTGCTGCACATCTCCTCTCGAAATTAATAGATAGAGTTAGGACAGCAATTGGAAGTCAAACGAAGGCATATGGTTGGAGTGATTCAACAATCACTTGCATGGGTTGAAAATGGGAATAATAAAGACAAATTTATTCGACGACGAACTGACGAAATAAGGAAAACTGAGGAGATTGAGTGGAGACATGTTCGATTAGAAGAAAACCCAGCAGACGTAGCATCAAGGGGTGTAACACCGGAAAAATTGTTAGAATGTAAAATTTTGTGGAACGGACCTCAATGGTTAGCCAAGTCGGTAAAATACTGGCCAATAGAAGATGAAGCAGATAGTATTATTGTCAGTACTACCTTAATAGAGAAACCTAGACACTTTATATTATCACTTATAGAAAGGTACTCCTGTATGCGAAAACTGCAAAGGGTTATTGCATATATTCTAAGATTTATTGATATGAAATTAAACAAGAAAGAAAGCAAACTTCGGCAAGCCGAAGTTCATATACCCTTGCAGCTTTAAGTATTGCAAGAATTAAACATTTTTGAAAACATAAAAATTATGATTTACTTGCGTATATGTTTAAAAACATTGAAGCTATGATTATTTGCAGCTCAATTATTAGATAGTTATTTTCTATATATTTTTATTATTTCTATGGGAGCTATATGATATAGACGTCCGATTTTGATAAAATTTAAATCGTAATTCTGAAATATTTAACCAGAGTTATAATTTGTTTTCATTTATTTTTCCGATTGTTCCTATGGGAGCTATATGCTATAGTCGTCCGATTTTAATGAAATTTAAACCGTAAATCGAAAATAATAACCATAACCAAGTTCATATACCCTTGCAGCTATTGCAAACATTAAATATTTTTTAAAACATTAAAATTATGATGTACATACTTGCGTATATGTCTAAAAACATTAAAGCTGTGATGATTTGCAGCTCAATTATTATATAGTTATTTAATATATTTTTATTATTTCTATGGGAGCTATATGATATAGTCGACCGATTTTGATGAAATTTAAATCGTAATTCTGAAATATTTAACCAGAGTTATAATTTGGTCGACACCCTTTCCATTTGTTTAGGGTAATGGCAATGACAGTAAAAACCGAGAATGATTTAATTATTGCAGATTTAAATTCAAAATATTTAGTTTACAATTTTGAAATTGATTCCTACACTTAATGACAGAAGCTACTTTTAATAAGTGTCAAAAATGGAAAACTAATAATGTTATATGTGAAGGTAACTGGCCTTGGAGTAGCGTAAGTGATAATACGTGCGAGATAGCTCCCTTTAAACCAAATAGTCATTCTAAATGTGTTTATAAAAAAATGACTCACGAAAGTTCTTACTGGGTTGAGTTACAAAAGAAAGGTAGTTGGATATTCAAGGTTTCAGAACCAACAAAGGCTAGGATACAATGTAATAATTTGCCACAAAAGTTAATTGATCTGCCGGAGCAAGGAATTCTAACTATAGTGTCTGGCTGCACTATAAGAACTGATGACAAAATATTAATACCTCATCACAGTATTAAGTCAGAAAATTATGAGCCTATAGCAATTTCTTATGTAAATAACATAAGTAAGATTCCAAGTATTGTTTGGAATCCGTTAACATTACCGGCCATCAATTATAATGAGGAAATAAACAAATTAAAGGACGAATTAAAAGAAATAAAAAAAAATCATTACGAAATAAAAGGCCTGAATTTTCATCATATTTCAGGCCGCGCTCCCTTAATCATAGGACTAAAAATTATGGCAGTTTTAATCCTATATATAATAAGAAGAAGTAATGTATCAAGGCGCATGCAAGCGATAGTTCTTCCTGGCCCTTGGCATAATGTTCAAACATGAACACGTCTAAATATAAGTATGAACTTATAAGCTAAACGGAGCAGTCACTTGACCTCCTGTGAACGGTCACAGAATGTTTTAGTTACAAGTGCTATCAGGGTAGTTGTGATCTCCCTTATCGCACTTTAGAATGTTTTCACAGTTTAGGGATAAACAAGTCACTCCGTGGGTTATTAGAAATAAGATAATGACTTCAAATATAAGATTTTATGAGTTCTGTGCATGTCACTTGTCAATGGAGCCAGAGCCATAAATTACGATCTGTTACTTAAAATCCAAGGGAACATTTGTTTGCACTTGTAATCTGTACGTGACACACACTACACAAAGGATATATAATTTATAATTTATAATTTTTTTTATTAATTTTTCCGATTGTTTCTATAGGAGCTATATCCTATAGTCGTCCGATCCGGCTCGTTCCGACTTATATACTACCTGCAATAGAAAGACAACATTTGGGAAAGTTTCATTCAGATAGCTTTAAAACTGAGAGACTAGTTTGCAAAGAAACGCACGGTCAGACGGACAGACGGACAGACTGACAGACGGACGGACAGACGGACAGACGGACATGGCTTTATTGACTCTCCTAGTGATGCTGAACAAGAATATATAAACATTAAATATTTTTTAAAACATTAAAATTATGATGTACATACTTGCGTATATGTTAAAAAACATTGAAGCTATGATGATTAGCAGCTCAATTATTTGATAGTTATTTTATATATTTTTATTATTTCTATGGGAGCTATTTGATATAGACGTCCGATTTTGATAAAATCTAAACCATAATTCTGAAATATTTAACCATTGCTATATGTCGAAGAACTGAACAAAAAATTAAAAAACAGCAAAGTTCTAATTTTTTTCATTTATTTTTCCGATTGTTCCTATGGGAGCTATATGCTATAGTAGTCCGATTTTGATGAAATTTAACCCGTAGTTCTGAAATATTAATACTACAAAAAGAAAAAATTTAAAAACAGCAAAGTTTTAATTTTTTTTATTTATTTTTCCGATTATTCCTATGGGAGCTATATGCTATAGTCGACCGATTTTGATGAAATTTAAACCGTAAATCGGAAATATTTAACCATTACTATATGTCGAAGAACTAAACAAAAAATTAAAAAACAGCAAAGTTATAATTTTTTTTCATTTATTTTTCCGATTGTTCCTATGGGAGCTATATGCTATAGTCGTCCGATCCGGCTCGTTCCGACTTATATACTACCTGCAATAGAAAGACAACTTTTGGGAAAGTTTCATTTAGATAGCATAAAAACTGATAGCCTCTGCAAGGGTATGAGAGCTATATCCTATAGTCGTCCGATCCGGACGACCATAGTTTGCAAAGAAACGGACGGACAGACTGACAGAAGGACAGACGGACAGACGGAAGGACAGACGGACGGACAGACGGACGGACAGACGGACGGACAGACGGACGGACAGACGGACGGACAGACGGACGGACAGACGGACGGACAGACGGACATGGCTAGATCGACTCTACTAGTGATGCCGATCAAGAATATATATACTTTATAGGGTCGGAGATGTCTCCTTCACTGTGTTGCAAACTTTTGACTGAAATTATAATACCCTCTACAAGGGTATAAAAAATTGGTAATATAATTAGAAATGACTTCTACATGGATGATCTCAGCGTATTCAGCGAAAAACGTCATAAATATAATAGAGCAGATTTCCAGCGAGCTTAATAAAGTTAACTTGAATTTAAGGAAATGGATTTCTAACAAACCAGAAGTTTTCAATGTTGTAGAGGATACAGGTGATGACAAGATAATAGCTATTAAAGAAGATGAGTTTTGTCAAAACATTGGGACTGCAAGGGAACCCAAAAAGATAATTTTAAATTTAACATTAACTTAGGGATTTCTAAAAAAGAAAATAAATAAACAGTTTATCAAATGATGATGCCCAGGAATGTTCGGATTATAAAAAAAAACTTTTATTATTGGGGAAAATCAGAATATCGAAATGGATTCAAAGCTATTTCGCGTTATTTCACGGCTAAGAAGATAAAATATGCGGAATAAATAATAATAATAAAAAAGCGCAGGAATATCAATTTAGTGCATAACTCTACAGTTTAACTGGTAATAAAGAATTAAAAATTATTTCAAACATTCTAAGCCTGCATCCATTTATTGATCAGGATAAATTATCAAGTTAGGCGGACGATTGCAAAATTCCAATGCCAAATTCAAAGTAAAACATCCAATCATTCTCGATAAAGGGCACATCTCTGCATTAATTATAGAAAATGATCATAATAAAATTTTATATAGTGGAATAAATTTAATGAGAAAGAAAATATTAGATATTGGGATTGGGAAATACTTTAAAGAAAAAATTAAATGAACATACGAAATATGCAAGATATCGTCAAATCGCAGCACAACAAAAATGGGAAATCTACCAAAATATAGGGTAACAATGTCATACCCCATTTTTAAATACAGGTATTAATTACGCAGGACCTTATTACATTAGATGTTTCAAAAATAGAGGTCAGAAAACGTATAAAGGGTATAGCTGTATTTGTGTGTATGGCAACAAAGGCGATACATTTGGAAGTAGTAAGCAATTTAACTTCTGATGCCTTTTTAGTTGCGATGAAAAGGTTTATCGCAAGAAGAGGAAAGTGTGCTGCCATTAATTCCGAAAAATAGGCTTAGCAAGAAAGCAATAAACGAGAATTCCGGGGTTGCATCTTAACTCGGGAAAGAGGGAATTGATTGGCATTTTATTCCCCCGGCAGAACCTCACTTTGGATGTATCTGAGAGCCGGCGTAAAATCTATGAAATACCATCTAAAACGGGTTATTGGTGACGGAAATCTGACATACAAAGAGATATCGACATTGTTATGCCAAATTAAAAAAACAGAAAAGTTATAATTTTTTTTCATTTATTTTTCCGATTGTTCCTATGGGAGTTACATGCTATAGTCGTCCGATCCGGCTCGTTCCGACTTATATACTACCTGTAATAGCAAGACCACTTTTGGGAATGTTTCATGCAGATAGCTGTGAAACTGAGAGACTAGTTTGCATAGAAACTGACGGATGGAGATTACGGACGGACAGACGGACGGAGATTACGGACTGACAGTAGGACATGGCAAGATCGACTCTGCTAGTATATATTCTTTATAGGGTCGGAGATGTCTCCTTCACTGCGTTGCAAACTTCTGACTGAAATTATTATACCCTCTGCACCATGAATAATTTAAGCACTTGAAAATCATAAACACAAAGCAAAAAGCTCTCTTTTGTGCTTCCATTAAACATTTTCCTTTAAATCTTCTTTATTTTTGTTTTTTATGTAATTACAAAAGATTTATTGTTTTGTTATAAAGCTACCACGTGGAAACGTCACTTACAACATCTGTTTTAACAGACGATATCTTGATAGTGCGGGTCTCTAATAAAATTTCTGGTAAGTAACATTGAAGTCTGATGTTATGTTAAAACGATGACGTCATAAGATCTAGATATTAACGACTTTTTTTTGCCAGAAAAACTGGTCGCCCAGCACATAGTGCGTTGTTCTGATTTCAAACAAAACCAAAACGAGATATGAAAGTCGAGACGATAGCACTTTCGTTAAACATTCAGTTTTGAGTTATTCTTACAAGTTTAAATCTAATCTTGGCGGCGTCCACTTTATCGCCCACAAATCGTCTGTCATGTCACTCTTAGACCTGGTAAAGATCAGTTATCATGCTGTATATATATGTTTGTCATATCTATCGGTAGACACAAACATTTTTCAAATCATACTGTTATTTTGGAAGTCTGCCGCCGCTCTGCCATTGGATAGATAGGGCGTGCTTATCGCTGATTTAGAAAAAGAGTGAAACAACTGTTAGCTGTACGCTCCTAGCTTTTAGTGTTAGCAAGGAAGTTTTATAGATGACGCCACCTATGCCTCGATTATTTTGTGGTGGAATAATTTTGAAACTTGTTAGCTGAGCTACGGCACTACGCCACAGATCCAACGTTGCTTTCGAACTTCTGCCGTGTACGTTCGAAAACTTAATAATCAGCCGAAAAGGGCGATGTCAACTGACTAACTTGCAGCTTTTAATTGACCCCGTCTGATCAATTTTTGTGGGGTGACATTCAGAGACAACTAAAGACCAAAAGCAAGATATTAAAGAATATATAAAAGCCATTGAAGACCATACTATCAAAATGTGCTGAAAAATAAGGAACGCAGTGGTCTTCCACAAATAAACCCCAATGTGAGGGCTATTCCATTCAAATAATATAATATTTTTCGTGGGCCACTCTGCAGTTGTGCCTAGAATGGTGTATACTGAGTTAATAATATCTGTTTAGAGCAGACTGCCAGCACCTAGTCAAATGCTCACAGGTGAGCGCTGCACACCTAGGGCTTTTATACAGCTTTGCATGATTATTGTTCTTCGCCTTTCTTATCTCGCTTCATTTGTCGCGTTATCTATTCAGCTGATACAAAATGTACAAAATTTGAAGTCAAGCTTTCGGCAAGCCAGTAAAACAGAATCGGTGCAACTCCGAGCACAGCTAATAAAATCAAGAAATAATTTCAATTGAACCTATCGTGCGTTTTATTTCTACTTCTAAACTAAAGGGTGGCATTTTGGTTCTTTTCCCCGTAAACATTTTGGGGACCCCGACGTTATATTCGTTTAATCGGAATTTGCATGTCGGTTCTTAACATTGTTTAATATAGTTTAAACAATAACCTATTTTCGCTGTCGTTTGCTGCATCACGGTCACAAACACACGAACACTCTAAGTGCACGCTCCCGGCCGGCCGTTTGTCTTTTTTGGAGCATTTCGCGCTGTGAAAGAATCAAAACTGTGATGTGCTGCAAACATTAAACATAAAGTGAATCGCAATTAATGGTTGTTAAGCGCGTATATTGCATACATGTGTAAATCGCCGCGTTTGTGTATTGTCACAAGTTGCAAGGCAAAAATTTCGGTAAAAAGAACAAGAATAAAGTCCGTTAAGTTGTTGGCGACGCTCGGTGTATTAGCATTTGCGCGGCAATAGGAAGAAGGTGTTTCCTGCCCTCAGAATCCGGTCAGACATTTAAAAAATGGTTAACCCAGGAGACGCGATTCAGCCTCAAAATGATGCTCCCAGTGATATCCAGTTTTACCAAGCCAAAGGGCGTTCCGTTTTGCGGCAGTTAACGCTATGAAAGATTATTTAGCTGCTGAAGCTAATGAGCAGTTTGATGAAGCTGATGTCCTCGCGCGGCTCAAATAGGTGAACTCCATGAACTTGGAATTCGATTCTGCGCAGACTTCGCTGGAAAAACTGGAATTTTCGGAGATCAGTAAAGATATGCGGTTTAAATTTTCCGCAGCTCGAGCAATCCGTACCCTGGCCACTTCACAACAAATTCTGGATTGATTTCTCATTCATATCGTGACACACAAGCTGGATCAAAGGACCCGTGAAAAATGGAAAGATGATTTGTCAATCTCTGAGCTATCTACCTCCATGCTATGGAGTCGTTTTTGGAGAAAAGGTGCCGGATGATGGAAAACTTGGACCAAACACCACACCATCAGGTGGGAAAAAGTATGCATAGATATAACCCAAATGTACTGATTACGTCTGCAACTAACTCAAGCCATCCAATGTGCCTATTTTGCGATGCTAGAGATCATTATTTGCCAAAATGCTTCCCAATCTTTGATATAGTGAATCAAAGCAAATGCACCTTTGCCTCAACTGTTTACACCCATCTATAAGCTCTCAGCCACTACCATCGACTTCATCAGCACTAATGTCATGCTCATCTCCATTATCACAAGCTAATCATCATTTAACGCACTCTCCTCCACAAACCTTAAATACAATGCCAATGAATTACGTGCTGCTTACATAATAATCTACGTAAAAATAGTGTTGATGCATTTATGCCTTGCCGAGCAATATTATGTTGAGCTTCTCAGTTAAACTTTATTACTTTGCGCCTAGTTAGCCAACTAAATTTGAAACTTATACAATTGCACACCCTAATTTCTGGGATAGTGGAATCTCCATGAACTCTGAAAAGGCAGTCGATATTCTGGCGCAATCACGGGATGCAAGCTATCATGCGTCACTCGCAACTTTTGTGACCCATATCACTGATTACCATCCAAATTTCAATATAACTACTTCAGGATGGAGGATGCCACAAAACATTTAGCTTGCTGACCCTTATTTCAACCAAACACAATGAATTGATCTTTTAATAGACGCTGGTCTGTTTCTCGAAATAATCGCTCAGGGGAAAATTCATTTGGATAGCACCTTGCCCACTTTCAGCAGCTTGTTTATTGGCTGAGCTTATCGTAAATGTTAAGGAATATAGTAGTCCATACATATTAAGCTCAATTAAATTCAATATCCCTGCCAGGAGTCTCCGTACCATCATCCCATTTTTTGAAAGTGCTGCGAGGACTAACTATGCACGTAATGAGCCAATATTAAGAACTTTAAGAGTTTTTTACTCTTTGCCACGAAGTATTCGATTGGTTTGGGGATCCAAGAAGGATGTGCTTAGGCAATTACTTAGGGAATATTTTTTAATTAATACTTTGTTTTAAGTTAAGTTAGCTGATAGCCAGATAAGGATTTATCCATTGGCCAATAAATAAATGAATGAATGAATGAATGTGCGGTGTGTCTGCTTTAAAGAGCAATCATGCTATACGTTTACCCTAGACAACAACCTTTAAGCTGAACGAGAACTACGAAAGATGTGCGATCCAAAAGTAAAGACGAAAGACGAGAAGACTACAAATGAAAATTAAAGACGAACGACGAGGATGAACAAAAAGCGAGTGTATTTCTATTTCTAATACTTAATAATTAATCAATAAACAATAATAAACTTAAATTCCACATTTGGGGGCTCAACCGGGATATGTGGATATGTGGATAAGTGGATAAGTGACTAGTGAAAACCTGAAAAAAAACCATGTGAGTTACGATCTGCGTAAGCTTCTAAAACTTTATTTCGTCGCTGTAATTTTAGTTTTTTGAACAAACATGAGCCGTTTAAATGATTTAATAAGTGAAAATTTGCGCAGCAGCAGAAAAGAGAACATTGTTGCTTTGCACAAACACGTGTTTGAAAGAGCGGGAGATCGAAACAACCGCCAAAGACTTCGAGACTTTTCCGGATTCGATTTTGATGAGACCTCGAAAAATTATCAGGCGAAAGTAAGCTATATACAGCAACATCTAAGCGAACTGGACTTAGCATCGATCTGCAATGTTTTAAACATAACATACAACGTTGATGAGGTAGGAGTTCACATATTTCGCAGTCTGTTGCAAAATAGGCTTCTCGCACACAACCAAATCGAATCATCAGACAACGTAGACGAAGATGTCGATGTGTTTGAGAGCGGAAGAAGTACAAGAATCGACATGACTGAGGAAGAAAACAGAATGCAAAATTCGCGAATTTCTGCGAATAGTGCGAATCAAGAACCGAAAACTTTTTGCAAAGAACTGGCAATACCGCGTTTCGCCTTTAGCTTCCGCGACTTAGAAGACTCAATTCGTTTTTTCGACGGTACTAACTCAATATCTACTGAATCGTGGTTAACTGAGTTTGAAGAACAGGTCGAGATCATGTGCTGGAATGAGGTGCAAAAGTTAATATTCGCGAAAAAATCTTTGAAAGGAACTGCAAAACTCTTTGTAATGAGTGAGAGAGGTCTAAGCACTTGGCAAGCTTCTAAAACTTCTCTTTTAAATGAGTTTAAGTTTCGCTTACCTGTACCGAATGAAGGAGATGGCCATTCGTTGTGAAATTAGTGATTCAGTTTTAATACATTACGTAATCGATGGCATAGACGATCATCCAATTGACAAAACACTTCTATACGGTGCCAGAAATTTGAGTGAGTTCAAAGAGAAGTTAAAAAGTTACGTCACAAAAAACGAAAGAGAAAAAGTGTACGACCGTGAGAAACCAAAGCGTAGTGAGAAAATGTTTCACAGCAAGAAAGGTGCAACAGTGAACAAGAACTTTCAAAAAGAGGTTACAAAACTGTAGTGTATCTCTAATTGGTTTCGGGAGTGAGCGCGAAGCAAGCAAAATAAATCCTATTGGACATTTCAAAGAGATCATTCAAATTGACCAGGAATCGTTCCTTTTAAATTTTTATGTGGTTCCAATAGGTTGCATGGTCTTCAAATTGATTGTTGGTGAGGAACTTTACTTACATGCTGAGATTATTTTCAATCGTGACGGTTTGCAAGTGCTTAAATGCCCAGTGACGACGAACAAAAAAACGATTTCGTAAACGTAATGCAAATTGATTTGGCTGAAAACAAAATAGTGCACTTAATATTAACGAGCAAGCCAGTGCGTTCGCGAAAGCCGAAGTTCGTTAAATAGTTACCAACTACAAGCCGCTTCACACAAAAACAACTAAAACCGAGGTGCGCATAGTTCTAAAGGACGATACGTCAATTTTCGCCAGACCAAGACGATTGCCGTTTGCTGAGGCGCGCCTAGTAGAAGAGCAAGTTGAAGAATGGCTACAAAATGGAATCATCGAAGAGTCTGAATCCGAGTTCACAAGCCCCGTAGTAATGGTAAAAAAGCGGGACGGCTCTCCACGACTTTGCGTTGATTTTCAAAGGATCAATAAGGTAATCGTTAAAGACCATTTTCCCCTACCTCTTTTTGATGATCAACTAGACCGTCTACAAGATGCAAAGATTTTCCACACGATCGACTTGAAGAACGGATTTTTCCATGTACCTGTCTCAGAGTCAAGCCGAAAATTTACGTCCTTTGTCACTCAAAGTGGACAATATCAGTTCCTGAAGGTGCCTTTGGCCTTTCGAATTCGCCTGGCGTTTTCCAGCGTCACGTTTACGCTATTTTTCGGCAGCTGACTCGCAAAGGCATTGCTTTGCCATACATCGATGACGTCATCATACCGGCTTTGAACGAAGAAAATGCAGTACTCAATCTGAAGGAAGTTATTGACACCTGTGCAGAGTATGGTCTTGAGCTGAATCTTAAAAAATGTAATTTTCTAAAAACGCGAGTACAATTCCTTGGCCATATCATTGAAAACCAAAAGATTACAATTCCTTGGCCATATCATTGAAAACCAAAAGATTTATCCAACCTCAGAGACGATTGAGGCTGTGTCTAAATTTAAATCTCCGCAAACTTTGAAGCAGCTGGAAAGTTTTTTGGGACTTACAGGCTATTTTCGGAAATTCATTCGAGACTATGCTATTATTTCTAAACCCCTTACAGATCTGATTATGAACAATACCAAATTTTTTATGGGTCCGAAAGAAGAAATGTCCATTAACAATCTGAAGAAGATATTGACCGCAAATCCAGTTCTGAGCATCTACAATCAGAAACTCGAGACTGAAGTACCGATGCTTGCATTGACGGATTTGGGACAATCCTTTTGCAGAAATTCTTAGACGACCGTCAGATGCATCCAGTACATTTTATGAGCAAGAAAACCACTGAAGCTCAACGAAAATATACCAGTTACGAACTTGAGATTATCGCAGTCATTACAGCACTAACCAAGTTTAAAGTTTACTTGCTAGGGATCCACTTTAAAATAATAACCGACTGCAACGCTTTGACAAAAACTTTGGACAAACAAAATCTTTGCACAAGAGTCGCTCGCTGGGTTCTGGAGCAAGATGAACATCTCAGAGCGATACTCGATATTCTCAACGACGGAAAAGAAGCCTACAATGACTATTTTTTAAAGGGTGGCATTCTTCACAAATTAGTCAGTGACGCTGAGTTAGTTGTGGTAAAGGCAAATCATAACAGAAGCTTATGAGCAGGGTCATTTGCGTCGAAGAAAGTAAAGGATCTGATCAGAACAGAGTACTACATTCCAGGTCTTGAGGAAAAAATTCAGAATGTCATAGATTGCTGCATTCCATGTATTCTGAGCAATCGCAAAAAAGGTAAACAAGAAGGACTACTGCACCCTTTGGACAACGGAGACGTTCCTCTACACACCTTTCATATCGACTTTTTAGGTCCGTTAGACTCAACCAACAAGGATTACAAGCATATCCTAGCAGTAATTGATTCCTTTTCCAAGTTCGCTGGTTGTACCCGACTAAGTCGACTTAATCGAACGAAGTGATCCAAAAACTGCGTAGCCAGAGTACAGTATTTGGAAATCCTACAATCATCATCTCGGATAGAGGATCCGCATTTACTTCGCAGGATTTCTTAAAATATTGCGACGAGGAAAACATTAAACCCATCAAGTCGACCACAGGGCTTCCACGCGTGAATGGGCAAGTCGAGAGATTGAACGCCACTATAATTTCAGTCCTCTCGAAATTAAGCATCGGCGACCCAACAAAGTGGTACAAGCACGCCAACAAAGTACAGCAGGCGATAAACTCTACATTTTCTAGATCCATCGCCACAACGCCGTTCAAGCTTCTAGTAGGTACCAAAATGCGTACAAAGGAAGACATCAAGCTCCAAGACTTGATAAGCAAGTATGCGATTTCAGCGTTTAACGACGAGCGAAGTGGTTTGAGGGTTAAAGCTAAAACTCAAATCTCGAAGGTACAAGATGAAAACAGAAAATCCTATAACTTGCGTCGCAAGAAAGCTAATAAATACGATGTTGGTGACATTGTCGCTATTAAAAGGACTCAATTTGGCAGCGACCTAAAGCTGAAACCTAAATTTTTGGGCCCGTATAAAATTGTCAAATCAAAAGGCAATAACTCGTACGATGCGCAAAAGATCGGAAATTTTGAAGGTCCAATTAATTCTTCGACTTGTGCTGAGTATTCGAAGCGTTGGTCAACACCTGATGAAGACGACGATGCATTCGAGGCGAAAGCATAGCAGGATGGCCGAATGTGGAGTGTGTCTGCTTTAAGGAGCAAGCATGCTATACATTTACCCTAGACAACAACCTTTAAGCTGAACGAGAACTACGAAAGATGTGCGATCCAAAAGTAAAGACGAAAGACGAGAAGACTACAAATAAAAATTAAAGACGAACGACGAGAACGAGCAAAAAGCGAGAGTTGCCTATATGCAGACGACGAGAAGACGGGGAGTTGAGTTCGAGCCTTTGACGAGGTGGTTCCAAGACGATAACCAAGGACGTGAAGACCAGAGATCTTGTTCAATTTAAATTTTGCTAAAGTGTATTTCTATTTCTAATACTTAATAATTAATCAATAAACAATAATAAACTAAAATCCCACATGAATGAAACCATAGGTTTTGATTGCACCTTTCACTGCTGGTCGGACTCGTCTATTGTGTTGGCTTGGATTCGGCAACCTCCGAGAGAGTTTAACGTATTTGTGTCTATTAGAATTGCGAAATCCAGGAAATCATGATTCCAACAGGCTTGAATTGGGCGGATGTGGTATCGCGCTGATGTACCCCCAAATAATTGCTAGAGCACTCCCTTTGGGCAAATGGATGGGCGAATAAATAAATAAATACATGGACCTCCATTTCTACTGAAAGGAGCGTCGAACTAGCCCTCCCTTCTCCAAGTGTCTCAACTCATTCGACAAATTGCAGTGTGTATTCGCGTACATTTATCGATTCATTTCATATTGCAGTCCAAATCATTACCTTCAACCATCTATCTCACCGTTGACGAGAGGTCGAAAGTTCGTGGCTAGCGTCATCAACAAATTCGTCACCTGCTTTCGAATGAAGCCTTTGGCCTGGGAACACGTGATGACAGGCTTGCCAGCAGATCGATTTCAGCCCAACCCAGCATTTCACACCACAGGAGTGGACTATTGTGGACCATTCTATCACAAATCAGAGACACGGAACAAAGCACCCACAAGTGCTATATCGCCGTCTTTGTCTTCTTTTTGACGAAGGCTGCGCACTTGGAAGTCGTCCAGGATCTCAGAACGGATTCTTTTATTGCAGCTTTGAGAAGATTCATTAGCCTTAGCGGTAGTCCACGTACTAATTGGAGTAATAATGCGACAAACTTTGTTGGCGCTCAACGAGAGCTAGCAGAACTAAAGAAGATATTTTTGAGCGAATCGATAACTTCCTCCAGTTAAGCGAATGGGATTGATTGGAAGTTCATACCACCGCGTTCCCCACATTTCGGTGGTCTATGGGAGGCGGCTGTAAAATCGTCCAAATTTCACTTCTACTGAGTTGTCGGTACAGCCTTCTTGGCCTTTGATGAATTAAGAACTCTTGCATATTAAATTTCTGCCATCCTTAACTCTCGTTTGAAGTCAAGCTTTCGGCAAGCCAGTAATACAGAATCGCTGCAACTCCGAGTACAGCTAATAAAATCAAGAAATAATTTCAATTGAACCTATCGTGCGTTTAATTTCTATTTCTAAACTGAAGGGTGGCATTTTGGTTGTCTTCTGTATAAATAATTATATTAATAAATTAAACATGTACAAGAGCCATTGTTGTCCAAGGTAATTCTTTTCTGAACCCTCATAAATTTGCTTTAAATAATTGCTTTTGCAATTTACGCACAATTTGGTATCACACAGTCTGCGATACTTACCTTTTCTGCAGAAACATTTGTTGGCCTTATTGGTTACCCCATTATCGAACGCGTTTTCCTCGAACACATAGCTGTATCCCTTTAGGCTACCATAGGTTTTCTCTTCGCCCACGCGGTACTGTAAATAAAAATGAGTGTGTTTGACTTAAACCTTTAAAAAACTGATTTTGAGAACATACCAAATTAATCGGCCTGCACATGCTTTTTCTAAAAAACTTTACTGTCTCGTTCGGTTGAATGAAACTTTTGAACTTTGTGCCATCGGATGCGTACTCTATGTTATTGCAGTGGTCTTGCTCCCACTGGGGAAGTTTTGTTTCTCCACGGTAAGTCGCATACAGTCCCGAAAGCGCCGGATTGGGAACGCCTGTGTAGAACGTCTCGAAATCCGTAGAGAAGTCGTACATGCGATCAATAAGCCCCACTTTCTCAAAGGATATCCAGTTCGGGAGAAAGGTGTTGCCCAGTGTAGCCAACGTCGAAGGGTATCCAAACATAAACTCCTTGGCAGTGGTTCGAACTATTGGCTCCGACTTTGTGCTTACAAGCAGTGTCTTTAGAGCCATTCTAATCAAGAACGGCTGGTTAGCTGTAAGGTGTGATATAGCCTGAAAAGACAAAATGGTTTTCAATCATAACTATAACTCAAGGTCTTTGGATAATTTTATTGAAAGCTAGTGGGTAAAATTTGTTTGACAATGTTTCTTTTCATTTCATTTTCGTTTCACTTCAGAAGTTCAGAAGACAACGTCTAAAATCTTAAATCTAATCTCGCCCGACCGGATAGGAAATTTTTCTTATAGTATGGTCCTTCTCACATATGTGTTGGCAGAGATTTACAAATGTTTTGAAGATAAATAGCCCAAAATATTTGAAACATTTATAGATACAGATGACTCGTAATACGGCTATGACATTACATTATTCTCCTCATTCATTGACGAATTCATTGAAGCTCAGAGACAGAGACAACTATATGGAGACTGTTTGAGATTTTTTTTGGTTATAAAATCACGGTCACACTGCCTTTTTAACGTTAAATTCGAACTTTATGGTTTTGTTTATTATATTGTGTTGATGCCGCTAATTTTAGCTTTTAAATGTTGACAGTTGTTACCTTTTAATGGTCAAAAATATTTCTTAAAATCGTATAGTTAAAACAAAAAATGAGCAATGAATGAACCCAACAATGTAGTGTCATAACCCCATATGAAAGCAAGTCGTTGTAATGAGAACAAGGAATCCAAAATCGTTCAAATAGGTCAAAATAAGACCTGCATATAACAAGAAATATAGGTTAGAAATTTCGATCTTGAGGTTTGACTATTTCTTAGTTTATGTATGAACATATCATTATAACAAGGTTGGCTAGTTCAGAAACAAGATCCTGATACTTTGCATGTTGAGGTGACCATACCCACAAACAATATTCGAGCAAATGTCGACCAAACGAAATAAAATGAAGGCTAGTGGAGTAAGGGGGGGTTAAACTCATTAGACCAACGTTTTATAATCGCGAAGACCCCAATGACGTTCCTCCTATAATGCTAATGTGATAGGTACAAATTTAATTCTTAAAAAAGCCTTAAAAAGTCTTTAAAGTCTTAAGAAAGCAGCCTTCATCTAAGAAAATGTCTTCTTGATTTCGGTAAATCCGTTCTTAGCTCACTATTGAACACGGAAACACTAAAATCGAGATTGTTGAGAACGGTTTTTTCCAGTAAAATGCCACATCCCAAAAACTGTTCGAATTTTGTGTTTTTTTTATTTTTCTCTTTTATTTATTTTTTTTTATACATTTTACATTCCAAATTATATAGGTAAATATATTTTAATCTTATACTTTTCTTATCAATAATTAAAGCATACATATGAAGGGGAGGGGAATCGTCTCTTTGTCGTCTCCTCTGCTGTAATGAATTCAAGGCACTGAAAATTAACTCCGGCCCCTTGAAAAAAAATTATTAAACAGTGTAACAATTTATATATGTATTCGAATTTTAAAACTAAATTGTCTGAAAAAAAACTGGTTAAAAAAATTTTAAGCGTGGTTCTGCTACAAAAAAATTTAACACGTGCTTAAGTGAAACCAAATATTTAACACGAGTTGTGAAATATAAATTTACCTCAAATGACGCTTCTGCAGTTCATGTATGTATGTGTTTTTTTTTGTCTCTTTTGATTCTAACTCTTTTACGACTGTGACGTTGTGCGAGCATTTACAAGTCAAACAAGAATAAGAATCAAAGGAAACAAAAAACACATACATACATGAACTGCAGCAACGTCACTTGCGGTAAATGCTATTTCACAATCCTTCGTTTTACTTAAGCAACACGTTTTTTTTTGTTCACAAATAATTTAATACAATCACACTTGCTTAGATTAAATGAAAATT
Organism: Drosophila elegans; assembly: GCF_018152505.1. Classification (NCBI taxonomy): domain Eukaryota; kingdom Metazoa; phylum Arthropoda; class Insecta; order Diptera; family Drosophilidae; genus Drosophila; species Drosophila elegans. The sequence continues at coordinate 301,538 of NW_024545820.1, read as the reverse complement.
ATTATATAAAATATTATTTCTACATATTTGTAAATAATAATAATTATATACTTAGTTTTCATTTTATAAAATATTAATTACTTACTTATCGTTGGGCCTCCAACAAATCAAATGAGACCAATAGGTCGAACAACCGGTCATCTATTGCTGTCTCCGTCTCCATGCTTCCACTTTTCAACACTCAATCAATCAAAGACGAAACTTTATCTAAAATTTCAAAGGAAAACTACGATGCCCGAATAATACTTCGGTAACTTTCCGAACAATTTGAGAGAGGACTTCTCCCACAATTTGTATCTCTTTTATTTTTTTAAGTTTTAGACTATTTTCTTCTTCTTTTCATCTCGAGTTCAAGATCTTTTCTTCTCGATCAGCGAAATTGAAAACAAAAAAAACAATTTCTCCTCGATTTCTAGAACGTTTCTTCTCGATAAAGTGAGAAGTAAAATTACTGAAATAGAGCAGATTGATAAATCAGATAGCAATTCAGCATGGACTGCTTTTGTCGCAAATCTTCCTCGAAATCTATGTGTGGTATAAATCGGTCCACATAAATCTCTAGATAATAAAAAGGACGTCGATCAAGAATGCGATTAGAAGGAATAGAGCCCAAAATTTTGTGTCATAAATTGTGGCTTATAGTTGCAATGCACACACTTTCGAACGACCTGGCGAAGTAAAATTCGGGCATTAATAATCCAGGCTTCTAGTCGAACAATTCCAATTAAGGCCTTAGGCCCAGCCTGCATATGCTTCTTGTGTAAGTGTTCGGCAAAAAGTCACGTAAACCTATGATTTTTTAAAAATGATCGGAAACCTTACATTGACGCTGATTGATGCCTCTAATAGGCGTCCTCCAACAATTAAATTTAAAGTTGCAGTTCGTGTTTTTGTTTTGGAAAGAAAAGCAGTTAATCTTTGAAGTTTGGGGCTAAGAATTTTGTTAGCTTCTAATGCTGCGATCTCCTTAGAATATTCTTTCCGCAGGATCAGAAAGGCGAGACGAAGAAAGGTTTATTTTGCTTTGAGACGTGATAAAGCCTTGACATCACCAATTGTTAATTTTCGTTCAGATGTGCGGTTAAAAATTCGCAGTACGTAAGAAAATACCCTTAATATTTTATAAAATGATGAAACTCGTTCAATTACCGTTTCACTACTGTTCTGCCTGCATTTCCTACTCTTAACAACTATTATTTTGCGAAGCTCTAGCGATTCTTTATCTATTGTTGTGGTGAATTGAGTCCATTGGTCCTTGGCCAAAGCATCAAATACAGCCCGAAGTTTCGTTTTATTGCTTTGGGGGCAAAGGACACAATTTGGCGGAATAATATAATGACGGCTACGCCCGTCTATGTGCTCTGCAAGACTTATATAGCCAAGGACTTTATATTCATCCATAAATGCTATATACAATTTTTTAATGTTGGGTTGCGATTTAATCTTGCTTCTAGTTTCAGATAACGACACTTAGCAATACTGAGCCAATCACCAAGTCATGTTGTTCGGCTTTTGAAGGGCAGGTGATCTTGTACTCTACTTGTGCCAGAAAGTCAAATATGCGCTGCAGATAATGTTATCTTTTGTTTGAAGATTTTTATTGTGCAATCTTTCAAACTCTTGAACTTCCCAGAACCTTTGCCTCAGGTCTTACAGCCCAGACGTGCGAGCAAGATTGCAACGACTTATTTTACTCACAGAGTCTCGTAGCTTACCACCAACACCAACCTAACTGATTGCCTCGAAATTAACAGAAAGTCGACGCGAAGGCTTCAAATAGAAGGGATCAGCTTAAACAAGGTTTTTTGAAACCATCCAGTCTGAAGTTTCTTTCCAGTCATCGGGCTCTTTGGCAGATATAGCTCGAGTTACCGCTAACTGAAAGGACCAAAAGAAGTAGCATTTGCGTGATTTAAGCTCTGCAACTATCGAAAACTTCAAAGCTGTTCTTACATCGGCAATCCCTGAGATTTCCTGTTGATTGTGATGAAATTTCTACTGCAAGTGTTTGGCAAGTTTCTCCGTGATAAAATCTACTTCAGAACAGGAGTCCAGTAAGGCACGAGAAAGTTGAAATTCTCCATATTTGTCCTTGATGAATACTACAGAAGTTGTCAAAAGAGATAGGGGAATCTTTAAACAAGCTAACGCTACAACCGCTGAGAAGGTGACTCTAAGGTGTGTTCACCCTTATGTAAGCTAGCATGGTGAGCGCTGTAACACATTCTATGTTTGTGACACACTGTAGCATCGGCAACAATGTCGCGCCAGCTTATTCCCACAGCTTGGCGACTGCAACAAATATGTATATCCATGTATGCACATAACAGTCCTTTGCTCTCTCTCTCTCTCTCTCTCTCTCTTTCTCTCTGAGCACCGCTCTCAGAGATAAACATATGCTAACATATAAGGCATTTGCGTCGCTGCCGGCTTGACCGACAGCGCCGACTGCGTAGCATAGAACTAAGAATCTAAGAATATAGTCAAGAGATGACGGCGAACAAAAGAAACAAGTAAATTTAATAAACGTATTCATATAAAATATGACCAGTGCGTTTTATTTCTATTGAAAAATACTGTGGAACTTTAATATCACCCTTACATGGCGACCGTGACAGTGAGTTGTGCTAAAAAGCCTAAATTAAGAGGTAAAAAGTGCTGTACTGAAAAAAAAGAAAATATATAATATAATATAACACATTTTTAAACTCTTATAAAAACCAAAAAATAATAAATTCAATATGACGAAAAAAAAACAATAATACGCTTTTGCCGCGCTTAGACGACGTATTTCAAATGTGCAAACATATTTATTTATTTATTGTTAAATTATTTATATTTATGCACTTACTTGATAAATTAATAATTGCCTAAAATTTTCACTTTTAAAAACACTTCCTAACTCTGTTGCACTCGAATTGAAGTGCAAAGGGAATGGGGAGAACGAAAAACGAAACCGATATTTCTGCCTGACGCGTGACAGGGTATATCCGACAATAACAATGCCTTGTAGTTAAAATCACATAAGGCAGATAATTAAATATGAACATTTTTGGCGTTGGCTATTGCAACTTTACCATAACTTCCATAATATTATTACATGTAATCAATAAAAATCTTTTATATATCATCTTAAAAATTAATAAATATACTAGCGCTTCTAAAAAAGGGTATTCAAAAGTCTACACAGTTCTTTTTGTTCTTGACATTTTGATTTTTTTCTCCGTTTTCTGGATTGGAAACTATTTCCGACAAATTAAAAGAAATAAGAAAAAATTTCGACAAGTCATACAAATGTCTTTCACAAAACCGCAATGTTCAGAGAACAACCATATTAAAACACGCTAAGGTTCTAGTAGACATCTTTAATGAAGCACGCCTTATAATTTACAAACACAGAGATAAATTACGCAATTTAAAAACAATCTTAAAAATATAAAATAAAAATATAAGTTAGACATATTTTACTTCCATCTTTCCCTAATACACCACAAAAATTTGAGGAGGAAACAGAAGAAAAAGACTCAGATACTGAAGATTTAATCGAAACAAACACAGAAACCGAACTCCCAAAAAACAAAGACCGAACTGTCGAATCAGGACTCCGACGAAAATATATCATAATTTTATATATATCAAATAATATCATTTATTTGAGGGACGACTCGATTGCCAATAGAGCATAAATAAAAGAAATAACCTCGGCCATTCCAGAGTTCGATGGAAAAAAAATCCTCTTGTAAAGAGTCTTAACAGCGCTGAGATTGGTCAACCTTACCAAGGGACCATTTGAAAACATTGCTGTTGAGGTAATGAAATCCAAAATAGTTTGATCAACATTGTACACAGTACAGAACGCAATTATTAACAATATTATCAGTAAACTTCAGGCCACTATAGTCAACGAATCTTCTTACGTTGTAAAAGCGAAATTATTAAACATATACCAAAAGGTTTTTCACTTTTGGCTACAATAAAAAACAACACAGTTCACTCTATTACTCTTAATTTAAATGTATTCATAAAAGTAAAACATGAACTTACACAAAAATCACTCACCTTTTTGATAGACACCGGAGCGGATATTTCCCTCATTAAAGAAAATTCCGACACCTTCGTTCATACGGACTTCAATAACAACATACAAATATCAGGAATAGGCATAGGCTCAATAATAACACATTATATAATACCACATAGTTTTTCATAACTTCATAGACTTCATAATGAAATCCAATTGTCTATTGGATTTCAATCAAGATAATGACCTTTTTAACTAACAAAATAATTATACGAGCTCGCTCCGAAGTAATTAGAAAAATAAATTTAACCGAAAACAATAAAACCCTCCTAATACCAAATCAAGAAATTGAGGATGGTATATTCATAGGAAATACAATTTCAGATCCGCAAACCACATTTGTCCGAATTTTAAACACTACAAATGAGGACAAAAAACCTTACGAATATTAAACACGAATCTTTTGACAATTATAATAGTGTCAACTTAAATGGCACAATTAGAAACGAAAAAATCATTAATAAATCATTAATAAACTAAATTTTCTGAATCAATTTAAAAATGTCTTAACTAATCTTTGTTCAAAATATGGTGACATATTCGGTCTTGAAACCGAATCGATATCTACCAATAATTTCTACAAGCAAAAATTAAGAGTGAAAGATGATAAACCCGTGTATATAAAAAACTATAAAAGCCCACAATGTCAGAGGAAATAACTAAGGAAGTGGACAAACTTATATAATATAAAATCGTAGAGCCCTAAGTATCTGAATATAATAGACCTCTGTTCCTTGATAAAAAAAATCATTATCATTAATCAAAGGGGAAAGATGGCGTTTAGCAATTGATTACCGTCAAATTAATAAAAAACTTTTAGCAGATAACTTTTCACTACCTAGAATCGATGATATACTCGATCAATTGGACCGAGCAAAATATTTTCTTGTTTAGATCTCATGTCCGTATTCCTCCAAATTGAATAAAAGGAAACATCCAGAAATATAACTTCATTTTCAACGAGCAATGGCTCCTATACACGATTACCTTATGGTTTGAAAATATGACAATCACATTTTCCGGTTCCTACACCTACTACATATGCTGAAATACCTTAAAAACGTCTTTGACCTTTGCAGAAAAAATAATCTTAAACATCCGGAGAAATGCTCATTGAAAAAAACCCAGTCCCCACGGACGCTGATAGCGCTCGCAGATTTATTGAATTTTGCAATTATTATCGTCGATTCATTAAAAACTTTGCAAATTATTCCCGTCACATAACTAGATTATGCAAAAAATATGTTAAATTTGAATGGACACCAGAGTGCCAAAATGCTTTTGATTACTTTGTAAGGATGCTGTCTGGCCGGGGTACAGATCTCAGTCAGATCCAGGAGTCCTTTACAAGAAATTTGTAAATCACCGAATTCAACGAGTGAATGAGTCGTTTGGGGGGGTCACGCCGAAGGTTCTCATGGACGCCGGAAGAGAGAGAGTAATGTCGGAGTTGGTCGCGCCGTATCTTGCTCCTGGGTTAAAAATTCCACGGGCTGGACCTTGGGGCGAGGCCAAGCCGGACGAACGGTTTCGCGAGTATGGGAACGCCGGGTAGTCCCGCTGATCACTTCCGCGATTGGGACACGTAAGTCGCTTTCCGCGCGCCGTAGGCCAAAAATTCACCGGGCTGGACCTTCGGGCGAGGCCAAGCCAGGATACTATTTCGCGAGAGTAGGACCGGGGGATTGCGTCGCGCGCAAGTCGTTTTCGACGTATCGGATGCCAAAAATCCACCGGGCTGGACCTTCGGGCGAGGCCAAGCCGGGTAGGATTTGTCAGACGCGGGTGGGATTGGAGGGAAAAGGATGGCGGTATGATTGACCAGTCGGGAATGATGTCCGCGCGCAGGTCACATGCACTACGAAGAGAAAAGCTATTGTACTAGACCGGACGGGCCGGGTGTCCGCGTGCCGGCCGCCTACACTACGTGGGGAAAAGCTAGGGTACTAGAGCAGACGGGCCGGGTGTCCGCGTGCCGGTCGCATGCGCTACGAGGAGGAAAGCTATTGTACTAGACCGGACGGGCCGGGTGTCCGCGTGCCGGCCGCCCACACTACGTGGGGAAAAGCTAGGGTACTAGACCAGACGGGCCGGGTGTCCGCGTGCCGGTCGCATGCGCTACGAGGAGGGAAGCTAGGGTACTAGACCAGACGGGCCGGGTGTCCACGTGCCGGTCGCATGCGCTACGAGGAGGAAAGCTAGGGTACTAGACCAGACGGGCCGGGTGTCCACGTGCCGGTCGCATGCGCTACGAGGAGGAGAGCTAGGGTACTAGACCAGACGGGACTGATGTCCGCGTACAGGCCACATGCACTACGAGGAGGGAAATCTAAGATACTAGACCGAACGGGACGGGTGTTCACGTCGGGTCTCAAATGCCACGGTGTGGGGAACCAAGATACTAGACCAGACGGACCGGGTGTCCGCGTACAGGTCTCAAATACTACGGGGAGGGAGGTTAGGATACTAGACCAGACGGGAAGGATGTCCGCGCACAGGCCGCATGCACTACGAGGAAGGAAGCTAGGATACTACGAATAAAAAGAATCACGACCGGGGAATTCAACCATTTATTTCTCTTTATTATTTTTCTAGGTTATTTTTATTTATCTACTATCTTCCTACGAGTCCGCTACACCGTCTTTACTCAACGGAGAGGAATTTTGTGTACACTAACCTCAAAACACTAATCAGCCCACTTGTTCACTGACCGCGTGCCTTCGGGCGGTCGAGGCGTCACTCGGATTATCCGGAAAAATCGCTGCGGGAGACACGTCCGCTCCGTTTTACTATTCCGGCACGAGAGACCCGTATTCATTTGTCACGTGCCGTCGCGCGGTCGAGGCGTTACTCGGATTACACGGAAAATTAAATGACACGTCCGCCCCGTCTTACCATTCCGACACAAGAGACCGCTCGCTCGATCGGTGTGTGACCACCTTCCCCACGCTTCCTTTTTCCCGCTTTCGGGATTTCTAGTATATTTCTTAATTTCTAGTATTTTCTTTACTCACTAAATATCGGCTGGCGTTGCCACTCGGGTTTGAAACTTAACTTAACTACGGCTTAATATGCGGTTTCAACTTAATATTTATTATACCTGTTACCTTACATACTATTAACTTAATATTTATTATTCATGATAAGACGCTTACACCTATAACTTTATATACCTCTAAAAATTGTATCGTACACCTAGGTGTGTACGTAACACCCCCCCTTTCTTCCCGTGGCGCTATAAAGAGGCGCCCGTCGCCGGTAAACTAACCTTCGAGTTCCCTACGTGACGGCGTAGCTAACAAAGGACTCGGTCTTAATCTATTACAATGGTTATACGAGGCATATACAGTGGTTATACAATGGTTATACGGTGGTTATACAATGAATATTAAATTTATCTGCAGCTGCATGCTGCTTGCTGTGTCGGGTTACTCAGTCCGGCGACGCTGTCATCGATCCTGTCTGGAGTGGCTTCTGCGTAGTATGGTTTGAGCTGGGATATGTTGGCGATCCGTCGCCGTCGATCTCCGGGACGTTGCAGGCATACCAAGTTCGGAGATGTGAACTTCGTAACGGTGTAAGGGCCGTCATATCGCTCGGCTGCTTTCAATAAGGGATGCTGTCGCAGCCAAACTTGACCGCCTAGCGTGGGTCTCCATTCTCGCCTTCGTAGGTTATAATGTCTCGCCTGGTCTTGAGAGGCTCGCTGAAGATTCGCTCGTACGATGTCGAAGATTCCTTTGAGGTGAGACGCCTTGTCTTCAGGACCTGTATGCACGACCGCCGATCCGGGGGTGAGTTCATCATACAGCATCGCAGGCAAGCGTGGTTCCCGTCCTTGAGTTAGGAACGCGGGGCTATACCCCGTCGAATCCGATATACTGCTATTGATCGCGAGGGATATCTCTGGCAACATATTATCCCACGAACTCTGGTCGCCTTCCGACCGCTGGGATATCAGCGTCTTCACAGTGCGGTTGGTCCTTTCTGTGGGATTCTCCTGTGGACAATATGGAGCCGTGTACTGGATTTCTATGCCGAGCTTGGTGAAATAATCTTTTAAGACCCGGCTTGTGAATTGGGTTCCATTGTCACATACGAACTTCCGGGGAATGCCCACTCGTGCAAGTAAGCGTTCCCGAAACGCTTTCTGCACTTGAACTGCGGTGGCTTTCCGGAGTGGTATCAGTTCTACGCATTTCGAGAATACGTCGTGAAACACCAGAAGCATAGTATTTCCTTGTTTCGACCGGGGCAGTGGGCCTACAAAGTCCGCACAGAGAATGTCGAAAGGTTCACTGACGACCCGGGTTAGCATCTTACCTGCCGCTTTGGTTTGTTCCGTCTTAAGCTTTTGACAAGAATCACAATGGCGAACATGGCGTTTCGCGTCGCTATACATACCGGGCCAGAAATAATCTGGGCCAGACGCGTGATCGTTTTTCGGACTCCTAAGTGTCCTGCGGTCGGGGAATCGTGACACTCACGTAAGACGCGGCCTCTATGGGAAGTGGGCACACAGAGCTTCCACGGGAAGTAGTCCTCATCGTCAGCTCGGTAGCCCATGTTCCTGTAGAGCTGGTCGTTTTCGATCATGTAATCGGCGAACTTCTCGGGTTCCTCCTGTATTTGGTCTTTTATCTTTTTGATCCAGTAGCAGTGGTCCTCGAGTTCGACAGCACCTTGCAGTACCTCACAAGGCTGTCGAGAAAGTGCGTCAGCCACGACGTTCAATTTACCTCGTCGATAGCGTACGTCGAATTGGAATTGCTGCAATTCTAACGCCCAACGCGCTATTCGGCCGGAAAGGCTCTCAATAGAATTTAACCACTTGAGAGCTAGATGGTCAGTAACGACCTCGAATCGGTACCCTTCCAGGTAGCACCGCATCTGCCTGATTTGCCCAGATTATGGCCAGACACTCTTTCTCCGTGGTAGTGTAATTCTGTTCCGCGGGGGTTAATCGGCGGCTAGCGTATGCGATGACCTTCTCTTGACTTTCGGAGCCCTGTGATAAAACTACGCCCAAGCCGACGTCACTCGCGTCTGTTTGCAAAATGAACTTCTGGTCGAAGTCCGGACAGCCTAATACGCGAGCAGTAGTCAGGCATCTTTTAATTTCTTCCAAGGCGGCTTGCTGTTCTGGTCTCCAGGTCCACTTCCGTCCTTTCTTTAGTAGCGCGGTCATCGGTTGCACGATAGTCGCGAAGCTAGGGACAAATCGCCGATACCACGAGGCCATCCCGATCCATTGACGGAGTTCCTTTAAGTTAGAGGGGGCCTTTAACCCGTTGATCGCAGACACCTTCTCAGGATCAGTCTGAATTCCGTCACTGCTGATGACGTGGCCGAGGTAAACGAGTTTCTGTTTGAAGAAGCAACACTTCTTTGGATTTATCCTTAAATTCGCAGCCCGCAATCTGCGGAAGACTTCCGAGACATGAGTAAAGTGCTGTTCCTCTGTCGCGCTTATGACAATAATATCGTCTAGGTAAGCGAAGGCGACCGGTTCCATTTCCACACCGATTACACTATCCAGGGCGCGTTGAAACGTGGCACTGGCAGAATGCAACCCGAAGGGCATGACCTTCCATTGAAACAATCCTCTCCCAGGGACCGTGAACGCTGTATACTGGCGACTATCCCTACCCATGGGAATTTGCCAATAGCCGTGCTTCAAGTCCAACGTGCAGATATATCGGGCGTGGCGTAATTTCTCCAGAATGTGATTGATTCTCGGGACTGGGTAGGCGTCGGGCACTGAGTGTGCGTTTAACTGACGGTAATCTACACACATGCGCCAATCGCCAGTTTTCTTCTTGACCAATATGATGGGAGCGCTGTGCGGGCTTCTGGAGGGTTCGATGGCCCCGTCACGGAGCAGTTCGTCTACTTGGGCACCGATGGCATGTTGCATCGCAGGGTTCCGGGGATAATACCTTTGTTTTACGGGCTTGTCGTCGCGCATGACGATAATGTGCTCGGCGACGTGAGACACCCCATGCAGCTTCTCGAATAAGGCCAGTTCCCGATCGATGAAGCTTTGATGCGCCGGACTCAATAGTGTGCTCTGTTGCTGTTCGTCGTTTTCTACCGTCCCCATCGTAATGGGCGCGCCGGCATTTATGTTCGTGGTCATAGCTCGCGTAGGAATAGGACTGGGTGTCTCTGCTTCTTCTGGCCTGGCAGTTCCCAAATGGGCCCCAACCGCAACAGGGTGTACCGTTTCCTCCTGGCTGCCCCGCGCCTTTATAAGTACTGGCTGTAAGAGAGGGTCTCCAGCCGCTTGGGCTTCATTTTGCAAGTCGAGGGTAGCTCGACCACATCGCACCTGAGTTCCCGCTACTTTGAGGAAGTCCATTCCAAGTATTACACGATCTAACATAGTGGGTATTACTAACATAGGTAAGTGCACCGTAGTGCCGGCCAACGTAACCGAGGTTCGCCAGAGCTTCGTCACATCCAGACATGACCGGTCGGCCAACGCTATTCTAGTGACAACATCCTGTAACTCGTCTGCACTCGCGGCCAGTCGAGTAAAGCTTTCACTGACGAAACTCCTCGATGCCCCTGTATCAATGGTGGCGTCCACACGTTGTCCTCCGATTTCTATCGCTGCTGTGATGAGCCCGCCGTGTAATCTCAACGGGGGTTTTACTGGGGTCGGGTTACTGCTCCGTTCGTGTCCGCCGCACCCGGGTGCCGGCGGAGGCGTTCTCCGTTTCCCGACACATTTCGACGGCAACATTCTATAGTTAAAACTCCTGGTCGCCCACAGTCCCAACAGAAATCCCGACGTGGGTTGGGGCAGTTCCTTTGGAGATGCCCGTTCTCTCCACAGCGATTACAAGCCCGCCGTATGTCCACTCGAGAGGTTCCTTGACCGATCATCTGGTGGGTCACGTGTCCTGTCTGCGTTGAATTCACCGGATTCCGGAATGGGTTCGGCGATCGGCGAAGTTTAGGTTCTTCTTGCTTCCTGTCCATGGTTGCTTTTGGCTCGCGTCGAGTCGTCTCGAGTTGTTTGACACTCTCATATTCTGTGGCCATATGGGTCAACTGTGTCAAAGTCGCGAATTCACTGCGTTTAATATACAGTCGGTATTCTGGAGCCACGTTTTCATATGCCCGGTACAATTCTTCCTCTTCTCGATAACCGGCTTGCTGCATCTTGGCTCTGAGCTCGATCAAGTAGGTCTTGAAAGGCTCTCCTCTCCGCTGCACGTGGGTCCGTATCTCATCTTCCAACCGCTCGAAATATCGAGGTGGTAGGAAGAAGTCGAGGAATTCCCTCCTGAAAGTTCCCCATGAGGCCGACTGTAGGTGGCTCATGCGAAACCACCGTGCCGCCGGGCCCTCCAAGATCTCGGACATAACGCGGGGTACCTCCTCTGGATTTATCCTGTAAGTCATCATCTTTTCCTCGAGCGCGGCGATGAGAGTCAACGGATCCGAACTCCCATCGAACCGTAAATTCCATTTGTGCATCTTCTCGGGGAGCAGTTGTTGAGTTGGAGCCGTGCTGCTCCGTGTGTCTTGTCCTTGTAGGTCGGCGGGTAAGCGGGCGTCTACCGGTGGCATCCAGGTACCGTGCGTCGATCCTGGGTGGATCCCTCGATGGCGGGCTGGAGTCCCGATCGATGTGGCTCCGGTCGTCATGGGAATGGTGAGGGATTCTGCGAACTGTCCCGTCTCACCGTTCCTGCCTGGAGGGTTCGGACTTGTGGCCCGGCTACTATATTGCTCCTGCAACTGAGCCAGTCGGTCCCACACACTTTGTGGGAACGACCCTGTGTTGACGAGGTTGGCGAATGCCTTCCTGGTCTCCTCGACGGTTCCGTCGGCTTTAAAATCAAACTCCAGGGCGAGAGAGCTGAGTTCGTCTTTTCGGCGAGCGTATATCCAGCGGACTCCTATACCTGGATTCTTAACAAAATCGGCTTCTTCGTACTCAGGGTCAGATTCCTTAGGGTTACTCATCGTTGGTTATCCTCTTCGATTTAGTTTGGTGTGAACTTCCTTCTCAAGTCTTCTAGATCCTTCCGAAGATCGGATGTGAACGGTTCGGGTGACTCTTCCCCTTTTTTTTCTTCAGTGGGTCCTTAAGCCACTTGGGTGATTCTCTAGCTAGTCTCGGTGTCCCACTTGTAAGGATGCTCTCTGGCCGGGGTACAGATCTCAGTCAGATCCAGGAGTCCTTTACAAGAAATTTGTAAATCACCGAAACACCGGACTAGAGAGTTTCATTCAACGAGTGAATGAGTCGTTTGGGGGGGTCACGCCGAAGGTTCTCATGGACGCCGGGAGAGAGAGAGTAATGTCGGAGTTGGTCGCGCCGTATCTTGCTCCTGGGTTAAAAATTCCACGGGCTGGACCTTGGGGCGAGGCCAAGCCAGGATACTATTTCGCGAGAGTAGGACCGGGGGATTGCGTCGCGCGCAAGTCGTTTTCGACGTATCGGATGCCAAAAATCCACCGGGCTGGACCTTCGGGCGAGGCCAAGCCGGATAGGATTTGTCAGACGCGGGTGGGATTGGAGGGAAAAGGATGGCGGTATGATTGACCAGTCGGGAATGATGTCCGCGCGCAGGTCACATGCACTACGAAGAGAAAAGCTATTGTACTAGACCGGACGGGCCGGGTGTCCGCGTGCCGGCCGCCTACACTACGTGGGGAAAAGCTAGGGTACTAGACCAGACGGGCCGGGTGTCCGCGTGCCGGTCGCATACGCTACGAGGAGGGAAGCTAGGGTACTAGACCAGACGGGCCGGGTGTCCACGTGCCGGTCGCATGCGCTACGAGGAGGAAAGCTAGGGTACTAGACCAGACGGGCCGGGTGTCCACGTGCCGGTCGCATGCGCTACGAGGAGGAGAGCTAGGGTACTAGACCAGACGGGACTGATGTCCGCGTACAGGCCACTAGAGCGAACGGGACGGGTGTCCACGTCGGGTCTCAAATGCCACGGTGTGGGGAACCAAGATACTAGACCAGACGGGCCAGGTGTCCGCGTACAGGTCTCAAATACTACGGGGAGGGAGGTTAGGATACTAGACCAGACGGGAAGGATGTCCGCGCACAGGCCACATGCACTACGAGGAAGGAAGCTAGGATACTACGAATAAAAAGAATCACGACCGGGGAATTCAACCATTTACTTCTCTTTATTATTTTTCTAGGTTATTTTTATTTATCTACTATCTTCCTACGAGTCCGCTACACCGTCTTTACTCAACGGAGAGGAATTTTGTGTACACTAACCTCAAAACACTAATCAGCCCACTTGTTCACTGACCGCGTGCCTTCGCGCGGTCGAGGCGTCACTCGGATTATCCGGAAAAATCGCTGCGGGAGACACGTCCGCTCCGTTTTACTATTCCGGCACGAGAGACCCGTATTCATATGTCACGTGCCGTCGCGCGGTCGAGGGGTTACTCGGATTACACGAAAAATTACTGCAGGAGACACGTCTGCCCCGTCTTACCATTCCGACACAAGAGACCGCTCGCTCGATCGGTGTATGACCACCTTCCCCACACTTCCTTTTTCCCGCTTTCGGGATTTCTAGTATATTTCTTAATTTCTAGTATTTTCTTTACTCACTACGGCTTAATATGCGGTTTCAACTTAATATTTATTATCCATTATGCGTCGCTTACACCTGTAACCTTACACACTATTAACTTAATATTTATTATTCATGATAAGACGCTTACACCTATAACTTTATATACTACTAAAAATTGTATCGTACACCTAGGTGTGTATGTTACTTAAAGAAAAAATTAATGAGTCCAACATTACTTCAATACTCCGATTTTTCTAAAGAATCTTGCATAATCACGGAGCAAGCTTGCGGAGCAGTCCTTACACAAGAACATAATGGTATATGTTCCTGTATCTTACGCATCGAGATCATTTATTAAAGGGGAATCCAATAAAAGCACAACGGACCAAGAACTATTAGCAATACATTGGGCAATTAACCATTTTAGACCTTACGTTTATGGACGACATTTCCTAGTTAAAACAGATCATAGACCATTAACATTCCTCTTTTCTATAGTTAATCCAAACTCTAAATTAACAAAAATGAAATTAAATTTAGAAGAATACGAATTTACAGTTGAGTATCTTAAGGAAAAGAACAATTACGTTGCTGATTCGTTATTTAGAACAACCATCAAAGAACCAAAAATCATGCAAAAGCAAAATTTACAAGTTACTACAAGAAGTCAGTACAAACAGAATAAATTCTTTGTATTGAAAAAGCTTCTATGCCAAAAATATACGACGTCCTTAACTAATTTAAAATGCTATTTTAAGCATGGTAAAAAAATTATTGTAAAATAAATGTAAGCTATCTATATACCAATTGTACATTTGATTTAGGTCAATTTTTCATATGGCTTGAAAAAGAAGCCGGTATATATAAGATCAGCCAACTTAAAATGGTTCTCTGTGAAGAAATATTTGAAAATATTGCAGTTGATTCGTTAAAAAAAATGGGCAATAAGATATTACAAAAATTGAGAATAGCGCTACTCAAACCAGTGACCATAAAAGATAAAGAAGCTATAATGTCTCAAAAGCATGACGATAGCCATACCGGAATAGCCAAAACCTTGTCAAAAATATCACATTTCTATTGGAAAAACATGACTAGAGACATAACTAACTACGTTAGGATATGTCAGAAATGCAAGAATTCCAGAATAACTAAACATACAAAAACTCCATTAACTTTAACAGAGACTCCAACTATGGCAATTGATAAATTACCAAAATCGGTTCAGTGCAATGAGTACGCAGTAACTTTGATTTGCGGCTTAACAAAATACTAAATAATTAATACGCAAAATCAGTAGCTAAAGCTATTGTTATACCCTTGCAGAGGGTATTATAATTTCAGTCAGAAGTTTGCAACGCAGTGAAGGAGACATTTGCGACCCTATAAAGTATATATTCTTGATCAGCATCACTAGCAGAGTCGATCTAGCCATGTCCGTCTGTCCGTCCGTCTTTCCGTCCGTTTCTACGCAAACTAGTCTCTCAGTTTTAAAGCTATCTGCATGAAACTTTCCCTAAAGATGTCTTTTTATTGCAGGTAGTATATAAGTCGGAACGAGCCGGATCGGACGACTATATCATATAGCTCCCGTAGGAACAATCGGAAAAATAAATAAAAAAAATTATAACTTTGCTGTTTTTCATTTTTTTTTTAGTTCTTCGACATAATGGTTTATTATTTCAGAATTATGGTTTAAATTTCATCAAAATCGGACGACTATGTCATATAGCTCCCATAGGAACAATCGGAAAAAAATTATAACTTATTTGTTTTTTTTCATAGTTCTTCGACATATAGTATTGGTTAATTATTTCAGAATTGCGGTTTAAATTTCATCAAAATCGGACGACTATATCATATAGCTCCCATAGGAACAATCGGATAAAAATGAACAAAAATTATAACTTAGCTGTTTTTAAATTTTTTTCTTAGTTCTGCGACATATAGTATTGGGTAATTATTTCAGAATTACGGTTTAGATTTCATCAAAATCGGACGACTATAGCATAAAAATAAATAATAGAAAAATTGAAAAACGGTAAAGTTATAATTTTTTTTGTATTTATTTCCGATTGTTCCTATGGGAGCTATATGATATAGTCGTCCGATTTTGATGAAATTTAAAATTAAATTTATGTCGAAGCACTAAACGAAAAATTAAAAAACAGCAAAGTTATAATTTTTTTCATTTATTTTTCCGATTTTTCCTATGGGAGCTATATGCTATAGTCGTCCGACCCGGCTTGTTCCGACTTAAATACTACCTGCAATAGAAAGACAACTTTTGGGAAAGTTTCATGCAGCTAGCTTTAAAACTGATGGACTAGTTTGCGTAGAAACGGACTGACAGACGGACGGACAGGCGGACGGACAGAAGGACGTACAGACAGGCGGACGGACATGGCTAGATCGACTCTCCTCGTGATGCTGATCTAGAATATATATACTTTATAGGGTCGGAAATGTCTTCTTCACTGCGTTGCAAACTTCTGACTGAAATTATAATACCCTCTGCAAGGGTATAAAAATAAATAATTTCCAGCATATCTGACAGTTAATGAAATAAAGTTAGCAAGGGTATTTATAATAAAAAAACAACAAGAAATTCAGTTTAGTTCGGAGATAATTTGCTTAAAACTTAGAAAGATATTGAAATTAAAAGCAAAATCCATTTATCCATTGAATCCATTTTTGGATAAAGACGGCCTATTAAGAGTAGGAGGTAGATTACAGAACTCCAGCGCCGAATTTCATACAAAACATCCGATAATTCTAGATAAGTGTCATTTAACTTCATTAATTATCAAAGATTCACATAGAGAAACATTACACGGCGGAATTAATTTGATGCGAAATTATATTCAAAGAAAATTTTGGATATTTGGTTTAAGGAACAGCTTAAAGCAATACTCAGGGCAGTGTGTCAAATGTGCAAGATATAGACAAATTACGGCAGAACAAATTATGGGAAATTTACCAAAGCATAGAGTTACTATGGCCCACCCGTTTTTATATACTGGGGTAGACTATGCTGGCCCATATCAGATAAGATGCTCAAAGAATCGAGGCCAAAAATCCTATAAAGGTTATATTGCTGTGTTTGTTTGCATGGCAACGAAGGCTATCCATTTAGAAGTTGTTAGTGATTTGACTTCAGATGCCTTTTTAGCTGCGCTGAGGAGATTCTTTTCCAGAAGAGGAAAATGTGCAAAAATATTTTCTGATAATGGAACAAATTTTGTAGATGCCTCTAGGAAATTGAATGAAGATTTGCAGAAAGTACTTAATGAAAATACTAAAATTATGCCCGTGTTAGAGAACGAACAAATTTGGATAGATGGAAGTTGATCCAAAAAATGAAACGGGAATTTTGGAATAAATGGAAGAATGACTATTTTAACACTCTTCAACAGAGAAATAAATGGAAAATAGAATTGCGAAACATTAACAAAGATCAAATTGTATTATTAAAAGATGAAAATTGTCACCCTGCTAGATGGCCCTTGGGAAGAGTAGAAGAGGTACATAAAGGAAAAGACGATCGAGTCAGAATAGTGAAAGTAAAACTTCAAGACGGTTCAATTTTAAAACCGATTACAAAAGTTTGCCCTTTAACTGGAATTCATACCGCTTGGTTAATAGTTCCCAAGCGGCACTACAATTTTCAGCAGAACCTGTTAGCAAGTGAGCAACCATACTCCTTGCTTCGCCTTTAAGAGCGGTTTTCAAATAATTAAATTTTAGAGATGAGCTCAGATCATCTCTATTATGAATTAATTAATTAATTAATTCTTTAAATAATTCAGAAAATAGGTCCCACTCTTTTCCTTCTCCAGAAAAGGTGGAAACTTGTATTTTTGGTAATAGGGGAAGGTCATCAACTCTATCCCTTACCAACACCCCATTATTACTTCCTATTGTCACATCGGAAAATTTTATCCTTTCGTCTAGGATTTCTAACACGTTTTTAACGTCAAATTCTAGTTCTTCGACTGTTTCGTCGAAAGATATGTTGTTTTCCTATCTTTTTAAGAACTCCTTTATTTTATTGCTTGTTCTATTCCATAAAAATTTTATTTTATTAGCTCTTAGTAGGCAGTCTTCACGGCTAGCCCTATTGAGCTCCTTAATGGATTCCTTTAAATACTTGTTTAGTTGTTCGACATTTTGGTCGAACACCTCTGCCAGTTTGTTTGGGTCACTCCCTGCTGCATTTACTGTTTTGGTTTCAGAACCAACTTTTAAATTTGAAAATTTACTTTTTAGGGTTTCTATAACTTTACAAATCTCTTCAATCCATTTTTTGTTGAAATCGTCATGATCGACTACTCCACATTTTAATAAGGATCCAAGACTCGCAACAAATCTAGCTTTGAGGCTATCTAATTTTGAAATACTTTCGCTTGTTAATTGACCTGCTTCAATTACTCTAATTTCTTTAGTTAAGCCTGTGCTTCAAGCAGCTTTATAATGGTTTCGGACAACATTTTTTTTTTTTAATTTGGTATTTAGGACTTTAAATACTTATAATCTACTTCTTATTTGTTCTGTAACAAAAAAATATTTTAAAAGTTAACTTATCTGCTGCTTCGATGACTGTTGCTTCGATGTCGTTGTTTTGACTGGGTTGTTGCCGCTTCGATGTCCTTGTTGTTGCTTCGATGTCCTTTTTGGTTGTTACTTGTCGTTGGTCGGCGAAATTTGGCTGTTGCTTCGATGTCTTGGTTGCTGAGACTGGGTTGTTGGTGCGATGTGGTTTATTTGGTTGTTACTTGATGTTGGTTGGCGAAATTTGGCTGTTGCTTCGATGTCTTGGTTTGACTGGGTTGTTGTTGGTTGTTTAATTTATTTGTTTTTATTCTAACCACTTAAGGTTCGAGCTATTGAGTGCGTCCTTTTCTGTTCCCGTATAACCGAACACCTTTTTTTTTTTTTTTTTTTAACAATTTACTAATGTTCTGGCCTTGGTAACGCTCACGTCGCGTAACACACCCGTGTTATTTTTCAGAATTTTGTGCCCGTTTGGCTTATAACTTTTAGTTTTTTAATAAGATTTAAACTTGTGAATTTTTATATTTTCATTTTATTTATTTTTATTTTTATTTTTGCACCCTTTAGCTGATCGTGCGCTCGCAACAAATCAGGCTTTAAGGTGCTGTTTTAAAATCTCTGAGTCTCTTACCACTGGTGGGGGAAAACTACAGAGTGCCTCGAAGGACCAAAATGTAAGAGCGATCTAATGAAAGACGTCTACATTTGTTGAGTTATCATTTCAAACTGTTTTTATTTCAATACGTTTCTTAGCAAGTAACATTGGTGTGTTTCGTATTCTACTCTTATCTATGGCCTACGCAGAGACCGCATCTGTTTTGCCCTGAGCGGGAGAGCTATATTTTGACCCCCGCCCAAGTCCCTTGTGTAGTGTGGGAAACATTTCAAGTCTTAATATTTAGAGACTCAAGTGGCCTGCACGTACAGATTACAAGTGCAAACAAATGTTCCCTTGGATTTTAAGTAACAGATCGTAATTTATGGCTCTGGCTCCATTGACAAGTGACATGCACAGAACTCATAAAATCTTATATTTGAAGTCATTATCTTATTTCTAATAACCCACGGAGTGACTTGTTTATCCCTAAACTGTGAAAACATTCTAAAGTGCGATAAGGGAGATCACAACTACCCTGATAGCACTTGTAACTAAAACATTCTGTGACCGCTCACAGGAGGTCAAGTGACTGCTCCGTTTAGCTTATAAGTTCATACTTATATTTAGAAGTGTTCATGTTTGAACATTCTGCCAAGGGCCAGGAAGAACTATGGCTTGCATGCGCCTTGATACATTACTTCTTCTTATTATATATAGGATTAAAACTGCCATAATTATTAGTCCTATGATTAAGGGAGCGCGGCCTGAAATATGATGAAAATTCAGCCTTTTTATTTCGTAATGATTTTTTTTATTTCTTTTAATTCGTCCTTTAATTTGTTTATTTCCTCATTATAATTGATGGCCGGTAATGTTAACGGATTCCAAACAATACTTGGAATCTAACTTATGTTATTTACATAAGAAATTTCTATAAGCTCATAATTTTCTGACTTAATACTGTGATGAGCTATTAATATTTTGTCATCAGTTCTTATAGTGCAGCCAGATACTATAGTTAGAATTCCTTGCTCCGGCAGATCAATTAACTCTTGTGGCAAATTATTACATTGTATCCTAGCCTTTGTTGGTTCTGAAACCTTGAATATCCAACTACCTTTCTTTTGTAACTCAACCCAGTAAGAACTTTCGTGAGTCATTTTTTTATAAACACATTTAGAATGACTATTTGGTTTAAAGGGAGCTATCTCGCACGTATTGTCGCTTACGCTACTCCAAGGCCAGTTACCTTCACATATAACATTATTAGTTTTCCATTTTTGACGCTTATTTAAAGTAGCTTCTGTCATTAAGTGATAGGAATCAATTTCAAAATTGTAAACTAAATATTTTGAATTTAAATCTGCAATAATTAAATCAATTAAAATTACCCTAAACAAATGGGAAGGGTGTCGACCAAATAAAGGGATTTTTACATTTAAAATTAATTTATTATCTACAAAAATTCCCTTAGCCGTTAATAACGTGTAAATTTCCTCTATTTCCGTTCCAGTTCTTTTACCTGGTAGTACTAATGTTTCTAGTAATGCATCCTTTATCCGAGCTATTTCGGATTTCAGTTGCATAGGCTTCAATATATTTGGATTTAATCTACCATGGTTAATATCTATAAGTAGGTTACTTACTCCTGCTTGAATCTGTTCACATTCCTCAATTAAAGAACCAAACTGCTTAGTTACCATAAAGAAATTAATTGACTCTTTATAAACATAATAACTTTCTTTCAAAACCTGTGTTACATTCATGCTTCTAAAATTTGAGTTGATTTCATCCGTTGTTCTTTTAAGGATTTTTAATTTCGACTCAACAACAGAAGTTTGCTTTTTAACTAAATCTGACGTATTTTCTTGATTCTCTAAGAGGTTTTTCATGTTGCTCTCTAGGTAATTCCCTATCTTCAGCGTCCATTGCACCAAACAGTATGTGATAGAGAGAGCCCAAAAACTCAAACCTCTTCCTATCTTGGGTCATAAAAAGTTTATTATTTTCTTCCAAATCTGTAATTTGTCGTTGAGTGTTATCAAGGACAGTATAACATTGATCTTCAAATCCATGAAGTTTACCACACACCACTCTCATTTTTTTATTCAAAATCTTTCCCCTTTTTATCATATCAAAATACGGATTCATGTTATAATACACAATTAGATCCCAAGATAATGCTATGACTTCGACGTTCCCCATCGGATCTAAATAAATTGACGTAGTGTTTTTGAATTTTTCAATTGACCACTTTTGTTGCCCTTGTGCAGGTAAACTTGCATTAGACACTTGGCAAACTAACAATAGGAATAACATTATTGCCATTACTCCAAGTTTATAGATTCTAGGGTTATTTCGAGTCCCCCTTGTCTGTTTCAAAAGACTAGGTGATTCACTTTCTTCGGCCTGAATTCCAGTTAAAGGGCAAACTTTTGTAATCGGTTTTAAAATTGAACCGTCTTGAAGATTTACTTTCACTATTCTGACTCGATCGTCTTTTCCTTTATGTACCTCTTCTACTCTTCCCAAGGGCCATCTAGCAGGGTGACAACTTTCATCTTTTAATAATACAATTTGATCTTTGTTAATGTTTTGCAATTCTATTTTCCATTTATTTCTCTGTTGAAGAGTGTTAAAATAGTCATTCTTCCATTTATTCCAAAATTCCCGTTTCATTTTTTGGATCAACTTCCATCTATCCAAATTTGTTCGTTCTCTAACACGGGAATAATTTTAGTATTTTCATTAAGTACTTTCTGCAAATCTTCATTCAATTTCCTAGAGGCACCTACAGAATTTGTTCCATTATCAGAAAATATTTTTGCACATTTTCCTCTTCTGGAAAAGAATCACCTCAGCGCAGCTAAAAAGGCATCTGAAGTCAAATCACTAACAACTTCTAAATGGATAGCCTTCGTTGCCATGCAAACAAACACAGCAATATAACCTTTATAGGATTTTTGGCCTCGATTCTTTGAGCATCTTATCTGATATGGGCCAGCATAGTCTACCCCAGTATATAAAAACGGGTGGGCCATAGTAACTCTATGCTTTGGTAAATTTCCCATAATTTGTTCTGCCGTAATTTGTCTATATCTTGCACATTTGACACACTGCCCTGAGTATTGCTTTAAGCTGTTCCTTAAACCGAATATCCAAAATTTTCTTTGAATATAATTTCGCATCAAATTAATTCCGCCGTGTAATGTTTCTCTATGTGAATCTTTGATAATTAATGAAGTTAAATGACACTTATCTAGAATTATCGGATGTTTTGTATGAAATTCGGCGCTGGAGTTCTGTAATCTACCTCCTACTCTTAATAGGCCGTCTTTATCCAAAAATGGATTCAATGGATAAATGGATTTTGCTTTTAATTTCAATATCTTTTCTAAGTTTTAAGCAAATTATCTCCGAACTAAACTGAATTTCTTGTTGTTTTTTTATTATAAATACCCTTGCTAACTTTATTTCATTTACTGTCAGATATGCTGGAAATGATTTATTTTTATACCCTTGCAGAGGGTATTATAATTTCAGTCAGAAGTTTGCAACGCAGTGAAGGAGACATTTCCGACCCTATAAAGTATATATATTCTTGATCAGCATCACTAGGCGAGTCGATCTAGCCATGTCCGTCTGTCCGTCTGTCAGTCTGTCCGCCCGTTTCTATGCAAACTAGTCTCTAAGTTTTAAAACTATCTGCATGAAACTTTCCCAAAAGTTGTCTTTCTATTGCAGCATATAGATCCCATAGGAACAATCGAAAAAATAAACAAAAAAAAATTATAACTTTGTTTTTTAATTTTTTGTTTAGTTCTTCGACATATAGTAATGGTTAAATATTTCAGAATTACGGTTTAAATTTCATCAAAATCGGTCGACTATATCATATAGCTCCCATAGAAATAATAAAAATATATAAAATAACTATATAATAATTGAGCTGCAAATCATCACAGCTTCAATGTTTTTAGACATATACGCAAGTACATCATAATTTTAATGTTTTAAAAAATATTTAATTTTTGCAATAGATGCAAGGGTATATGAACTTGGTTATGGTTATTATTTTCGATTTACGGTTTAAATTTCATTAAAATCGGACGACTATAGCATATAGCTCCCATAGGAACAATCGGAAAAATAAATGAAAACAAATTTTAACTCTGGTTAAATATTTCAGAATTACGATTTAAATTTTATCAAAATCGGACGTCTATATCATATAGCTCCCATAGAAATAATAAAAATATATAGAAAATAACTATCTAATAATTGAGCTGCAAATAATCATAGCTTCAATGTTTTTAAACATATACGCAATTAAATCATAATGTTAATGTATTCAAAAGTATTTAATTCTTGCAATAGCTGCAATGGTATATGAACTTCGGCTTGCCGAAGTTTGCTTTCTTTCTTGTTGAAAATTGTATTCTAAAGTACGGTCCAATGGAGACGTTCATATCGGAAATGGGAACTGAATATAAAAATTCAATTATTGAAGATTAATTTAAATACCGAGGTATAGAAAACATAAAATCTACAGCGCACCACCACCAGACATTAGGAACAATAGAACGTAGTCACCGAACACTTAACGAAATACATTCGATCCTATACATCCGTTAATAAAACAGATTGGGACACCTTCTATGACACACAACTATTGCCCCTTTGAATTAGTTTTCAGCAAACATGCAGTTTTCCTCCACCAGTGGTTCTTGACGCCATGAACATCAGCTATGATATGATAAAAATACAACTGCATTAAAAGTAATCATAATCATAAACACAAAAACAACAACAAAATCAAAACCCAATTTACCCCTAAATATAAAAAATATAAAAATTTTGGTGGACTGACTATAAATTAAAAGTAGCGGCATCTACAGCAGCGCAACTACAAGCAGCAGCATCTGCAAGCAGCAGCATATACAACAGCAGAATCTACAGCAACGTCTACAGCAGCAGCAGAATTTATAGCCAATCATACCTTTTTAAATAAGCTTGGTCCAGTAGACCATGAATAGTATACAAAGAAGAGGTATTACCAGGTATTGTTGACAATTAATCAATTAAATATCGACTATATGCTCTTAAAAAAAGAGGCAGAGCTTAAAAAAGAGCATCGATATCTGTTAATATAACAAAAAATTAAGCAGCTTAGTGAATATTTAAATGAAACGTTTCTAGAAATTCAAAGCCAGAAAAGAGAAACTCTGCGAATTAGAAAATAATAATATGCTTTTCCCCTGGCAAAATATATCAGAATTAAAAACAAAAGTTGGGGCTTGCAGTGTAGATTTAACCCTTAGCGAGTTAGAATTTAACATTCAAAATAATTCAACAGAAATAAATGATCAAATATAGGAGAAAGTAATAACTAATTTGGAGGTGGTGGGAAAAATAGAAAATTTGCCAAGCCTACCAAAAATTGAGGTGCCCACACTTGACAATGACGCCAAAGAGTGGAACCTGTTTCAAAAATTGTAATCCGATTTGATACATACAAAGGAGAATCTTTGTAACTCACCAAAATTTAATTGTTTAAAACCAACTTTAAAAGGTGAAAGGCGTAGAGTTTTACCTTTTGTTGAGTTCGTCAGAGAATTGCTATGCCGTTTGGAAACATCTTACCAATATATGAAGCAATACACATTTTAAAACTGAAGGCCAGGCGAAGTTGATGTGAAAATTACTCAAAAAATTGGACAGTCCTTAATCAAACGGATTTGCACTAATCAGCCCAGCGAGCCGTTTTATATTTCACAAAACTGATGTTCTTATAGGAATTGAGGGATTCCTTGAAGCAATTTGCAATTTTCATAAATAAAGCCTTCGGCTGGATCGTAGGGTGAAAGGCATCACATTTCGTGCCACCATCACATTTTAGGTGCAAACTAATTAAGGAAAGCATTTCCCTCAATGAATGTTTGCACAAATTTTGGGAAGTAGAAGAATACAAAACAGCTCCCCAAAAATATACTGACAAGGAACAACTCTGTGAGCAACATTACTTAAATACGGTTGCTCTCACCACAGATGGGCGTATCTCCCCTTCAAGGAAGCTCCCGAAAAGTTTGGACAATCGTATGATAGCGCTTTAAAAAGATTTAAACCCATTGCTACAGTAAGCCTATATACAATTCATGAGGGAATATGTGGACATGTACATGTGTACATGTCTTGCACTCATACAGTGGACACAATACAACCAAATTTTTACATTCTTCTCCGCAAAGCCTTACAACCAAGCTTAGGGTTGTTTTCCACGCAAGCGCAAGAACGACATTCGGAATAGCTCTCAACGAACTACGAATGATAGGCCATACAGCAGGATCTCATTACGACCCTTTTCTCATTCAGATTGAACCGTCGGGCGAAATATCCAAAACGTATAGACAATTTTCAATGGATGAACGAGTTCGGCGGTTCCAACTTGTTCTGTGGAGGGAATCGGAAAGTGATTCATTGCACACTTACCATTTAAACACTGTGACATACGGTACTTCAGTAGCCCCATTTCTTGCAGCTTGTAGTCTTTTTAAAATAGCTCAGTTAAATGAATTGCAATTCACACTTGCAGCTAATGATCTACAAAAAAAGGCTGAAACTACGAATTAGCAAAGCTGGCTTAGTTATGACGAATCTTATGGAATCTTCTAACAACGAAATTTAATTGCAACTGGACGAATGCCACACTACAAAGATGCTAGGACGAGCTTGGCAGCCGTCTAAAGACCTGTTCGTATTCCACAACCAAGTGGATTTTTCACACAATCCGACCAGAAGAACGATTTTGTCGGAAGTGGCACGAGTTTTGACTCACTCGGTTTAATTGCTCCTATAATCATGAACTGTAAGGTCTTTATTCATGATCTGAGTCAGAGGATTTTGTCATGGGATGTTCAAATCCCACAGGAGTTGATAAATTCCTGCAACATCTTCCTTAGGGAGAAATGGATGTTGCGCGCAGAAATCGATGGAGTCATCGGGGTTCACTTTTTTATCGGCAAATCAAAGGTGTCACTCATCCATCCTTTCTCAGGTCTCCGAAAGCGATGGGCCAATACTCAAGGAGTCTGCATCACAGCCACAGCAGAGTGCTCCCTTAATCGATGTTCAAACAAAGACTTCGCTAATCAGCACGATCAATAATTCATCTTCATACATAAAAATTGTTTTAAGCAAGCACCAGTTCAGAAATTACTTTCTTAAAACATTGCCATTTTGGCGAATAGTGGCGAATAGTAGCACACCACTCAGCATATAGCAAAGAAATAAGTTTGTTACAAAAAGGTAAAGTTATACCGCCAAGCATTCAAGCACTGGCACCCGTTTTTCATGAGACTCATACAAGAAACGCAACACTGGTCGTGTTCAAAGTCGGCGCTGGTCTACCATTTGAAGCCAAACATCAACCAATCTTTCCCAGCAAGCACAGACTCACACGGATTTTCATCGAGTTTCTTAACCGATCAAATTTGCACGCCGGCCAAAGCGTGTTACTATCCTTACTGCTTGAAAAAATCTGGGTCATTAACGTTCCAGGCCTTACTCGGAAAGTACTCAATATTCATGTACTCATTGCCTCCATTACAATCTACGTTTGATGTATCATATCATGGGAAGCCTCTCACTCGATCGACTGCACCGCGAACGACCCTTCCTAGTTACAGGACTCGACGTCTGCAGGCCGTTCATGACATCATATAAAATTAGAAGCAAATCTCCTAACACGACCTACGCGTCAGTTTTCATTTGCTTTGTCTATAAACTGAATTGACAGCTAATGCATATCTTATATCTGAAGGTTCATCGCACGTCGTGGACTACCTAAGCGCATTGTATGTGATAAAGCAGCTAACTTCGTAGGTGCATCTTACAAGTTGATGGAGTTCAAACGCGCTGTTCTGAGTCAGGAGTGCGGCAGAATGCTGGAATCATTCAGGGCGCCCCATTTTAGCGTGCTCTGGGAGGTCTCCGTCAAATCTGCCAAGACCCTTTCGGTAATACAAAACAGCTCCCCAAAAATATACTGACAAGGAACAACTCTGTGAGCAACATTACTTAAATACGGTTGCTCTCACCACAGATGGGCGTATCTCCCCTTCAAGGAAGCTCCCGAAAAGTTTGGACAATCGTATGATAGCGCTTTAAAAAGATTTAAACCCATTGCTACAGTAAGCCTATATACAATTCATGAGGGAATATGTGGACATGTACATGTGTACATGTCTTGCACTCATACAGTGGACACAATACAACCAAATTTTTACATTCTTCTCCGCAAAGCCTTACAACCAAGCTTAGGGTTGTTTTCCACGCAAGCGCAAGAACGACATTCGGAATAGCTCTCAACGAACTACGAATGATAGGCCATACAGCAGGATCTCATTACGACCCTTTTCTCATTCAGATTGAACCGTCGGGCGAAATATCCAAAACGTATAGACAATTTTCAATGGATGAACGAGTTCGGCGGTTCCAACTTATTCTGTGGAGGGAATCGGAAAGTGATTCATTGCACACTTACCATTTAAACACTGTGACATACGGTACTTCAGTAGCCCCATTTCTTGCAGCTTGTAGTCTTTTTAAAATAGCTCAGTTAAATGAATTGCAATTCACACTTGCAGCTAATGATCTACAAAAAAAGGCTGAAACTACGAATTAGCAAAGCTGGCTTAGTTATGACGAATCTTATGGAATCTTCTAACAACGAAATTTAATTGCAACTGGACGAATGCCACACTACAAAGATGCTAGGACGAGCTTGGCAGCCGTCTAAAGACCTGTTCGTATTCCACAACCAAGTGGATTTTTCACACAATCCGACCAGAAGAACGATTTTGTCGGAAGTGGCACGAGTTTTGACTCACTCGGTTTAATTGCTCCTATAATCATGAACTGTAAGGTCTTTATTCATGATCTGAGTCAGAGGATTTTGTCATGGGATGTTCAAATCCCACAGGAGTTGATAAATTCCTGCAACATCTTCCTTAGGGAGAAATGGATGTTGCGCGCAGAAATCGATGGAGTCATCGGGGTTCACTTTTTTATCGGCAAATCAAAGGTGTCACTCATCCATCCTTTCTCAGGTCTCCGAAAGCGATGGGCCAATACTCAAGGAGTCTGCATCACAGCCACAGCAGAGTGCTCCCTTAATCGATGTTCAAACAAAGACTTCGCTAATCAGCACGATCAATAATTCATCTTCATACATAAAAATTGTTTTAAGCAAGCACCAGTTCAGAAATTACTTTCTTAAAACATTGCCATTTTGGCGAATAGTGGCGAATAGTAGCACACCACTCAGCATATAGCAAAGAAATAAGTTTGTTACAAAAAGGTAAAGTTCTACCGCCAAGCATTCAAGCACTGGCACCCGTTTTTCATGAGACTCATACAAGAAACGCAACACTGGTCGTGTTCAAAGTCGGCGCTGGTCTACCATTTGAAGCCAAACATCAACCAATCTTTCCCAGCAAGCACAGACTCACACGGATTTTCATCGAGTTTCTTAACCGATCAAATTTGCACGCCGGCCAAAGCGTGTTACTATCCTTACTGCTTGAAAAAATCTGGGTCATTAACGTTCCAGGCCTTACTCGGAAAGTACTCAATATTCATGTACTCATTGCCTCCATTACAATCTACGTTTGATGTATCATATCATGGGAAGCCTCTCACTCGATCGACTGCACCGCGAACGACCCTTCCTAGTTACAGGACTCGACGTCTGCAGGCCGTTCATGACATCATATAAAATTAGAAGCAAATCTCCTAACACGACCTACGCGTCAGTTTTCATTTGCTTTGTCTATAAACTGAATTGACAGCTAATGCATATCTTATATCTGAAGGTTCATCGCACGTCGTGGACTACCTAAGCGCATTGTATGTGATAAAGCAGCTAACTTCGTAGGTGCATCTTACAAGTTGATGGAGTTCAAACGCGCTGTTCTGAGTCAGGAGTGCGGCAGAATGCTGGAATCATTCAGGGCGCCCCATTTTAGCGTGCTCTGGGAGGTCTCCGTCAAATCTGCCAAGACCCTTTCGGTAAAGAACGTCACAAAAGCTCATTTGATTTACGAATAACTTCTCACGTTGCTGGCGGAAATTGAAGCGATTTTGAATTCGCACCTCTATCTGACGACCTCACCCTCTCATGGGAGCTTCTCAGTTAGCAGCGCCTCTTAAGCATCTTCAAGTTTCATCATGCAAGGTTAATACATCCCAACTGAGCTGTCTAGCACGATGGCAATGCATTCAATTTCTGAAGCAGCAGTTCTGAAGCACCTAGCAGCGTGACTACATTCCTACAAAATCGACCCCCTGCCTGATGATTTTTATTGAAATTACACCAGGTTCTTTCAACGGGGGGAGAATGTTGGGGGAGATTAGCGCCTAGTTCAAATGTTATCGATCACATATATTGCAAGGTCTCACACATAATAAGTATTTAATCTAGGATTGCAACGCTGACAAATTCGAACTCATTAACGCGTTTGCGATTTCCCTTGCTCTCTCTCTCACTTTTTCATTCCTTCTTCTTCTGCAACTTAAGCCAGAGACACGTGTAACTAAAAACAAGCCTCTGCCGTCGTGCTGCTGTTGCCAAGTTGGCCTTAGATTACAGTCCACCATCACCCTCCTCAAACAGTTCTTTCGATATATCTCTCTAATGAAGCCATCATCGGCAGAGCAGCTGCGGTAGAGCGGCGGCAGAGAACTTAATAACTCTTTTACTTCTAAAAATAATAAGTCGATTTTCAGTCTACCGATAGATATGAATGAAAAACACACACACAGACCAATAGCTACGGTCTAACTTTGTATCAAAGCGACGTGTCAGACTTTTGCCATTTGTGGGCCTTAGAGTGGTCGCGGCTCCGTTTTAAAATAAACTTTAAATAAAATTCCTTGAATCTGCATCCCAACTCTCTAGCTTTTATAGTTTCATACAAACGGACAGACACATGGCTAGATCGACTCGGCTGTTGATCCTGATCAAGTATATATTTAACACGCTTTGTTGTTTATTGACGTGTTAATATGATTTACTTTCGGAAAATATTTTGTGTAGGCTTTAAATATAATAATTCTGTTTCTAAAGTTAACTTAGCAAAGGCCTACTACAATGTACACTATAATCAATGAGGAACAGGATCGAGGGCTTGGCTTTAGCGTAGAAGTAGTTGGCCAGTGGGTAGCGAATGGTCAGGGCAATCAGTGTGCACATCAACAAACCCATCAGCATCTGCGTAACCACTCGTTGATAAGGGTGATGTTGTTGGTCCTGACGACTATATATACGTTATGGGGTCGGAAACGCTTCCTTCAACCTGTTACATACTTTTCAACAAATACAATATACGTTTTTACTCTACGAGTAACGGTTGAATCATGTAAGTTTGTCCTTGTGGACCACACTTCCCTTAGAAGACCAAGGGGTCTTTTGAACAGACTCCAAACTACGAACACCCAGAAACCTACATAAAACGAATAGGTCTTTAATATATTATATGTAACAAGGCTATATGAAAGAATAATGAAATCGGACGAAATAATTATAATTGCCCACAAGCCGACTAACATTTTCAATATATATAATAAAACTAAATCAGAAATAGAACCAATGGACAAAAGCAATTAAGTTAATAAAATTCCATGCAAAGGACCAAAAAACATGTTGAATAACTCCCCACAAGTTAAAAAGAAATCAGAGTAAGCGCATGCAAGCAGTGGCCTACTAGTTACCAGTTACGCGGCGAATTCGCCCGTAGTAATGGTAGTGCGGCGAGAGAGAGTGGTGCTTTGAGCACCAGACAAGGATAGGGAGAGTCCGAGAGGAACAGAAATACAAGAGAGTAGCGAAGGGCCGTGGGCCGAAGGAAGTAATGGGAGCGCAGAGGGCGAAAGGTCCAACGGTAAAACCGTGGACTTTGGACCAGGAGGCAAGGAGACGCCGATAATTAGCGGTAAACAGAGGCCTATATAAGCAGGCCGAGCGCAGGAACCTGGATCAGTCGTTTTCTACCAATTCAACAATTAACAGTCATCAAGTAAACCAGTAACCAGTGAAACAACGTGAAGAACCAAGTAGAGCCGTGCGGAGTCATCAAGGAAACAAGATCGTTACGTCGAGACGTTCGGGATTTAGAGCTAAGGTCTCCGAATTGAGACACAGGTAGCTGAGGTCCTTACGGCTTCACACGGCTAAGTCCAGGCGCTTTGTCACAACTTCTGTCACGATTTGAGCTTGGCATCCCACCCGGCGTGTCCGACAGAGTTGAACAAATAGAGTCCTTCCACGAGGAACCGTGGGCTCAGAAGGAAAGTGGACTTTACCTAGCTGCCTGCCTACAAGAACTGCATTGGCGAACTCCGGCGTATGTCTGTTTGTCCTGCAGGAATTGTACAAGGTGTCTCGAAAGGCGTATGCGTTGAGAGCACAGCAGATCACCGCTAGAGTCCCAGAGCGACAGCTTACAGAATCGTGAGCGCTACGCCAACAAGGAGCGGAGCCAGTCGAGACATCCGGAGGCAGAGCAAGGTCAACGAGGACAACCAGGACGACGAATATAAATACGTCAAATTCTGAAGTCTGCGGCAGAGAGGGTAGGGTGGAAGCGTTCGTCTAGAGCCTGGCGTTTGACCCAGGGACTGCGTTGGCGGCTTCCGTCATACGCCTGAACCGTCAGGTAGAAACTGAGCCGACGCCCGGTGCGACCGGCCGGGACAGAGCAAGGGACAGAAGGCTACGGTTGCGCAAGGCGTACGCCTCAAGAGCACAGTGCCTGTTCACCCTAGTCTGGGAACGGTAACGCATCCCAAAGCCCTGTTATCCAAACGAGCCAAAGACAACAGAAGGCATCGCGAGCGAAACCGGCGAGGGAGACACCACTTCGCAGTAATCACAACCCAGTGAGACGTTCACTGTGGGAAGGAGCCGACGGCGTATAGAATATTTCCACACTGTAAACACAAAATCACGGCCGAGGGTCAAGTCGGCGAATAAAAGATCCTTGTATATTCCCAATCTTTCTGT
Organism: Drosophila elegans; assembly: GCF_018152505.1. NCBI lineage: Eukaryota > Metazoa > Arthropoda > Insecta > Diptera > Drosophilidae > Drosophila > Drosophila elegans. The sequence continues at coordinate 269,679 of NW_024545820.1, read as the reverse complement.
GCGTTTTCACTGATCAATAGGGCGGTTACGTTTATATAGATTTGGTGGGACAAACACTTACATCTTCTGAGCTAGCCGCACGACATTCGTAGCGAGCGGATAAACTAAGAAAATCAGTACGTTACAACTTACTGCAAGATCAGATAGTTTTATCGCACAAAAAACAAGAAGTCAAAAACTTGTAAGTTCACAAGCAGAGGGCGAATGTCAGGGATTAGAAATTGTAGAGAAAGAATGTCAGGGTCATGAGCGTGGGGGTGAGGACCTACAACGTATGTTGTTGGACGCAGCTAAAGGTATCCAACACAAGTTGCTTGTTTTGTTTGAGGATAAGGCAAGTGACTTTTACTGGCGGTATCATAAATCAGTGCAATCAGTTAAAGTGGAGCGAACTGTGTGCCACACTTCGTCGCCAATTGAGAGATACTAGGACAGATTTAGATATTCGTGAGTTGATTAGAGATTGAAAACAAAAAGAAAAAGAGAATTTCTATTCGTTTTATGATGCTGTAGTCAGTTGACTGATAACCTAGACTGCCCTTTGAACGAAAAAGCCTTCATAGAGATTCTTAGACGCAATATGAGAGCAGAAATATGACTCGAAATCTTAAATATTCCGACGGAGTCATTTTAAAAACTTCGCGATATATGTAGAAGACGAGAATGTTTTCTTGATGAAGTAAAGCGAAATCAAATATATAAAAAGGATTCTCTGTTTAAAGGCCATGTCTCAGAACTGCTAGAGGACCAGCATAAAGTTTGTGAATCAGAGTTATTTTAAGACGATTATGGTGCAATTGAAGTAATATCTTTAATTTTCGGAAACTGTAGAAAGGAAGGTCAAAGGTACCAGGACTGCACTGCTCCTCGAAAAGTGTTTTGCTATGAACGTTGTGCACGCATCACCTACAAGCCGTCGTGCCAAAGATGCCAAAAAAAAACCTTCAGCAGAACACCCAAGTCACTCGTTCTCTGTGTGTTCAGAAGACACAGTCATCAAACACTGAAGACGAGTACTTGTAAATCCCATTAGGAACGGTCCTGAAAAGGACTATCTTACACCTGATGATGCTCCTATGGGTGGGTGGCATCAGAGAGTTAGTAATCTTAAATACAGTAGCAATAAGTCTTATTTTCTTAATAACTCTAAAATTATCAGAAAAGCCGTGTGCGTTAGAATCTAGGAAATTCATAATACGACATTGAGGACTTCAAGGTAAACTCGTTGGACGCTACCATGCAAAAGATCTGCGCCAATAGTCTTTTCGGGATCAGCCTTGCTTACCCCCAAGTCTGATTTTAGCGTGAGGGGTGTTGTAGTGAAATACAGAAGCACAGGTCATAAGCTTAGCTGTAAATGGCAACCATATGCGTGAGAAATTAATCGTCAATAGGTAGGACTGCATTAGCGGTTACGTTTTTAGAGATAACCCCGGTTGTAACCAATGATTTCTTTTTAATCTGAGTCTCGACTTGTACAGCGATTATCACCTGGAAGTAAAAAGGTTGGGGCCGATTAAGACCTTCGCAGCCCACCACTGAACACATTTTTGCGCAGTGTTACAGTGGCAGTGAACTAATTTTTGGACAGATTCTGGCCCAAACAGTGAATTACCACACACCCACGGGTAAGTCATAACCTCTAACCGGTGCATGTGAATACGCACCATTTTTACATGCCCTTTCGTCGCCAAGTACCCCTGCCGCAGAGCCAGAAGTAGCGAACATATTAGGATATATTGCTGCTCCAAGAGGGCAGCTCATTTTGTCTTAGCCTTCATTTAATTCCCATCAGAAAGGCAAAAAAGACATTATACAGGTTTTTGTAATGAACAACGTTGAGCTGATGGTATTGCAAACTGTTAGCCCTGCACGCGTTACAATCCGGTTCTAATTCGTCAGCGAATGTCGTGGTGTTCCTGAGAGGCTGCTCCTAAATATCTTTAACTACTAAAATGTATAGTGTCCAAACAGGCAACGATACGCCAATACAGCATAGCGGATTTAAGAACACTTTTTGGCTATGCATTTTAATTAATGCGGCAGACGTATGAAAAAAATTATAACGTTGGTGTTTTTAATTTTTTTTTAGTTCTTCGAGATATAGTAATGGTTAAACATTTCAGAATTACGACTTAAATTTCATCAAAATCGGACGACTATAACATAATGCTCCCATAAAAACAATAAAAATATTTAAAACAAAATTTTTTTAATTTAACTTTTTTATTTTGTATTTTTTTTTTAAATTATTTTTCATTAATTAATAGGTTGTCAGAATTACGCTTTTACTTTTATTAAAATCGGAAAACGATATCATATAGCTGCATAGCTGCCGAAGTAGGATTCGGCCCTAATCAAACTTTGTCAAGGGATGCCTCCGCGTTGTTGGAGCAACAAAAACGGAATTTTTTGGAACTGGTTAAGAAGCTACGGATGCCGCCGAGCGCAGTACAACAGACTAGCGAGATTTGCTTGCCGAAATATAATACGGACATTGCTGGGGTGGATGCCACGCAGTGGTGGGCTACGGTCGACATCATTTTACGAACGAAACCGCTAAGTGAAAGCGCTATTATATTAGCGCTGAGTAGGCTTTGGAAGGCGCAGCGACCCAGTGGTTATCACAAATATAACTTGGCAACAGTTCCGGCAATTGTTTGAGCAGCGATAAGAGGCTTCAGAGACGCCAGCCGCTGTTAATCTTCTGAATAGTCGGCCAAAGAACTGTGAGAGCTTGCCTGTTTTTGCGAGTCGCAGCGTGACGTCACTGTGCACAAAATTTCATAATTTAAATTGTGAACAAATTTCGACCGCATTTACAACGAATGATACACACAACGCATGTCAGCAATCGACGTGAGCTGCAAGTATTCTCTGCGCTGAAGGAGCGTCTTTTTGCTCAAAATTGGGAACCGGAGACCAAGCGGGCTAAAACTGCGGAACTAAAATGTTATCAGTGTGCAAAACCAGGACATAAAAAGAAAGACTGTAGATCTGGACTAGGACTTCAGTTTTCGTCAACTGAAATGGAGCGGCGTTCTGGGCAGCCTCAATATGGAAGGGCAAATGTAACTTGTTACAGATTGTAACTTGTTACAGATGCCAAGAGCCGGGGCACATTGCCACAAATTGTCCCAAAAAAGTGCAGAAATTTAATTATATATTTGTAAGTATATTTTGGCTAGCCGAGATACCTTTCTTTGGTGATATTTCAATTTTAAAGAATTAACCATAATCTTTATAATAATTGTTAATAAAAGTAAGTACTCACCAACATGGCAATATTTAGCATTATAACCTCATCATCCTCACGACGACCCTCTGACATTTGATCCTGCCAGACCAAGGGATGACTGGGTGTGCTGGACATGGTGTTATTTTCATTAAACGTGATGTTCTTGTGGGTCATTACCTCCCTTTGAACCATTATTAATCATCGGAATTTGTAAATTTTTCTAATGTACTTACTTGTATACATAGGGACCCACTTGTTCCACGTTGAGGAGCTCCCGACCCGCCAGAAAGGCCTGAGCATTGGTTATGTTAAACAGATATATCTTAATGTACAAATCTACTGGAGGCTGCGCCCACAGATTAAAGATTTCGCCCCCCTCCGTCATTATTAACTTCTGCAGGGAAAAGGCTTTTATAAATTACAGATGATTCTTTGACATTGATATTTGTTTTGAACTTTTTCAGCTTACCACCAGGCTAATAAATGGCTCATAAGGACAGCAGTTCAATTTTGGACTTACCCATTTGAATATCAAATCGTAAGGCTCGAAAACTTTAACCAGCGTAGCTGCTGTTATGGCCAAAAATCCGATGGCTAGAAGAAGAAACGCGCCTGCAAAGAAGTAATACAATTTAAAGATTGTTAAATTCATTTAAAATTTTTCATTTGGTAAACGAATAGTTTTAACTATATTCCGGCATGTGAAAATCACGAAAAACACACTTTGGATATTCCCTAAACGACATAATCTCTGAAATGCAGACAATTCAGCAAAAATTTTCATTAATTTAAGGAACGACCCCAATTGTTCACTGCTGAACACAAACATAGACTTTATCAAAAGAAAACATTATACAAAAGTTAAAATTGAAATTGATTAGTTGAAATACACATTTCATGTTTTATTACTTTTTGCCTTAAGCTAATTGTTTTCGATAGAAATGAATAGAACTGTTTTTAAACCGTCATTTTAAAATGACAGCTCAATTAATTGAACTGGTCTGGCATCACCAAACTTGTATCAATATTTTATAAAACAAATGCTTAATTTCTCATCTCCAAGGTGTTCGCATTTCTAACGCTTGCCGCTTGATAAAATTTTACTTTTCTCAGACATTAAATCAATTTACCCTGGAGTAACATAAATTTTTTAAATTTTGGTTTACGTTTTGGTTTAGAAATTTAAATGTTGCTTTTATTTGCTTATAGTTTTTGTTATTAGTTTGTATTTTGTTGTACTTTTTTTTTTTAATTTAGTAGCATAAGTTTGGGAAGGTGTGAGTAAAAAAGAGCGACGCAGAAGATTTTTATTAAAAAATGTTTAATTTTATTTTCTTAATCACTGTGGTCGGCTTTCCACGTAGTGACGACGAGCACCGAAAAGAGTTCTCGTAGAGTAAAAGGGTATATTGTATTAAGTATGTAACAGGTAAAAATAAGCGTTTCCGACCATGTCCGTCTGTCTTTCCGTATGAGCGTCTGTCCGTCTTTATGAACGTCGAGATCTCGGAAACTTGGCATGCAGATTCTAGTAGTTCCTAGCAGTGTCAGTCAAAACGGAGCCATGCCCACTCTAACGCCTACAAATCGTGTACTCTCACCCTGAGACATGTTAGATAATTGGCGTTTATTGTTGCGTGTGCGGTTCTATCATATCTATCGGTAGACCCAAACATACAAAATTGAACTTTTATTTTATGACGGGCTTATGAAGTTCTCTCCCGCGACTGTGAAAAAAGAACTAGATTTCACACACCCACAACTCCAAACGACTAAAGCTACGGGTACGTATACGTATATCGTTGAACAGGTATTTTTAAGGGCTATTTCTGTATTCTTGTCATAATTTTATCAAAACGCCTTTTGACGCGCATAATCCCATATCTAAAAAAACACAACATTATTCCGTCGCATCAATTTGGCTTTCGAGAAGGCTATGGAACAATAGAGCAAGTTAACAGATTAACAACAGAAATACGAACTGCATTCGAGTTTCGGGAATACTGCAGTGCGGTATTCCTTGACGTTGCGCAGGCTTTCGACCGAGTCTGGCTCGATGGCCTTATGCATAAAATCGGAACGTTACTACCGGAAAACACTCACAGGATACTTGAATCGTACCTTTACAACAGAGCCTTCGCCGACAATATCCGACGATTACACGATAGAGGCTGGAGTTCCTCAAGGTAGTGTCCTTGGTCCAACTCTATTTCTGCTTTACACCGCAGATATTCCCACGAACGAGCGGCTAAGTCTTAAGTCTTAATCTTAAGTCGGTCCAAATGCCCAATTCAGGCAACAGCACTACTAGCTGATCATCTCGTGGTAGTGGAGAGGTGTTTATCAGACTGGCGTATAAAAATAAATACGCAAAAGTGTAAACACATAACGTTTATTCTTAACAGACAAACGTGTCCCCGGCTAACTCTGAATAACACGCCACTTCCACAAGCTGACGATGTAACGTTCCTTGGCGTCCACCTTGACAGAAGACTTACATGGCGGAGACATATCGAAGCTAAGAAAATTCATCTAAAACTTAAATCTAATAACCTCCATTGGCTCATAAACGATCGCTCCCCCCTTTGCCTGGACTTCAAGGTTCTGCTCTACAATTCAACGCTTAAGCTAGTCTGGACTTACGGCTCCCAATTGTGGGGAAACGCGAGCAGCAGTAACATCGACATTATCCAGCGAGCACAATCAAAAATCCTGAGAACTATCACTGGGGCACCTTGGTATGATCGGAACGACAACATCCACATCTACCCGTAAAAGATGAAATTTCAAAACAAAAGGCGTCCTACCCCACCAAGCTAACTTCTCATCCAAACCAGCTCGCCAGGGTTTCCAACCGGATCCGATTGCAACGAAATGACCTTCCAGCTCAGCAATAGTTATTAGAGCCCTTACATCCCGCGTCAGTCAACTTGACTGTCAGATATAGCTTTTTTAATTTAAGATTTTATATACCTATTGTTAGTCTCAATTCAGAGAAGATTCAATAAATAAAATGCATATGTAAAAAACAATTTTAAAAAAAAAAATTAATTCTTATGTTTAAAAAAAAAAAACTGTTATTTTTCAAGTTTTATAAAAATTTAGAAGAATAGCGAATTTTTTTTGAGTTTAATTTTTAGCTTCACAAATAATAATCCTTTGAAGAGTTTTATTTACAGCGTGACTTAAGTTTTTTTATTGGATCAAAAAATTAAACTTATTCCTTTAGTTTTATGTTTTCGATTGAAAAAAAAATACGAAATCCAATCTTGTTGTTTTCAAATATTTCTATCTAAAAAGTGCTAATGTGATCGAATTTACTAATATGCGCCATTTTGTTCGATAATCTGCTTTCATTTAGACGACAACTTCATAACACCCTCCTCGTAGTAGCCCTCTTCCTTAATTGCAAAGAACTCGGACAACCACTTTTTACAAGCCTATTTGGAGTTCATATTTATACCACCAAGGGCGTTCGCCATGGACAGAAACAGTTGGTAGTCACTTGGCGCTATGTCCGGGCTATATGGTGGATAGCTTCTGACGAATCATCTGGTCTGGCGTTGTCCTGTTGGCCAATTCTGGACGCTTCTGGCCGATGCCTGTTTCAAGCGAAATTTGCTCGCAGTAGACAGTAGAAATAAGCGTCTGGCCTTATGGGAGTAGCTCATAGTGGAAGATTCCCTTCCAATCCCTTCCAATCCCACCAAACACACAGCTTAATCTTTCTGGACGACAATCCCGGCTTGGCCACTGTTTGGGACGATTGAGCGGCTTTCTACGACGACCTGATTAAGGGTGGAAAGGCTTCATTCTGAATATATTATTCAAAATACGTTATATATTGTCATTTTAAGTATATTAAAAAATATATCCATAAAGATATATCATCAGATGTCAGCGTCCCTTCGACAAAAAATGTGGTTTGCAATGGACATCACAGTAAAAGTAATCATGAAGACCTTTTTTAAATTTTCAGTTTTTATACCCTTGCAGAGGGTATTATAATTTCAGTCAGAAGTTTGCGACGCAGTGAAGGAGACATCTCCGACCCTTTAAAGTATATATTTTCTTAATCAGCATCACTAGGAGAGTCAATCTAGCCATGCCCGTCTGTCCGTCCGTCTGTCAGTCTGTCAGTCTGTCCGTCCGTTTCTTCGCAAACTAGTCTCTCAATTTTAAAGCAATCTGCCTAAAACTTTCCCAAAAGTTGTCTTTCTATTGCAGGTAGTATATAAGTCGGAACGAGACGGATCGGACGCCTATATCATATAGCTCCCATAAGAACAATCGAAAAAATAAATTTAAAAAAATGATAACTTTGCTGTTTTTTAATTTTTCGTTTAGTTCTTCGACATAAAGTAATGGTTAAATATTTCGGAACTGCGGTTTAAGTTTCATTAAAATCGAACGACTATATCATATAGCTCCAATGGAAACAATAAAAATATATAATTATTGTTTTTTAAATGTAACTTTTCTATTTTGTGATTATTCTTTTTTAATTCTTTTTGTCTTATTATTAATTTGACAGTTCAGAATTACGCTTTTAATTTTATTTAAAATCGGAAAACGATATCATATAGCTGCCAAAGGAACTATCGAATAATTAAGCTGAAAATCATCATGTCTTCAATGTTTTTAAGCATATACGCAAGTAAATCATAATTTTAATGCTTTCAAGAATATTTAATTTTTGCAATAGCTGCAAGGGTATATGAACTTCGGCTTGCCGAAGTTTACTTTCTTTCTTGTTTATATATATTTCAAAAGAGTTATAAATCGATAGAGTATACATTCTGTGATTACCTTAAAATACTTTACATTTCTTGCCTTTTTTGAAAGTCTTAATCAACAGATTTGTATGCAATGCCCCCCTCAAAACTAATAAAAAAAGAACTCAGACTTTACTAATAAATAATAATAAAGCATACACAAAGGTAAACAAGTTTGGTACGCTTGGGAGTGGACGAAGATAAACAATTGCTTGGTTTGTTTTGTATACCTATGCAGGGTGTATTATAATATCAGTCGAATGTTTAAACGTAATGAAAGAGACATTGTCGATAGGTACAATCGGATATACATATGTATATGGAAAACAAATATTACTTTGTAGTAGTTAAACATACATGTGTCTATATAAAAATAAATTCGTGTTAAAACATATTTTATTTTATTATACATAGCTTAAATGGTATATGAACTAAGACAGAAATATGTTTTTCTTTTTGTTATTTTGGAAATTTGTATTTTGTGTTGCCTGCCTTGCCAGCCAACTAGATGTCGTTGCCCGTGGATATATACATACATACATACATAGGCACTCAGCTCACGTCGCGCACACAAATAATATCTAACTGGCGAAGAAACTCTTACTGACAGCTACTTAGTTTAAAGCTTGACTCTTTTGTTTGATGAACAAGTTTCGAACTAGATTTTTAATTTTAGAAATCCTTTTACTCAAGAGCCGAGTAATTAAATTCTGCGGTTTAAACGAGTTGGCCACGGCATCTGGAATAGCCCTTTAATAAAACCTATTATTATTTGTTTAACAAACTCACCTCCAAAAATTTCAGATATCAAATTTTGTGATGATTATTATTTCTTTTACCGAAAAATTTACTTTATATTTATTTAATTAGTTTCATAGTCGGTTCGCTGAATTGGAATTGTTAAGTTACAAGGCTGGTTCTATTGTTCAGCTTTATGCCGATTACAAAACTTATTAATTACAAATACAGTAAATTTTGTATACCCTTGCAGAGGGTATTATAATTTCAGTCAGAAGTTTGCAATGCAGTGAAGGAGACATTTCCTACCCTATAAAGTATATATATTCTTGATCAGCATCACGAGGAGAGTCGATCTAGCCATGTCCGTCCGCCTGTCTGTACGTCCTTCTGTCCGTCCGCCTGTCCGTCCGTCTGTCAGTCCGTTTCTACGCAAACTAGTCCATCAGTTTTAAAGCTAGCTGCATGAAACTTTCCCAAAAGTTGTCTTTCTATTGCAGGTAGTATTTAAGTCGGAACAAGCCGGGTCGGACGACTATAGCATATAGCTCCCATAGGAAAAATCGGAAAAATAAATGAAAAAAATTATAACATTGCTGTTTTTTAATTTTTCGTTTAGTGCTTCGACATAAATTTAATTTTAAATTTCATCAAAATCGGACGACTATATCATATAGCTCCCATAGGAACAATCGGAAATAAATACAAAAAAAATTATAACTTTACCGTTTTTCAATTTTTCTATTATTTATTTATATGCTATAGTCGTCCGATTTTGATGAAATTTAAAGCGTAATTCAGAAATATTTAACCATTACTATATCTCGAAGAATTAACAAAAAAATTAAAAAACACCAAAGTTATAATTTTTTTAAATTTATTTTTCCGATTGTTCCTATGGGAGCTATATGCTATAGTCTTCCGATCCAAAGTTATAATTTTTTAAAAAATTTTTTTGCGATTGTTTCTATGGGAGCTAGAGGTGGAGAACTATCGATAGTCGGCGCCATCGATAGTGAGCGATTGTTTTTTTCAAACCATCGATAGTGTCGATAGTACCATCGATAGTCACCGATAATATCGTCCGAAATTAAAAATTTTTTTTTTAAGTTTTTAAGAAAAATGGTTTATTTTAACCAAAAGTTTTGATTCAAAAATAACAGGATGTTAATGTTTTTCTCTTTGAGCCGGGTGCGTCTCTCGGAAACAATTTGCCCTGCCTTGCTAAAAGCTCTTTCACAGTCCTGTTTGTTTGGACTTGGCGCAGTAGGTGTTGCGGACCTCCGACGTGTACCTTAAATGCAACACATTATCCATCAAAATACTTATGCAAAATACATTAAACATACCTTTTTTTAAAAAGCGTTCCATTTTTAATAGTTTTTTTTATAATTCCCGTCAATTTTAACAATTTTTCAGTTGTTTGTGTGAAGTTGTGTGTGAAATGCGCGTTAAAGTATTTTAGCGATGTGAGACGCCCGCTATCGATGGCACTATCGATAGTGGACGGGCCGCTATCGAAGGTGTCTGCTGCTATCGATAGTGGCTCGATAGCGCCCAACCATCGATAGTGTCGATAGTGCCATCGATAGTTCTCCACCTCTAATGGGAGCTATATGCTATAGTCGGCCGATCCGGCTCGTTCCGACTTATGTAATACCTGCAATAGAAAGACAACTTTTGGGAGAGTTTCATGCAGATAGCTTTAAAACTGAGAGACTAGTTTGCATATAAACGGACGGACAGACGGACGGACAGACGGACATGGCTAGATCGACTCGCCTAGTGATGCTGATCAAGAATATATATACTTTATAGGGTCGGAGATGTCTCCTTCACTGCGTTGCAAACTTCTGACTGAAATTATAATACCCTCTGCAAGGGTATAAAATGAACTAAAAAAGAAAAATTACAAAATAGAAAAGTTACATTTAAAAAAGAATAATTATATATTTTTATTGTTTCCATTGGAGCTATATGATATAGTCGTCCGATTTTAATGAAACTTAAACCGCAATTTCGAAATATTTAACCATTACTAAAAGTCGAAGAACAGTACCGGCAAAATTGGATGAACGCATAATTACAGTGCATGTAGATTCAGCAGCGGCAGCAAACAGTGGCAGTACCAGTGGCGGCAATAGCCGTCGGCAAAACATAGAACTCAAAGACGAAATAAATATGTGAGTAGGCTTTTTGTCCTAAGTGTTCGCTAGTGCAAATAATTAAAAAATACATTTCGTTGACACTTTAAATCGAATAAATTACAAATTTTACTATACTAAATTGTGCAAAAATAAAATAAACCAATTATATTTTTTGGAGAATTTTTAGTAATAAAAATGTTGTATTTTTTGATGCATAGTTTCCGACACAAAAAATACAAAACATTTTTTTTAATAAAATTTGTTGTTGATTAATAAAACATTGATTTTGATATTTAAATTTTGTTGCAAAAAATAATAGATGCTAAAAAATTTTTTAACAGGATCTCGATTGAAATTTGTGGCACCCACGATATTTTTTTTTATATACTGACTCATGTATAGGAATAGCGACAACGTCTCATCAGACGAAGAAGTTCTAGAAGAATACAAAAAAACTTTTGAAGACAAGAGTAGAAAGGCAGAAACCAGAACAGATAAATCTGAAGAATATTGTCACCCATCGACCAGCAGGGTACCACACATCCGAGACAGTGTTCTTGACTTTAAAATCGCATGAGCCCAGAACACAGAAGAAATGCAGGCTAAACAAATTGCGAGCATGGAAGCTCCCATAGCCTGCGCGCTCCAAAGGCAACAGGAGTTATTCGATGAAAAACTAGCTAAAATTATGGGGGAGTTATGCTCATTAACGGATAAAACTCCGAAAATTCAGACTTTTCTAAAAAAAAGAAATAGAAACGGGGAAAGAATGTAACGAACATGGTAAAATCTGTGCCGGAATTCGATGGGAAGCAGGAAAACTATGTTTCCTGGAGGCAGGCTGCTACTGCAGCGTATAGGGTATTTGAGTCAGACAAAGGCAGCAGCCGACATTACCAGGCTGTAGGAATACTTAAAAATATGGTAAGGGGCGCAGCAGCGGCTGTATTAGCCTTATTTAACACAGTGCTTAATTCTCATGCCATACTGGCAAGGTTGGATTTTACGTATGCGGACAAAACTCCGGCGGACGCAATTAAGCTAGAGTAAAGTCTATCAAGACAGGGAGAACTGCCCCTTCTTAAATACTATGACGAGATCGAACGGAAACTAAAGCTTCTTACCAATAAAACAATCATAACTCACGACGCAACCGCGGCGGCACTCCTAAACTAACAGCACAGAGATGACGCTTTACATGCGTTCATATCATGCTTAAAAAAGTCATCAAAAATAGCCGTTTTTCCGGCGCAATCAAGAGACGTACCATCAGCCTTGGCATTAGCTCAAGAAGCTGAAGCAAGTAATGATAGAAGCGCTTACGCAGCCACCTTCGCCCGCCATAGAGATGAAAAGATATTTAGCCCGATCAACTAATCAGGGTGGTTCTTTTAAACAAAGACCATATAATATCGCAGGTCAAAGCCAACCAGCGCCAGAACCAATGGAGGTCGACATCTCCTCCAGGTTCAAGCAGCCCACGGCGTAGCAAAAAAGGGTCGACACGATCCCAACAAAAAATAAACTTCATGCCGGAAAAAAAACCCACGATGAGGAATATGACTTCGTTGCGCAAGCAAGCACCACGGAGATAGAGGACGAGTTTGCTGCAGAAGACTCCTGCAATTTTTTAGAATAAAATCCCTGCTTCCTTACATTACACGTACGGTAGCAAGAAAAGAAATAAAACTATTACTCGACACAGGCACCTCTAAACATTACATTACTCCACTCCCGGGGCTTAAAGGCATCGTGGCAGCGGATAAACCCTTCACAGTAAAGTCGATCCATGGCTTTACTAAAATAGATAAAAAATATCTGGTTTCAGTGTTCAACTTAAAAACACCCTTTTTTATTCTTAACGACCTTAAAGACTTTAACGGCATTATCGGACTCGACTTACTTAAACAAGTAAATGAAGTCTAAGTCAAACCCGCATCCCATGGGTGTAGTCGAATTCGTCAATGCAGAGGTTAAACAACTTCTTACGGACGGCGTAATAAGGCCATCCAATTTCACATATAATAACTCTATCTGGGTTGTGGATAAAAAAGAAACTTACCAAAATGGAGTTAAAAAGAAGCGATTGGCTATCGACTTTAGGAAACTAGGAAAAAACCGTAGACGATAGATACCCTATCCCTACCATCTCGACAATACTGTCGAATATGGGCACTCAATATGACACTCAACCTCAAGTCAGGCTTTCATCAGATAGAGCTGGCAGAAAAGGCCAGGGAAAAGACAGCCTTTTCAATAAACAACGGCAAATACGAATTCTGTAGATTGCCATTTGGACTTAAGAAAGCATTTTCCAGAGGGCCATAGACGATGTCCTTCGAGAAGGAATTTCAAAGATGTCGATGACGTTATAATATTTTCCAAAACAAAAGAGGACCATGTTAGGGACGTGGATTGGGCCTTAACAAAACTCTTTGAGGCGGGCATGAGAGTGTCCCAAGAGAAGTCAAAGTTCTTTAAAAAAGCGTCGAATACTTGGGATTCATAGTGTCTCAAACAGGGCTACGAACTTCACCTGAGAAGGTCAAAGCAAGAAAACAATTCCCCCCGCCTAGAACGCTATACGAACTCAGACTGGGACTAGCAAGCCATTTTAGGTGCTTCATAAAAAACTTCGCGGCTATCGCAAGGCCCTTAATGAATATCCTAAAGAGAGAAAATGGCAAAACTAGCAAATATCAGTCGAGTAAAGTTGACATAGATATGACCAAGGAACAGAGCGAAACGTTTGACAGGTTGAGATAGATCTTGGCAGAAGACGTTCTGCTTTCCTAACCGGACTTAAAAAAACCATTTGACTTGACGACTGATGCGTCAGGCTCTGGATTGGGAGCGGTTCTATCGCAAGATGGCCGCCCCATCACTATAATATCACGTGCGCTGCGGGACAACGAAAAAAATTATGCAACCAACGACCGAGAGTTCCTCGCTAAAGTTTGGGCACTGAAAAACCTCCGGAATTACTTGTACGGAGTGAAAGGCTTGCAGATCTTTACCGACCACCAGCCACTTACCTTTGCCGTCTCGGACAAAAACCCTAACGCGAAACTAAAACGCTGGAAGGGAATTATCGACGATCACGGCGCGAAATTATAATACTTCGGTTAGCAATAGAAACAACCCTGAATTGCAAGACCTGTTTAATGGCAAAATACAAACGCCATCCATCTAAGCAAGTGATAGCAGAATCACCGATACCTTCTTTTGGAAGGGAAATTCTCCACATCGACATTTTTTCAACATATGGAACCCTTTTTCTAACATGCATCGATAAATTTTCAAAATTCGCCACGGTGCAGGCTATCGCATCGATGGCCATAGTGGACGTAAAATCCCCTTTGTTACACATAATAAATTTATTCCCAAAAATCAAAACAATTTATTGTGATAACGAAAGATCGTTCAACTCCGAAACAATTAAATCGATTCTAATGAATCATTTCAATATCACCATCGCCAACGCCCCGCACCCTCGCGGAAATAGCCAGATGCTTGAAAACAGAGGGCAACTTAAGCGATACGACCGAACTAATCCTTTTGGCAACCAACAAATACAACAATTCTATCCACTCCGTAACCAACAAAAACCCATAGAGATTGTTCACTCAAAACCCGCGGATTTCGAAAGCAGAATTAGTAAGAGAAAAATTCCTTGATCAGGTAAACAAAGATAGGACCCAAAAGGGCTATCAAGCTGGTGAAAAAGTTTTCTTAAAGGCAAACAAACGCATAGGAAACACGCTCTCGCCAGACCTGGGGACCACGGTCCAAATTGAGAGGAGGGTGGTCCACAAGGACAATCGACGCTACCCATTTTCGCGAGATTACTGAACCTAGGTAAAGAAAATTCGTCTTAGTTTTTGTAGTTACAGCTGCCAAGACGGACGCGAGAGTAAAACTTTATGACTACACAAACGCAGACTACATCCCGATAGAAGAAAACGAAATTCTCATCTGGGAGTCCTACGGATACCTACAGCACTCAACAAACGTGACGACTTATGAAGACTACGCCGACCAGACGGAAACAATGACACCAGCCATAATGACGGATCTTACAAATATTCGCAAGTTGGTGACTACCTTGAAAATCCACCATAGAGCCGCTAGGAGTATTAACTTAATCGGGACAGCACTAAAAGTTATTGCCGGCACCTCCGACTTTAACGATTGGGAGCAAATGAAATTCAATCAAGAATAATTTATGAGAACAGATGAAAGAGAAACAGAATTAAATATCAAATTTCAGAAACGTCTAAATGAACTCACAAATCCAATGAATCAAATCCATAAATTCGAAACAGATAAGGAAACCCACCTTTTGGAAAATGTTCTACCAAAAAATAGAATTGTAATCACGGATCTAGAAAACATTTTAATGGGCTTAACCCTAGCAAGTGGATATCTTGGTCCTCAAGAACTAGTGGGATGGTTCGAAGGGAGGCTTAGCTGAGGCCACCAGGCGGGTCGCAGGTTGCGGATAGTGAACGCCCTTCTGGGAAGGTTAGTTGTGAATAAGCGCAAGCAAATAAGCAACCCCGGACAAACAGCGGGTATACCGATGGAGGTATACCGACAAGACGCTTGTTTGGTCGTCTTAACACCGTAGCCTTACACACCCCCTACCTCACAATTACCTACCTCCATCCTATCCCCCCACATCAAATCTCGGTGCCGTACTAAGGTGTCATTCGACCCGTGCCGATAGTCAGCCTGGCTGGGGGCCCGAGTTAACAAATAGCCCAGTCGCAAACGGAGGATTCAGGCAAGTGGCGACCGTCTGTCCTAACTACGCCTTACCCGGGTACGGCGGATCTCTGCCCGGGCGGACTGTATACTTCTCTGCAACTCGTGGGACCCCATGATGAAGAAGTCCATAAATGTAAAAATCCCGCAGGATAGCACTGCAACCGGTCTCGCAAGACACTTTAAGGACAGATCCCTCGACGACGACCGACACCAGGCGGCAGCGCACCCGCCTAGGACTCCACCAGCAGCTCAGGCGAGAAGACCTGCGCCGCAGGCATTCCCAGCCAGAGAGCGTGGTGTGCCAGCAGGAGCTACCCTGCCAGCACGCCCACCTCTCGCGTCTGATAGGCCAAAATCTATCAGACAGCTGAAGAAGCAGGACGCTCTTCCAGCCCTAGGACAGCCCGGAGGACTGGACGACCCCAACAGGCGTCGCATGCCAGGGTCGAAGGTAAAGTGGTAGCCTAGGTATCTCATGCAGGGCAGGAGACGGAGGAGGCCTTGAAGAAGGCAAAGGAGCCAAGGGAGCAGCCAGCATTGGGGGCGGCACCGGCTGGCAAACGGCTGAACACCAGCCGCACACCACCAACAGATACCCCCTAGAGGTCTAGGCACGGCACAGGGGCTAGTGAGACGTCCTCACGGGTCCCTGAGCAAGTGGGGGAGTACGACCCTTTAGCTCGGCACCACCGGTCATCGGACCCCGTCCGACATACGCGTAGGCTGCCAAGAAAGCCACGCTTATCAGGGTGGCCATACTCCCGGAGAGTTTCCCGTTGGCCAGCCTGACCGCAGAGGAACTATCCGGTCTTCAGGCTCGGTCATGGACGAGATGCTCACGTCAGGGTGGAGCATTCCGGTCGTTTTCAGGAAAATTCACTTCAGGGTGGGTTACCTGATTATCGACTGCCTGGATGAAGGCTCAGCTGAGTGGCTTAAGACTGTCGTACCTCAGCTGCGGACGTGGAAGGGAGTACTCCTAGTAACCCGCACGGGAGCAGACATACCGGCAGCTTACAACGCCACTTTGTGCTGCCCGGGAAGCTCAGACCGGACCACAGAGGAGATAGGGATGGACCACACCGGAAGGGATGAGATAGTGGAGCGTGACCACAAGCTCAACTTCCGGTTTGGCTCCGAAAGAGACGCCCAGTAACGACATCTGCGAGGCTGTCGAGGATACCCTCCAACCACTGAATGTGGAGCCGACGTCGCAGAGTGGGGAGCAGGACGGACAATCCATCACTCGCTTGGATATTGGGGACGACCAAGGGGATGGACACCCTATGTCATCCCAGGAGCTGGCCCAGGAGCTCCTCCTGGATGACAGCTGCGAGGAGCCTAAAGTTACCGTGATAGACGGCGGTGGAGAGACTTACTCTTTCTCTTCACCAGACATCACGGAGCACCAAACCTCGGAGTGATGGCTGCAACAAGCAGCACTCGGCTAGCCCAGGTAAGCATCCATCGGGCCAAAGCAGCATCTGCTGTCTTGGCGAGGATGTTCATCTACCAACAGGAGCCATGGTGGCACCATGGCATAAAAGGCCTGTACACGAAAGACACTAAGGTAATATGCGATCCAGGAGGACTACCTCCTAGATCATGCATCGTTATAAGGAAAGATATCAATTATAGTATCTTTTCAGAGTTCATGAGCAGAGAGCATCAACGGCACAGGAGCTGCAGCGAAGCTAGCAGTGGTCTCCGCCTACATTGCTGGGGAGGAGGCCTGTCCACCGCCAGGAACACCCGGGTTCGAGGACCACTGCCGGACGAACAAGATCCCCCTCATCATAGGATGTGATGCCAACGCACATTATGTGATCTGGGGCAAAAGATGTTATCCTAAAAGAAACCCCAGGAAAATAAACTGGGACAAATTCAGGTCAACTCTAGAGCTCAATCTTTCCAACGAACCGTCAGGATACCCTAGACACCCCTTGGAATTAGATAGAGCGGTAGACAACCTAGGCCACTAGATAGTAAGTGCCTTTGAAGACAGTTGTCCTCTAGGCAGACAGAAGCGGGAAACAGACGCACCATGGTGGAATAATAGTCTTGAACGACTACGAGTAACCACTCGGAAGCTCTTCAACAAACAAGAAAATTGTTAGAATTGAATGGGCAGCAGCCAAGTCTACATGGTGCAGCGCTAGGGTGGTCTTCATCCCCAAGATCGGGAAGAAGGATATCACCAGTCCAAAGTCCTTCAGACCTATCAGCTTAACTTCGTTTTGTCTTAAAACGTTGGAAAAACTGGTAGACTACAATATCAGAAGAACAGCTCTCAGAGACTGTCCGCTGCAAAACACACAGCATGCATACAGAGCAGGCCGTTCAACAGGCACTGCCTTTATCAACTATGTCGCACCCTAGAAGGGGCAATTGACAGCAAAGAAATAGTTATCTGTGCCTTTCTAGACATAGAGTGAGCCATCGACAACACATCTCATGATGCGGTTCGAGCTGCCCTGCCCAAGAGGAACATAGATGTTAATACGAGCAAACCTACTTGAATCCAGGCAAGCAACATGTACGCTGGGCTCGTATAGCGTGAAAATTGCAACCAGCAGAGGCTGCCCGCAAGGAGGAGTACTGTCCCCTTTGCTATGGAGTCTGCTTGTAAATGAGCTTCTCAGCAAACTTGCTGAAAAGGGAATCCAATGTCAGGGATACGCCGATGACATCGTGATAATCGCCAGGGGCAAATTTGAAGCGACACTCTGCGACATCGTCCAACTCGGACTAACGACAACGCTGGACTGATGCAGGGTGGTTGGACTCAACTTATATCCTGGTAAGACAGTCATCGTTCCCTTCACAAGGAAGTACAGACTACAGAGAATGAGACAAGTCTCACTGCTAGGAACTCCTATAGAAACTAGCCGAGAGGTTAAATATCTAGGAATCACCCTGGATAGTGAGCTGAACTTCGCTTGCCATGTCCAAAAGACATTGGAAAAGTGTTACAGAGCACTCTATACCTGTCGGAAAATTGCTGGGAAATCCTGGGGAACCAGGCCTCAGATAATACGATGGCTATACTTAATGATTGTGAGACCAATCCTTACTTACGGAGCACTTGTATGGGGTAAACGAGCTAAGCTCACCAGCATGCAAAACCAGCTAGGAAAGTTGCAAAGACTTGCCTGCGTATGCATGACAGGGGCAAGGACGACCTGTCCTACAACTGCCTTAGAAATTCTGATGGAGCTAACACCACTCCACTGTGTAACAGAAATTCAACGCAAAATTACACTCCTGAGAATAAGCACAGAGGCCACAAGTAGTGGTTGCATTCTAATCTGTTAGGTGAGGTGCCCCTAATACTCCACCCTAGGGATGAAATGACAGCCGAATTAACCTTCGAGCAGAACTTCACATCACACCTAGGCAATAAGAAAGACTGGACCACATTGACTGAAGTACACCCTATGGCTAAACACACCATAGCATGGTACACAGATGGATCCCTGACACAACAAGGCACGGGCCTTGGAGTGGGCCACGCATAAAATACCACGAATCCCTTGGCCAATATACCAGCATATTCAAGGCTGAGGTATGTGCCATTGGACGTTGTGCAGAGCTCAACATACAGCGTGGATACAAGGAAAAGGACATATCGATCCTTTCGGACGGACGAGCAGCAATTACTACTTTACATAGCAACAAAATCACCTCGAAGCTAGTCCTAGAGGTGAAGAGTAAGCTAAATATATTGGGCAGCCGAAACAGGCTGGCCCTCAGATGGATTCCGGGACATAAGGATATATCCGGAAATGAACTTGCCGATAAAATGGCAAAACTAGGAGCCGAAGAGCCCCTGATAGGACCAGAGCCCTACTGTGGCATAGGGAGGCACACTATAAAGGAATACCTTAGGAAAGAGGAAGGCGCCATGAGGCAAGAACACTGGAGGAATAACCCAGGCCTAAGACAAGCCAAAACTCAAATAAATAACTACAACAAGAAGAGGTTCAAGGAACTTATTCAACTAGGGAAAAATTCACTTAGGATCGTTACCGGATTACTAACCGGGCACTGTAGACTGAAAAGTCACCTAGGTAATATGGGAATAACCAGCAGTAGGACTTGCAGATTCTGCGACATAGAGGACGAAACCTCTAGACACATCATTGCAGACTGTCCGGCGTTAGTATAAGATGTAAAATCTTAGGAACCAGAACTCTTACACCTGAGCTCTTTGGAAGTATCAACCCATTAAAACCCCTCGACTTTATTCGAGGAAGTGGGGCTCTGAATGGGTGTACAATAGATCTTAAGGTCGCAGTTCATTTAACACTCCGACACTAATAATAACCCTAGCAATATTAAACATCGTAAGTCCAGCAATTATGGATAGTTCCGATATTGGCGAATTCGAAGACAGACAGCTTATTGACGTTAGTTTGATAGAATTATTAGAGGTATCTAGTATTAGTGTTTCTCAAAATTCTGAAATTCTACATTTGCTCATTATTTTTCCCTTAATTTATGTGTAAGAAGATAACAGTCTATCCAGTTCAGCACCAGAAAAAATCCTGGACTTTGAAGATGGGCACCTTGTCGCCGAATGCCCAGCGCGAAACCTTAACATCGGTCTACGCAAAACGACGGTCGGCGCCACCTTCTTCTGGGGGCTTTGCGCACTGCTCCACGCTCCCAGGTCACCTAGATCCAGTTACCATTGTGGATCATGGCAACCTCATCGTGAACGATGCCAACGTGACCATAACCGACAACCAAGGACGAGAGCAAAAAATATCTGGAACCTACCTGGTAACCTATTCTGACAAGGTAGCCCTCAACGGAAGTTGGTTCGTAAATCAATTGGGAAGTTCAATGAGAAAACCTGCTGTGTCGGCCATGGCCATAGTCAACATCACGGTCCACCAGGCTGAGTCTCCCATTTCTTCACGAGCTGAGTCTGAGCAATCTGCACATCGGGGCCCTCAAAGAATAACTTACACTGGGGTCCTTCCTCAGCAACTCCTTTGCCCTACTTGCTACATTCTTTCTGTGTTCCACCATTTGGCTCGGCTATCGCTATCTAACAGCCAGAAGTTACACCAAACCAAGAACTGACAACGATGTGGAACGAGCGGGTCCCCGAGACGTCGACCACTTGAAAGGCGGAGAAGTTAACACAAGCAGTTCCCAAGAGAAGAAACCTCCGAGTTGCAGACCATATCCGGTGGCCTGCACGCGCAACGAGGAAAAATAAATACTTAACGGTTTTATTATTTATACTTAGGTACACCAATAATTTATTATACAATAGAGATTAATAATTTATTAAACCAAGTAAAAGATTTCAAAACTAATAAGTTGAATTAAAATAATTAGATTTTCATCAATTTGTGAAAGGACAAAAGCTTGAACTTAAATGACACGTTTTACCGTTTTACTTAACTCGAAAGTATGCTTAACCTCCAGCTTGCTTACAGACTATCGTTCTTCTTCTTACCTATCGAGTTATCGAGAGCTTATATAATTGGGTGACCATCTGATGAGCCAACAACATCGACCATCCTGCGAATTGGATCCCCTGATCTTGATATTATTCAGGCTGAAGTTAAAATTAATTACAAATTTTTTTTTATATATATCACGTTTTTTTTGTAAATATATTCTATACTGATTTCCTTCTCCCTATCCAAGGTCTTACATTTTGAGCACTGCAAACACCCTTGTATGGATTTCGAGAAACCTGGAAACCTTTCGTTTCGAAGCACTTTGGATATAACATATGGTTTTTTATTCTTGGGTATCAACTTTTTTGCCACCCCTGCTGTGCTATGAAATTTTTACCGTAAACGTAATCGCCTATTGCCTTTTTTTATTGTATGCCTGAGATTGATTTTGATTTTTCATAGCTTTTACACGAATCTCTTCTTATCTTTCTGTAACAATTTTATTACTTATATCTTCCAATTTTACTCTAAGCTTATCTACAATCTCACCCTTTTGTTGTACCCCAAAAAACATTTTGCTCGGGACCTCTTTAATTATTCTGTGTACAGTGTTGTCAAGTGTATACTCTCTTTGTTTAATTGCTGTGTACCAATGCATTGGTATCCTTTGAATTTTTTCCCAGTTACCAAAGATTACTAAGTCTCAAAAAAATAAGATACCCTGATGGTATTTATATAGACGAATCTCGTGCGGAAGTCGAACTACAAAGCTTACTAGACAATACGGCATCTAGTATAATAGAGCTTCAAAACAACATCATTGAAACTATGCCTGAAAATATAGTTACGAATTTAACTTTAATTGGAAAATGGGGCTTCGATGGAAGTACAGGCCATAGCGAGTATAAGCAAAAGTTTTCAAACGGTGATTTGGACGACAGAAGCTTATTTGTAACATCCTATGTACCTCTCCAACTGGTTACTCAAATAGATAACACAATAATTTGGAAAAACCCCCGGCCATCATCGACTCGTTACTGTCGACCACATTCAGGAGGAATTTCGCGAAAAAATGGGAATACTAGTGGACAAACCTAGAGATGGAGGTAGAGGATCTTCAAACGACGGAAATATCGCAAGGAAATTCTTTTGTAATGCAGATTTGAGCTCCGAAATAACAGGAATCGATGCATCTTTGATTCACAGATGTGCAACATTATTGCAAGCCATGGCATCGGGATTCAAAATTAATGTGGAGAAATTTGAAAATTACGCGCTGGATACAGCCAAATATCTTATAGCTGCATATCCATGGTACTATTTACCGGCTACCGTCCATAAGGTCTTAATTCATGGTTCAGCTGTAATAGAGTATGCATTAGTGTCGATAGGAGAGCTTTCAGAGGAAGCAGCAGAGTCCAATAACAAGGAACTAAAAAAATGTAGACTTCAACACAGTCGGAAAGTATCTCGTACTTTAACAAACACAGATGTCATGAACTATTTATTATTGCGTTCAGATCCATTTTTAACAGGACAGAGACAACTTCCTAAAAAAGATAGGTCGAGTTTGCTTACATCTGTCTACGAATTACTTGACGATGCTTTATAATTTTTGTTTCATTTATATTTTGTTTGTTGATTTTTATTTTAGTTTTTTAAGAATATGTATAACTACGAAAAATATCTTCCATACCAAAATCGTAATAAATTAGATTAAACAAATATGTTTTTATAATTCGGTATCGATTGTTCCTATGGGAGCTATAGGATATAGCCGATCGATAAGTCCGATTTTTGTTGCTATATGTTTAGACAAATTTGCTAAATTATTGTTATAAATTTCAGCACGTTATAACCATTATTAGTATTTTTGGCCGCTCTTCCATACAAGCGGATCCACTGTGCAATGTACCCCGTTTTCAGGTTCCGTAAGTTTTGCAACGCTCCTGTTTATTCTTTTCGAGTCATAAAGTGGCTTGGTTAAATATAAAATTCTATAAATTCTTGACTGCATAAATTCGTATTTATCCAATTTGTTATTAACTAATTGTATAAATACTTCTTTTAAAGTTTTTAAATGTTCCTGTATATTTGTGCTTGCTACCATAATGTCATTCATTTATACAATGACTTTATTATCTTTAATCAAATCGGCAAATATCTTCTTTACGAAACGTTGAAAAACAGCTGAAGCATATTTTATTTCCATGGGCATCCTCAAAATTTAAAACTGTCCTAAAGGAGTTACCGAATTGTCGCTCACAAAAACGTGAAAATACACTTTTATTGACTAGCTTGTCCAAAAGGTTTTATATTAAGGATAACGGATAGTTGTCTTTTATTATAACTTTGTTTAGGTGGCGGTAGTCTATGCATTATCTAAGATCTCCAGTTTTTTCTTTACTAACGCAATTGGGGAAGTGTACTCCACGTTTCTGTTTCTTATAATTCCTTTATCTAGATATTCGTCTAATAATTTCTGGAGCTGATCCTTTTCACCATTTAAAAGCCGCCAACTGAACGATTTTGATTTTTCTATGGTAATTTTCATTTCGCATCTGGTAAAAGGTATTTCTGGTCTCTTTGTATATTTATATCTAATATATCTAGTTAGTTTTGGCGAACTTTCCAAAGTATATTAATTGTTAGCCGGCTCGAGGTCACGATATTGAAAAAATAACACAATTTTTTAATTTTGGTTATTTGTCAATATATTTCCGATGCTCTTCGGCAAACGTCTTCAGGACAACTATAAAATAATAACAACGATTTTAATATTCTTAACAAACAGAATACAATTTACATTTGATATACATTAAATTTACACGTCTGCGTTCGGTGACGGGGAGTTGTTAACGAATTCTTCTTTCCCTAGTAAATGTCTTTATAAATGAGCGCAATTGTCAGTGTCCGTTTTGTAGTTCATTCGTATGTCTGTAGGTGTTTTTATGATATGTAGCATTTCTATGGTGAATCGTTTGGCATAGTGTTGTTCTTGTGTTAAGATACTCGCCTCTTCGAAGTTCGAGTGATTATTCTTTGCACAGTGGGACATGAGTGCTGTTTTTTGACGCGATCGTATGGTGTCTAGCCTTGAAGTCCGATTTATGCTGTCCTGGTCTAGTTTTTAGTTTCGATTTTGTTGTTCCTATATATATCATGTATTTTATAATCACGTCTTTTTTGTCAATTTCATTAATCTTTGATTTTGTTCTGTTGTATATAGATTTTAATGTGTGGTCCGGCTTATATGCGATACTTATGTTTTCTTTGTCGTAGCATGCAGATTTCGCTACACGTTCGGATAATGCCGGGACGTTGGTAATTGACATATATTTTTTGTTTCTATTGTTTTTAACGCTATTTTGTTTTGTTGTTTTGTGTTCCGATAATAATGTTTTTATTAGGTGTTTTGTGGAAATCATTGTCTGTCAACATTGATTTTATCTCCTGAGTCTCTTCGTGGTAATCCGTGTCTGAAATTTTGACAAGTTTCTCCTTAACAGTCTCTTTTCTAAACAGTTGATCCTTAACAGTCTGTTTTTCCAACAGTTGAGCCTTAACAGTCTCATACTTAGTTGTATTTCTCAGACCATTCGTAAAATAATCATCTGCTAATTCGTGAGTTGAATGTGGCTTACCCTTCGTCCCATGAACCAGTTTCAAGTTGGAGGTGCTATTCTTACAATTAGTATCCTTAAAAGTGTCAAGGGTGTCTAGATTAATGCTCAATCCAAAAATTTCCATGAAATCCCTTCCCAGCACTGCGTCTTGGATTCTGAAATTATTGGTACATTAGGAAAATAAACAAAAAGGATTTTTATAGTTCTTACATAGTTGTTGTTGTTACTAGCGTTCTTAGCGTTCTTCTTCTAGAGGTATTGCCCTACAAAGTGTCCCATTTCTCCACAGGCGAAAAAGGAACCAGGAGCCCCTTTTGGCTTGCAGCAAGCCTTTGCTAAATGGCCCTTCGAGTTGCAGTTCCTTCAGCGTAGCGCAGTTAACTGCGAAAGGCAGATATTGGCGAAGGCTTGATGCATCTGCTCCGGGTTGGCGAATCGTTGAATTCGGGCCTGATCCCTTAAGTTTGCCTATGGCACTCCTTCAATAATCTGCTCCAAAAGCTCATCTGTGTCCAGGTTGATGGGCTTAGCTAAGATGATCTTCTCCTTGAAATACATGGCAAAACGCTTGGTCTGCTGCCATCCGAGTTAGAAGACATTTGCCGGAAGGCCATAATTAGCATCTTAGTAGGGTTTGAAACGTTTCAGCATCTTAGCATCTGTGCTTTTCCCTTTAACTTGGTGATGAGCAGCATCCTTAGGTATTCGTCAGTTAAGCCATGTTTCTGGGCTAACCAAATGTTCAGGGTAGCAATGCTGCCAACCGAAGCCTTGTCGTTCGAGGTCGGTAAAACCATCAGGCTGGAAGGGTGCCAACCTATGCATGCTCATGCGAAAGCGGTATGAATGTTAGCTCCGCTGGGGTTGCCACCTCCATTGCCAAGTGGATGTTGTTGTTGCTGTTATTCGGCGCCACGTGCATGCGTTTGTTTGAACTTAAATGACACGGTTTACTTATATATTAAGAAAACACGTCCGCTTTATTCAACTCGTTCAACCAGAATGCTTAACCTCCCTACTAAAATCTTACTGGTCATACACCGTTATTGTTGGCAATTGTAATTATAATAATTTTAGCTGTATATTTAATAAGAAAAATAAATGTAGGAAGGCAATTACAAGCCGTAGCCATACCTAGTGGTATGCTCAATATATTATCTTATAAATACCATTGTGTAACATAAATTATTATGAAATTGTAACAAAAAAAAGACATAGAACTTTGGCCGTTGCGAGGATGTCAAATCAATACAAAAATATTACAAAATATTTGCAATGCTCACAAAGTATATCATTTATGTGGAATAACATTCCATACACCTTATCTTGCCGGCCCTTGGTAGAATGTTCAGAAGAACACAAATAATCATAAAGTATACGATTTATGAGCTCTGTGTATGTCGTGTTAATCGTTCTAGAGCCATAATTTACGATCTGTTACTCAAAACAAGATATGGATGCAGTTCTTAGCACTTGTAATCTGTAAGTGCAGGCCACTTGAGATGCCTAATATTATCACTTAAGATGTGTCTCACACCATGCACCTCCAGTGCGGGGACAAAAGATAAGACTCCCGCTCAGGCAAGGAGATGCGATCTCTGCGTTGGCCATAGATAAGACTAGAGTAAGAATCTTGGAAAAAAATTTGAAACAATAAAACAGTTTTAATTCAGAACTCAATGTAGAAGATTGTTTCATTTAGTTTGCATCCCTAACACATGAGCTGAAAAACATCAAATTTTAACCGATTTCAGCTTATTGTTCCTATGGAAGCTATAAGATATACCCGTCCGACAACCAACTCAAAAAAGCGGATCCAAGCATGTAAAGGACTGATTCCATATTGAAGAGCGTGTGCCTTAGCCATAAAAGCCTTCGAGTTTATGTCTTTAATGTTGAGCAAATGTTTTGGCTTTGCTCCACAGATTGGGCAAGACTGACAAGAGTTGTTGCCTGTTAATATGTTTAAGACTTTTCCATCTATTAGTGTCATATGACCAATATACTCCACATATATATATTTTTTTTTTTGTTTTATACAAATATATTTCATTGTTGCGAATCTGGCCAACCAAATTTTCATTTTCTTTTAATATAAGAGAAGCAGTTTTCTTAATGAATTCAATCTTCAATGTGCAGCAAAATCTAACAGATTGCGGAGTCTTATTGAGCCAAATTTGTTGCGTTTCATTTGTCAATTTTAATGGGACAACTGTAGTAACAAACAGTGAACTGTCAATTGAAGGATTATCGTGGATCTGTTTGTATAAACTCTGGCCGGACGAACCATCATATCCATAGCTGAAGAATAACTTGCAATGTAAGACCTCGTGTTGCAATTCAAGAATGTGGGATAATGTATGATCCAAAAGATTTTGCAATGATACAAGTGCCTTTTTTTCAAAAAGGAAACTTTTGGCCTGAGTTTTAATTTAGAATTAAGTACGGCCGGATATGCCGGGTATATAGGTATCACATCCGTGCATTTTTCCATTTCGTTGTATATCCTCATCCGCAGAAAGCTTCTTTTTTGTTTCATCAATGCTCTCAGAACTCGCAGCTGCTTTTAAAACAACACCCAAGTCTTTTTTGTTCGTTTTTTTAGCTAAAACTGTGGCAGCATGTATGAATGAGTAAGGGAGATAAGCTGTTATTCTCCTCTGAAAGTTCCGCGGCCAATTTTCTTTTCAGACGAGGACCAGCGCTTTCTTAATCACATTTTGGGCGACCCACTTTATTTGCCAATGCATAATGACCAGTGATTTGTATGAACAAGCTTTTCTCAAGCCATTTTGCGTGCTTTCCCTTAACTCTTTCTAGAGTTGAATTACATTTAGGCAAGTGTTTATTTAAATAACTGACAAAGCCTTTTACTTTTTCCTTAATCGACTTTATGGTTTCGTTATCTAAATGTTTTTGTGCGATCACTCTCAATATGTGCTGTTGTACGGCGTCTCCTGAGCGATTTTTGTTGCTCCAAATGTCAACCAGTTCAGCACGACTAAACACATATTGTACTAGAAAATTTTGATTTTTTCGAAAACGTGTAGATTCGGACAAAAACGGTTAGTTTCTCATTAATCTGCACACTTTGGTTAAAAGTTTCTCGTTTATAACTTTTTGCAAAACTTTGCCATGCAAAACAAAAAAACCAAAAAACGGAACACAACTATACTTATTAAGCTCGTTCTAAAAATACACATAAACAAAACACCGTACAATTGGACAAAAGCACATAACAACGACACAAACATTGGTAAACTTTAGTTTTACATACATGGACAATCGTTTTCCATATTTATTCATCTAACTTTTTCGTAAACTTTTGCCACAACAAACGATGAAAGTCGCACAATTGTTCGCGACAATTTCATACAAAACAGATGGTACATAATCAGCTGACTTTAACAGCTCGCCAGCAGAACAGTGTTGCCTTATATGTTAAAGTTAGATAGGGTGTTTAAAAATTTTAAATAAAATAAAATTTGAAATACAAAAAAAAAAAATTGACTCTATTCCAAACAAAACGCGAAAAAAAACCATAGTGCAACCCAATCTCAAGAACTCCACTTAAAAAAATTTGTACTATGTGACTTTCACGCTCTTAGTGCGCATCGTCACTACGTGTACTGCCGTCCTTGGTGACCTTTATACTTTATTGGTCAATAACGCTTCCTTCAGCCTGTTACATGCTTTTCAGCGAAAACTTTTTACTCTACGAGTAACGGTTATAAAAAGGCGGGTTGTAATAAGATTCATAGTGCATTACCGGATAATTTGAAAAATAAAACATTCTTCGCTTTACAGCAAAATGTTTCTTTTTCATTTTTTTTACTTTTAGTCCCTTTTGGAATTGAAAATCTCGATTTTTTTAAAAGTTTTGATATTATATATTTGTGATTAAGTGAGGAGTAATGAATAGAAAATGTGAATCTAGTCCACCGACTTAAGAAATGGGATTATTTAGAAAATCGATTTAAAACGGATCTATACACCTAGAAAATTTGATAACGAAAAAACCAAGAGCAAATCTGCTCTATTTCAGTATTTTTACTTCTCACTTTATCGAGCAGAAACGTTCTTGAAATTGAGGAGATTGTTTTTATTTGTACTCGATTACTCAAATTGTTCGGTAAGTTTTCGGGCCTCCTCGTTTCCCTTTAAAATTCGCCCGCGGCGAGAGGTAAAGTTTTGTCTTTGATTGATTAAGTGTTAAGAAGTGCAAGCATGGATATCTCAAAAGATGACCGGTTGTTCGACCTATTGGCCGCATTTAATTTGTTGGAGGCCCAGCGATACTTGACAGTAAGTAAAAATTATTTTATAAAATGAAAACTAAAAATACAATTATTATTATTTACATATATGTAGAAATAATACTTTATATAATAATTTTCATTTAATTTAAGCAAGTGTGATTGTATTAATTTATTTGTTTTTGATCACAAAAGTATTTTGAATGTTTAAATGCACTGTTTAACACGTGCTGAAGTATTCTTGTATGTATGTATATCTGTGACATTGTGCAAGAAATTCAAAGACGTAAAAGAATATGAATCATAGAAAACAAAAAACACATACATACATGAACTACAGCAGCATCACTTGCGGTACATTTCTATATCACAACTCGTGTTAAATTTCACAACACTTAAGCACGTGTTAAATAGTAAATGTAAGTATATATTTTTTTGATGCAGAGCCACGCTTCAAATTTTTTTAAACAAATTTTTTTTTGTAGATAAGCTAGTTTCGAAATTTGAATATAAGCCATCGGCACAAAAGCCACCGCCAGCACAGTCACCCCTATTTATGTTTTTATTGTTTTTTATGTTTTTATGTTTTTAATATTGACAAGAAAACTATAAGATTAAAATATATTAAAATATAGAGTTTCGACCGTTGTCAACAGTCGCAATTTCAGAACGGATTTACCGAGGTCAAGAAGAAATTTTTTCAGATCAAGACTGCTTTTTTAAGACTGAATATTCTAGATTTGAGAATAAGTCTTATTGGTTTTGAGAACGAAGAGGTTTTTCAGTCCAAGCAGAGGCGCACTTGTTTTCAAAAGTAAATAATTTTTGATTTTGAGAACGATTTACTCTCGATGCCGACAAGACTTTTTCTGAAATCGACTATGTTCTTGGCTCACTATTGAGCACGGAAATACTGAAGTTGAGACTGTTGAGAACATTTTTTTTCTCGGTGTATGCTTTTTAAAAATGGTATTGGGCTTAAATAGCGCTCAGTTGGCTAGAATAATGAAGCGGATGACCTTAACGTCCTTCTGGACTCAAAACTTACGTTTTCTGACCGTATTACTTCCATGGTGATCAAAGGCAGAGCAGCGTTGGTTTTATTAAGAGATGGACAAAGGAATTCGGATATCCATACTTCACAGGAACCTTTTGCATTTCATTTGACCGCCCACTTCTGGAGTGTTACTCAAAAGTTTAGAGTCCCCAATATAATGTACATAAAGAGCGGTTAGAGTCTGTGCTAAATTAATTTTAATTATTTGCCTAACGGGGCTTTAACTGAGATGCAAGCCCAATTAATTTACCAACTTTATCCAACTATGAATGATGATTGGTATTATTTTTATACCTTGCAGATGGTTTTATAATTTCAGTCAGAATTTTGCAACGTAGTGAAACATCTATCCGACCTTATAAATTATATATCGGAACATCGATTTCCTCATTGAATTCCGTGACGTTACGAGCCGTGCGCAAGCTTCGCTTTCCAAATTCTACGTGGTTTCTCTACGCGTATATATCAGAGTACAACATATCAATTTACTGTGTCTGCCTGCTGCATCAAGCCTTGCCTTTTTAATGGTAAAATCTCGACACCTCACAATTGGTTGCTGGCTGTGTGACAATATTGCTCACCTAAAATGTACCGACCTTGGGCACAGTTCTGGCCCTATCGCAGACCGGACTAAATCAAATTCTAACCTGGATTGGACCTGTTCCAGTTGCCATCATATTAAAGTCGATATTATGGCTTTTATAAGGCAATCCGATTTGGAGTACCAGTCTTTATTGGACGGATTTAAGGACTTATACACATTGAAAAGGCTGAATCCAACTTTAAAAACCGTTTGGCTACCAGGATGGCCTCTTCTGCTGTTGCTGACGGCCACACGGCAGACGCTTCCTCTGGACCTTCACCCGCCGCTGCCGATTCTGGTTCGCCCGATCGACTCGCGCCTTCTGATCCGCAACTCGTCAACATTGACCAGGCATCTACGTCGTGTGCTGCTGTAGTTGGTTCTGGAATAATTTTGACGCCTTTTGATACGAACACGGGACATCCGCAGTCAACCTTATCTGGAGTCGCTCATCTGGAACATAAGTCCTTATCGGACGTTGCACTAAAAAAGCTTAATTTTTGTCTCCCGCCTTAATCCTGGTGCTTCTGAAGATGACATCAAAAACTACCTGAGCAGCAAACTGAATGTTTCTCGAGCCGAACTAACCGTACTGAAGTTCAAGTTTAAGCAATTGGCAATTTGATTGTTTTCAAAGGTGGTGTCAATTTAATCTCTTAAATCGGAATAGCCTAAAATGTAACGTAACGACTTTTTATAGGGTTACGCCTTCATTTATAAGTTTTTCTCTTCATAATGTGTTACTGTGTTATATTCAATCAACGATTAATGAGTTTTTCTTGACTCGAAATTAGAATTCGACTGTCACATAAAGTCTACTGTTTACAAGGTCATGAGTGTTCTTGGGTTCCCTTAGGTCAAAAGAATTTGACGATCCTTATATAAATAAATTAATATTTACTTCCCTTGCCCGTCCTTATTTATTATATTGCGCTTCCGTTTGGAGTCCCCAATATCAAGTAAACATCGATCGCATAGAAACAATAGCAATAGTTGTCTACTAGAGTAAAAAGGCAACCTTACCTTTTGATCCCAGTTCAAACCACGAAGGGCGAAAAGAAGAAATTTTTTTGTGCCGACTCAATACGCTCAATATGTACTTGATATTGGGGACTCCAAACGGAACGCAATATTCTAAATTAGGATGGACAAGGGAATTAAATAATAATTTATTTGTATAAGGATCGTCAAATTCTTTTGACCATCGCTTAATAAATCCAAAAACACTAATAGCCCTGTTAACAGTAGACTTTTAATTTGACAGTCGAATTTTAATTTTAAGTCAAGAAGTACTCCTAAATCGTTGACCGAATATATTCGGTTCAGTGACCTATTATGAAGATAGCTTATATATGAAAGCGTACCCCTATAAAAGGCAATTCAGATTTAAGAGGTTAGATTGACTGTAAACCGAAATCCTAATGTAAACTATTGTAGGACAAAACAAGCCTAACATCATCAGGATACAAAAAAACTCAGGAATAAGTTATGACGTCTACCCCGTAGCACTCCAGATGTAATTTAAATAAAAGAAGAGAATGGCTAACAGAATCAAAAGCCTTACTAAAATCTGTATATATAACATCATTTTATTATTAAATCCTTTAACTATAATAGATGTCAATTCAAGTAGGATCGTGGCAGTAGACCTTCGCTTAACTGAATCATGTTTATAAGGTGATATTAGTAAGGAACACAAATGTTGCAAATTAGAAGTAATAATGCGCTCAAGTGATTTAGGTATTGCAGACTATTTAGAAATACCTCTATAATTTTGAACATCCGACTAACCTCCCTTTATATATTATAAAATAATCTTTCCAGATAGTTGGAAAAACTGATGTTGAGGTAGACAATTGAAACAGTTTAAGAATCGGTTTACAAACAGTCAGAAGACGCCTCAGTTGGGATTAATTGTACAAATAAAGGCAAAGCGGAGTTTCTTCGCTTGACATTTACAAAGTTATAAAATTGCTTCGGGTTATTTGAAAATTCGTTTTTACACCAAATAACATAGAACCACCATAATACATAGAACAGCATTAACTGTAAGAACCTTAAAATCCGATCGAGCAACCACATATTTCGAAAAATCAGATGGCTTGCCCGTCTTTTTGTAATTTTTGTGTTTGTTTTTAGGTTTTTAAGTCTTTGAAGCTCTTGAGTAAACCACGGAGGTCTGTTATATCTTGGAGGAAGACTGTCATGAACGCATTCATTAAAAAACGTGTTTAAAACGGTATAGAATAGTTCAGTGGCACTTTTAATATCCATGCAATTGTATAAGTTTGTGCAGTTGTATTCGGAAAACAAGTAGTTTAACTTGTTAAAAAAGCATTTATGGAAGCATTTCGTTTTAGTTACACAAACTAAATGGGAAAAGGAATCAGGGCAGGGTAGGGAAATGGTCAATTTCATTGTGGGATGGTATCGGTACTCTGGGACGATTATAAGGTCAATTCTAGATACAACGACACCAGAAGGATCCAAAATAAATACCAGAGCTAATTTCCTATTTAAAGAGTTACAGATGTAATAATAGGTCTAAAATCTACCAAACAATCAAATAATCCCTGTCAGAAGGAAGAGATAAAACAGATATAATAGTTGGCAAATGATATTCATAAATTAAAATGTCAGACCCAAGGGTGATATAAGAACAGGTTACAAAAATAGATAAGGAATGTCAGGAAACTTTTACACAAATCAATTCTATTTCATTGTGGTAATCAGTCTTAATTATCGATGTAAGATGTAAAGTTGTTTGGAAAGACTTTGGAGTTGAAAATCTCCGGTTTCAGCCAAGTTTCTGTGAAGACTTAAATATGTTCATTAAAGGCAAAGAAGTCAGCGAACAGCCTAGGTAACTGAATATTAAGTCCCCTTACATTTTGATAGGCTAGAAATATCGAAGTGTTCAGTTGTTTTGGAACAGACTCTTACATCGAAGGTCGATAATTATTTCATTTCCTATTAGGAACAAATTCTTTTATTATTAGTTCATCATTAGGCCAAAAACTATTATTATTTAGAACTTTAAAAGCTTCTGGAGGAACAGATATTTTAACAGAGGATATCCTGCGGACGTATGAAAATTTAAATTGTTCAACTATAATGTTGGAGGTGCGTATTTTTCTTGAATAAACTCCATAACATCATCAGATATTGTTTCGGGCGTTAATCGAGAAACAAATAATTGCTTCCAATGGGGAACAAAAGAAAGTTTTTTTTACCACTACCAACACTTTGAACATTTTTACTTCGACTTTCTCATGATGGGAGTACTTCAGAGCACGCAGTACCATTAGGAACAGCTGGCTGTAAAACTTTTGATCCACCGGGCTGCTCTACAACTTCTCCAGTGACAGAGGCTGCTGAGCTAGGTACCGGTAAAGACTTGTAACGACCTGATTTCTATGTATTCTCGCTCGCTACGTTAACGGGCGGCTAGCTCAGAGAGGTTATGGGTTCGTTCCACCAAATTTATATTGGGTGATTGCCTTTGACCAATGAATAACGCAAGAGTTCTGTTGGGATCGTAACTGTCTTTATTCGTCTCCTTGTACAAGCCTCGCGGCTCTTCAGCTGCTGCTGCTCCTCGTCGTCGTCCTCTGCGGCGTCGCTCCACGTCGCTGTCCTTCGCGGCGTCGCTCCTCGTCGTCGACTGCTTGCTGGTATCTGCCTTGTGACGGCTCCTTCGAGACTCTGGATGTTATGCGAACCTCACTATCGGGACCGGCAAGGTGTTTCGCCTAGCAGGTAGAACGCCGTTCTGCCTTTTCGCCTAGCTACCTTTATCGCAGGCTCCCTAAGTTGGTCCGGATTGTGTCGGCAAGGTGTATCGCCTAGCCGGTTGAACTCGGTTCGACCTCTTCGCCCAGCCACCTTTATCGCAGACTCCACGCAAGGACTCCCTGAGCTCGACTTAACCACGACCTAGCACCCGTTGGATCTCAGCGTTGAAGCCTCAGCCTTGTAGACTCTCAGTCGTTCGGCGTCTCGACTTTGCGATCTTGATCCTGGTACTCGGCACTTGATTAACTTGCTATTAGTCTCGCGTACACGCACTCGCTTTGATTCTCGCACTATTACTCTCCCTTGTGCTGCGCTTGCGCCGCCTTTTATAGCCTGTGATGGTCCCGTTATTTCCCTTTTCCAGCTCGCGTGATCGGGTCCAAGGTCCACTGCCGCACCGTTAGTTCACGGTGCGTCCTCTTTGTGCGGGTCCGAAGTCCGCCAATTTACCGTTCGACCCTGTTGCCCTTGCCGTATGAGGGTCCAATGTCCAGCGTGGTACCGTTAATTCACGGTGTCTCCGCTTTGCCCGGGTCCAAGGTCCGTTGTTTACCGTTTGACCTTGTTGCCCTTGATTCCTCCGGCATTCTCGCCTCCTTCGCTGTTGCTATGCAGCTCTCCTGCCTCGGAATTTGTGGGGAGTTTTAAGACTCCTCACAGACTCATTACAAGTATTTTAAATTGGAATTGTGGCAGATACCTTTTCTGAAACTGAAGCTTCCGGTCTAAGCGTCAAGGAGACTCACTTAGCAGTTTTTTACTACTAAACTGTTCCCTTACCGCGCTGAACCCTTCAGTGAGTTGTTTAAATACTCCAAAAAAGATCTTAAAACCGTCACGAGTCTGGCTCACAAAGCCAATCATCTCAAGTTCTATTTCCCTGCAGGACTCACATGAGCCCCAGCCATCATTAGATTAGGTGAAAAAATAACATAGCTCCAAACACACACCATGTAGTTAAGCTAAGCTTGGTTAAAACAAATACACCAGTACTTTCATAAATGAATCAAAACTTGTCAAAATCACAGAGCACTAGATTAGCAAGCGACGCTAAATCGCTTATAAAATAAAAATTCTAATAACATCCCCTAATTCTCAAAAGCCTTTGGTCACCGATGCAATAATATTGCCAAATTAATGAAAGCTCTTCATATTAGTAAAATAAATAAAGATAAATCAAAATGGCAAATTTGTTCATTAACTGAAACGGACTTTGACAAACCAGGACGAGTTGATGTTATTATTCGATTTCTGGTTGTACTAAGTGTAAGGGTAGTCGTTCAATAGTTGCAACTACAATTGAAGAACAAGATTAAGAGCGACATGGGAACTAGAAAATTATGATCAAAATGATAATATTGACAATGAAACTGAAATTTGTGAACACAATTTTATAAAAACTACCACTTATCATCCTTAGG
Organism: Drosophila elegans; assembly: GCF_018152505.1. Lineage (NCBI taxonomy): Eukaryota > Metazoa > Arthropoda > Insecta > Diptera > Drosophilidae > Drosophila > Drosophila elegans. The sequence continues at coordinate 233,853 of NW_024545820.1, read as the reverse complement.
GGATTAAAAGACACAAGCAATGGCACAGCTTATTAACATGGAGAAGAAATTCCAACGGAATGAAAAGCTTAGACATGATTGGAAGGAGGGAATTGAGTAGGATTTTATATCCCGGTACGACCTAACTTTGGAGTTATCTGGGAGTCCGTCATAAAATCTATGAAATACCATCTAAAACGGGTTATCGGTGACCGAAATCTGACATACGAAGAGATGTCGACATTGTTATGCCAAATAGAACTCTCGACCCCTATATTTATCAGATAAATATATAGAGGACAATGAAGTTATAATGTTGGATGTGATTAAGCCTTTAGATGATACCAAACGGATAGAGAATATGACAGATATTCTTCAAGAAAGTAGCTACGTTTATAAGTTTATATACACTTATTTAGGGTAAAAAAACAGTTGACTAGTTTGATTGAAGATTGTGAAAAGACACATGTCTGGCTTAACACTAATATTCTTTGGCCAAGCCAACTAAATGGGGAATATCAACAATAAAGGGAAGTCAATTATCACCTGCTGGTGGAAGAACAGGAGATGTTAATACGGCAAACAATATCTTACCGGCCGGTAGAAACACAGGTAGATGCAGAGCAGGCGGTAGAAGAAGTTAAAATGCAGGACATCATAGAGGTACAGCACCACGTGCTGGAATGAAACTTAGGTCAAACCGAAACTAGCTAGAGGATCGCCATGAGCGAAGTTTAGACACTAGATGTTTCTAGAGCGGAGAATTTTGAGGATATAGAGAGAGTGGTTCGCACTGTAATCCAAGCGCAGCTGGAAAGCTTTACACAAGAGCTGTCCGAGCTAATTAGATCGCAGATAGTGAGTCTACAGATTGGTAGTTCAGTTCAAACTCCGAATAGGAGGTGACTGATAATCATGGACGATTCTGCCAGATAAGGTGCCGAATATTAAGCAGAGCCAGAACATCAAGTTTGATGTATCCAAGGAAGGTTTACAGGCTGAGGAATTTCTATATCGAGTACAAGCTAATGCTAGACAGAATTTAAATGGAGATCGTCAACTGTGCGATAATGTGCATTTATTTTTCGTCGGCAAGTCTAGTGAATGGTACAAGAGATTTCACCGGACGTATCATCAATTCTATTGGATAGAATTTTGTAGAGAGTTCCGTTATAAGTTTAAAGCAAGTGATACCGATATGGATATTTGGGAATCAATAAACAGCAGACGTCAAGTAGATAAAGTCCACTTGAGGAATATCAACTTCAAGTGGAAAAGCTTGTTGCTAGTTTAAGTAACCGAATCTCAGAATCTCACTCGAAGTCTTTTCTTCAGTATGATTTTTTTTGATGATTGCATTTACGCATAAATACTTTAGCTTGTTTTAGAGAAGGAACCGGGACTAACGAGCAGGTTTGCACGCAAGTTAAAGCTCAACCAGCGAAGAGTAGTGTTCAACCACGCTCGTTTGATACTCAGATAGAACAAGATTTTGGCGATAGCGAATCGACTGAAATAACAGCGATACGCAAGCAATTTAAATGTTGGAATTGTGAGCAATTTGAACATCGTTTTGACGATTGTCTTGAAGTTCGCAGTTGTATTTGGAAATCAAGTAGTTAGCTTGTTATTATAATCGTTTTAGTTTCAAAAACTTAATGGGAAAAGGTATCAGGGCAGGGCAGGAAAATTCTCAATTCCATTGTGGGATTGTATCGGTCCTAGAGGGTCAATTCATGATACAACGACCTCAGACGGATCCAAAACAAATACAAGATCTAAAAGCCTATTTAAAGAGTTACGGATAAATCTAATTTGATGTAACGATAGGTCTAAAAGTCCATCAACAAAGTCATGATCTGACTAAGATAAAATAAATAGATAGATAGATAAGACATCTAAAGAAACACTAACAAATTCTATTTCATTAGAGTAACCAGTCTGAATTATCTCCGATGTAAGACTGGAGTTAGAAGAAATAAGCACACCACCTCCCCTACGAGAAACGCGATCAGTTCTATAAGTGTTAAAGCTGTTTCGAAAACTTCGGATTTATAAAACTCCGGTTTCAGCCAAGTTTCTGTGAAGACTAAAATATGTTCTTTAACAGCAGAGGAGTCAGCGAACAGCCTAGGTAACTTCATATTAATTCCCCTTACATTTTGATAGGAAAAAAACATTGAAGTGTTCACAGACCATTTATTATATCTTTGTCTTTTAGGAACAAATTCGTTTATTAAGTTTAGGCCATTATTTAGAATGTTATAAGCAACTGTTATGTTTGGAGATCGGTATTTTTCTTGAATTCACTCTATAACATCTTTAGATGTGGTTCCGGGGGTAAATCGAGAAAAAATAATTGTTTCCTGTGGGGAACAACCGAAAGTTTCTTTTTACCACCTCCAACACTTTGAAAACTATGAACATTTTTACTCCGACTTTCTGACGAAGGGAGTACTTCAGAGCACGCAGTACGATTAGGAACACCTGGCTGTAAAGCTTGTTGTAAAGCTTTTGATCCACCGGTCTGTTCTACAACTTCTCCAATGTCAGGGCCTGATGAACTTGGTTCCGGTAAAGACTCATTACAAGTATTTAAAATTGGAATTGGGGCAGATTCCTTTTCTGATTCCTTTTCAGAAGTTTGCAACGCAGTGAAGGAGACATTTCCGACCCAATAAAGTATATATATTCTTGATCAGCATCACTAGGCGAGTCGATCTAGTCATGTCCGTCTGTCTGTCCGTCCGTTTCTACGCAAACTAGTCTCTCAGTTTTAAAGCTATCTGCATGAAACTGTCCCAAAAGTTGTCTTTCTATTGCAGGTAGTATATAAGTTGGAACGGGCCGGATCGGACGACTATAGCATATAGCTCTCATAAAAACAATCGAAAAAATAAACAAAAAAAATTATAACTTTGCTGTTTTTTTTAATTTTTGTGTTTAGTTCTTCGTTATTTAGTAATGGTTAAATATTTTCGATTTACGGTTTAAATTTCATTAAAATCGAACGACTATAGCTTATAGCTCCCATAGGAACAATCGGAAAAATAAATGAAAACAAATTATAACTCTGGTTAAATATTTCAGAATTACGATTTAAATTTTATCAAAATCGGACGTCTATATCATATAGCTCCCATAGAAATAATAAAAATATATAGAAAATAACTATCTAATAATTGAGCTGCAAATAAGCATAGCTTCAATGTTTTTAAACATATACTCAAGTAAATCATAATTTTTATGTTTTCAAAAATGTTTAATTCTTGCAATACTTGTAGCTGCAAGGGTATATGAACTTCGGCTTGCCGAAGTTTGCTTTCTTTCTTGTTTCATACTAAAATGTTTACTTACCGCGTTAAACTCAAATACTCAAAAAAGATTTTTAAAACCGTCACGAGTCTGCCTCATAGAGCCAATCATCTCAAGTTCCATTTCCCTGCAGGACTCACATGACCACTTTAGCCCAGAGCGCAGGTCAATGTAATCCATAACTCTACCAACAAGTCCTGCACATTTTGCATGCATGATTGTATCGCAGAGCCAGCAGAAGATAAATAAATCTTTTGATGTAGATTTGTTTTATTTAAAGTAAAAATAGAAGCGATAATGTAAGTTTTTACGCCCAAAAATAAAAATATAAATAAATACCTCAGTCAATTTGACATTGTGATCAAATGAAAACACAAAAATTATAAACACAAAAGTAAAAGAAACGCGTGTAAACGGGAGAGTGCGAGATCAAATTTTTGAGCGTGGCTTGTAAAACGCTAACAACTATTTACGTACACAGTTAGATAAGGCGTAAAAAGTAGCGTAATAGGATCTGTCGAACTGTGCGCTTTTAGACAGCAACTATGGACATTGCGCTTCGTACGGGATAGGAGCATTCAATATCCGACCCCCAACACGTAGCAATGTCGAGAAGCACCAAACTCATTTATTCTTCTAAATGAAGGGGTTAAGTTTTTGAATATTCGTTGCTACCAGCTAATTTTTTCAAACTTTACTTATGTTGTCACTGAGTTCATGAAAATGGATAAGTTCAATAATTTTCTCAGTTCTCTTGTCAAAATACTTTTTTCAAAGGGATTTTACACTTTTCTACAACTTTTAATAAAGCGGAAATCCCACACGAAAACTCTCAGAAGCTTCATGTGCGACGAAAAGGACTCTGGGACTCTACGAGAGCTAGTTCGGCATCGACCCTACATGAGCCGGCAGTTCGAAATGTCTATTTACAGGCCAAGAACGATGGCCCACCGAACCAAATGGACGTTGTAAGCTTCACTACGTCAGATCCTCGGAACCCTATGTCTGCTGGGTTGACTTTCGTGGGAACGTGTCTCCAAATTGCTTTCTCCGACCACTCCTAAATTTCTGCAACCCGGTTGGAAACAAAAACCGACAACGAGGGGTATGGGTTTTGATCCAGTGTAAAGTGATCTCGGAGTCTGTCCACAGGAAAACATTCTCAATGAGACAATTTAGCAATGGCCTGACCCGCTTATAGAGATCTGCTAAACGGTGAGCAGCACACAGCTCAAGGCGAGGTACTTTCAAACCTTCAGCAGTTTGAGTACGAACGTCAATGCACGCTCCATACGCTCGCATCGAAGCGTCAGCGAGACCATGTATTCAAATAGGGACTTGTGGATCTGTGTTGACGAATCGCGATACCTTAATTTTAGGTGTAAGCAACTGCATCGGTAGCGACTCGTCCCAATCTAATTTTCGAAGCCACAGCTCCTGCAACAACATCTTTGCCTTTGTGACCAAAGGACACAAGCAAGGGGGTCGAAGGGGGCAAGGGGGTCGAAAAGTCGAGCAGTCACCGACAAAATATTTCGCTTGGTCGCGCGAAGATCCAGGAAAGAGTCATCCAACCGAAATTGAAAGTAATCTTTAATCGGTAACCAAACCACGCCAAGGGTCTTAGTTACGTATGAGTCTGCCATAAGTGGCATTACAGCGCTATCAGATGCGGATAACTCTGGGCAATTTGAAAACCACTTTGCCAATTCAAAGTCTGCCTCTTGCCAGACCTGAAAAACTTCGTCTCGAAGACTTTGCAGGTCTTCAACGCATCCGGCGACAGTCAACAAATCGTCAACATAAAAATCATTCTGAAACCTTTGCGGCTTTTGGATGAGTTGCTTGCGCCATATCTCCTAGCCGCATTAAACACCGAATCGCCAAAAAGGGTGCTGGCGATGTTCCATATGTAACGGTGTTTAACTTAAAGATTTTCAGGGACTCAGAAGGATCTCGTCTCCATACTATGAGATGGAAGTTTCGGTCAGCTTCGTCCACAATCACTTGGTGATACATCTTTTTGACGTCGGCGCAAGGGCAAACTTATGCATTCTAAACCGAAGCAGAGTCGAGTACAGCTCCTCTTGGATAGTTGGGCCTACCATCAAGATGTCATTCAACGCTACCTGCGTAGAAGTACTCTCAACTTAGTTAAAGTACTTTGTGGCCTTAGAACGCATTGGTGCGGAATGAAATAGTGCGGAGTATTCGGAATTTTGTCATTGGTGGAGATGTGGCCCATTGAAACATTTTCCTCCATGAATTCAAGATACATCTTCTTCAGTGAAGGGTCCTTCGACAATTTCCTTTCTAGCGAAAAAAAATTTACGTTTCGCAACTTTGTATGATGAACCAAGATTATTTGGGTCAGATTTGAACGACAAACGAACCGAAAATCTACCAGACGACAATATTTCAGAATATTTCTCAAAGTGTTGTTCACAAAAATGATGTTCAGGAGCATGGGCTTAAGCTTTGGACGGCACAGGTTTGTTTTAATTGACTCCAACGCTGCCTCATGGCAACTGAGATGCAGCATTCTGTCATCCTTTGTGTTATTTTCAGAGGCTGTCTTTTGTAAGATGGAAAGCTCAGGTCCCTGCCCCTGCCAACAGAAAAAAGTTCAAAGAACGTATTTGCAGCAATAAGCATGTCTATTTTTTTATGCTTGAAGAATCATGGGTCTGCCAACTGAACTAGTGTTCACCGCTTGATCCGGATGATAGCCAGATATATTTTTCAGGATTTGAGATCATTTCCCCAACTGTTTCTAAAGCGTCTCTAGCGAAACACGAAATTAAATGATTGAATTTTTCAATATTCTGTCTTTGTCAACGAAAGTTTTAAAAATTTTGGAAGAGCGACGTTTGGCAGGCGGTATTGAGGCGGGCGATTTTCGACGGTAATTTTCTTTGTCTTTTTTAAAATTTAAATATGCATGTCTTTTTTTAAACGGCACTATCATTCAACTCTTCGCGGAAAACTTCACCCATTACTTTTATTTGATTTTGAGTAAGTGAAGCATTGTCAATGTGCGTCATTAGAATTTCTTAACGACTAGTTGAGCTAGAGAACTAGACTCACAGACAATTTACCGACAGAAGTACAAACGAGAAAGGAAGCAAACTTCGGCAAGCCGAAGTTCATATACCCTTGCAGCTATTGCAAAAATTAAATATTCTTGAAAACATTAAAATTATGATTGACTCTCCTAGTGATGCTGATCAAGAATATATATACTTTATAGGGTCGGAGATGTCTCCTTCACTGCGTTGCACACTTCTGACTGAAATTATAATATCCTTTGCAAGGGCATAAAAATCAGAATATACTTGTTTATATTAACCCTACGGCTGTACTATGCCGAACGCACGTAGTGTAGGGAAGCACACGCCAAAGCTCAAGCGTACCGAAAAAAACGAACAAGCTTTTAAGCTAACCAACAATTTTACTACTCCTGCGATCGAGAACGAAAACTACCAAAGATAACACGAAATCGCGGCAGCGGTGTCGGTGTACGTGTGTGTGTGTGCGTGACTAGCCGCTCAATTCCGAAGCAAATGCAAAACCTAACGGAGAATGATGCACTAACCGCTAACTAGGCCCAATAATATATAAGTTTGATGCTGAAAGGGCCATGAATATATAAGATTGAAGCTGAAAGGCGTAAAAAGCGAGAAAAAATTTTAGGGCAAACTGCGACACAGGGTTTTTGCCAAATTTTCTGGGACTGACACTTATATAACTCGCACTTTTTTTTAAACTTTTTTACCAATACCCATTTCACTACAACGAAAATGGGGGAATTAAGTTTTCGCTAATTTGGTCAACAACGAACTTGAACGACTTGAATAAACATGATCTGTGATTTTTTGTTTCAATTTTTTTTTTAAATATATTTATTATAATTTTCTCCACCAAAAAAATTGGAAAAAAAAATTCGAAGAAGCGTATGAAAACTTTATTGACTCCCGTTCTCGCGTTACAACAAGAAATTTTAAATAAAAGCGCCAAGTGCGCAAACAATGTGCGAACCCAATTAGGCTTTTATAATGGCTATGCAAAATGAGCTAGGTAGTTTCATAGGCAAAAAAGGGTCTCAATGAGTCTTCGAAGGAAAGTGATAAATTTTAGCAGGATTTTAGCAGTACCCTATTAAAGAAAAGCATTTCAGTGACAATATATGGGTTTTTGCTCCAATGATACTCTTGAAGTTTTTTCATAATGTCATATGTCCAGACACCTGTTTTTTCCAATTATGCCCTTATATTCTTGACGATATTTCTTTTCTTTTGAGTTCTATATGATTAGGGACTCAAGAAACATTACTTATAAAATCTGGAACTACAATTAATATGTTGTGAGGAGTTGTACAACTCCCCCACAAATAAAAGCAAGCAGTGCGAGCAATCAACCTAGCAGTTGCCAGTTACGCGGCGAATTCGTAAGAGTGTGGGAGAGTGTGGTGCCGTGTGCACAAAACGGGCCAGGAAGAGTCCGATAGAGACGGCAACAAGAGAGGGAGCGTCGGAGTGCCGGGTGCTAAAGGAAGTAACGGTACCGCACCTGACCTTGAACCCTGCTGTCGAACGGTAAAACCGATGACTTTGGACCAGGAGGCAAGGAGACGGCGATAACTAACGGTAAACAGAGGAATATTTAATATCAGTCATCAAGTATCAGTGGATCAGTTATCGAGTCACCCAATAATCAGTGAAACAACGTAAAAACCAAGTGAAGCCGTGCGGAGCCAACAAGAAGCAAGACCGCTACGTCGAGACGTTCGGGTTTTAGAGTTTGATATCGCCGAATTGAGACACTGTTAGCGGAGGTCTTTAGCGCATCACACGACTAAGTCCAGGCGCTTTGTTCTGTCTCGATTTGAGCTTAGCGTATTGCCCAGTGTGTCAGACAGTAGTGTACAAAAATAGTCCTTCCCCAAAGAGCCGTGGGCTCGAAGGGAAGTAATCAAGAACTAGTTGCCTTGCTACAAGGATCACATTAAACAGGTCTTGGTGCGACTAGCCAGGAAAGACTCGCGATCGTTCGGCTGTGGTCTCGAAAGAGTCCTAGAACGGCAGCTGGCCGTATCCCGAGAGTCAAAGACCTTGACGCGTCTGGTCATGAAGAAGCAAGAAAGAAGCAGAGCCAGGACTGCGTACAAGGGAGCAGAGCGAGGACATCGAGGACGACGAGCGTCAAGCAAGAGGCGAGGAGCAAACTATAGGTTACTTCAACATCTACAAGACCGCGGCGAAAAGGCTGGGGTTCGTCTCGCACCATGCGTTTGTCTCAGGAACTACGTTGGCGGCCTCCGGCGTACGCATGAACCGTCAGGTAAAAACTGAGCAGGCAATCGGAGCAACCGGCCGAGTACCTAAAGAGCACAGTGCCTGTTCACCCTAGTCTGAGTATGGTGACGCATCCCTAAGCCCTGATAGCCGCCAAGCCAACGGCAGCAGAAGAAACCGCGAAAACCCCGAGCAAAATTCAACGCGGAGCCCTTTCAGAGCCCACTAGATCATCAACGTGGAAAGGAGAGTGCTAATAAGCGACCAGCGAAGCAAACGATAAAGTTACCCATTTGTCATTGTCGGCCCCAGGCCGAGGGTCAAGTCTTCAAATAAAGATCCTGTGTATACTCCAAATTTCTGTGCGTTCTTGCTGGTCAATTGGGCGGTCACGTTTATATAAATTTGTTGGGACGAACACATACATCTTGTGAGATAGTAGCGCGATATTCATTGCGAGCAGAATAAACAAAATCAGTTAATTACATCTGGTGCCCAAAACATGATTGTCCTAACAGTAGAAATCAGCATATAACAGAATGGGAAAAAGATTGTATTATCTCCACAAGAAAGAGGATATCTCGAATTTGCAGCCCAGCCTGGAATTACATGAGAAGGCAGGTCATACGAAAAAGAAATACCCAAAAATGACTAACATTTGGCTTATACCAAGTCTGGGCGTGGAAAGGCGGGAAGTTGGGGTTCACTTCAAGACAGAAGACTACGCCAAAGTTGCAAAAAAAGTAAGAGAATAGTCTTTTAAATTCGGCGGCACAAAGAAGCATTTAGAATTCCTAGAACAAGTGTATTGGTCTGCAAACACATATGGGCTGAGCCTGAACATGATTCCCCGAGCAATGCAAAATGCCAACAATAAACACTGGAGAACATGGGCTGAATTCAGCGAGAGCTTTCAAACGTTTTTCTTACCGAGGGGATTTTTCTCAAAGCAGCGGAAGCAGGGTTTCACAGTGCCATATAAGACTACATGGTCGACATGCAGACAATTATGAGGCCGCTCGGCACCACAAACGAACTTTAAAGGCTAACTGCACACCGGATCTCAGGATCTCTTTGAAAACATATAAGGTAGGGGATCGGGGTCGCAGGCTGCAGTCTCGAGTTCATCGAAGAAGAGCAGCAGTTGTCCCCAGCGGTATCGATTGGTGGAAGCAACAGCAAGCGTTATTAGAAAGGAGCTGGTGGAAGAATTTCAAGATCGAGACGGCAAGATAGGTTGGCAGATGGCAGATGCATCGGGATAAACACACAGCTCGAGGTAGAGATCGAACTCGGCAACAAACGATTGCCCGTGAGCCTGCTGATCCTACCAGGAGTGGTAGACTCGCCGTTGCTCGGCGAGGAAATAAAGTGTGCTGGACATAAGGGGGTAATCCTGAGAGGGGAGGGCACAATGGATGGTTCGAGGAAAAGTTGTCAGTGACGATGGTCTAACAGACATTTGAGAGAACGGCATTAAAAAATTTTTGAATACCGAGCTCGAGGAATTTTGAACAATGCAGGAAACATCCTTCATATCCGAGCACCAAATCACTAATCAAGCAAAGGTACTCCCCAAAGCACCCGAAAGTCCAAGGGGAAACCAATGGTTAAGTCGAGAGTTTCTACAACTGGAATGCATAAAGCACTAGAAAAGCCAGTACAGCTCCTCGATCGTCATGGTGAGGAAGAAGGCAGCCTAATAAGGACTGTGTGTCGATTTTAGGCAGATAAACGCCAAGTGGATAAAAGACGAGTACCTAATGCCAAGGATTAATTACATACTGGACCAACTCAGGGAAGCAAGATATACAGAAGCCTGGATTTGAAAGATGGCCTTTGAAGAAAGCAGCAGGCAATGCACTGCATTCACAGTGCCAGGAAAGGGAAACTCAGCTGCATAGCTTTGATGCCATCCGTTGCTTTCGGTTTCCCGCGAGTATTCCACACTGTGTGGGTTGATTTGAAACCTGGAGCTTTCAAGTTGCTGACAGTCTTGCCTAATCTCATACTAATGCTAATCGCCTCTGAATGCTGAGTTACCAGCTGCGGTCAGTAGTGTGATCATTAACAGAATAATATTCGGAAAAACAACAATAAGAAACCTCTTATTGGAAATGCTCCTAGTTGTGGGGAATTCGAAGTTCTGCCCAGCAATGCCTTCTTACATGTTGATTTAATCCCCGTAAGCACAAAGCCAGGGGCTTTGTGAAAATTTGTGTCTTAGAAGCTGCATATTAATGCTGAAGGTATTTTTTGCGATGCACTAGTCAAAAAAGGCGTGAATATTTCTTCGCTTAAATTTTTAAACTTCAAGTTGGAGGTACCAGACGTGCATTTCCCGACTGTTTTCAGTGGAGATTTTACCGAACAGAGTAAAATTGAGTCGATTCGTAAACCGAAACAAACCCACTATCGGAGTGCGTTGCTAACCATCAACCACTTTTAATTAAGTTGACTTGTCATTTTTTTCGGGATAATATTTCTAATTTTAACTGGAAGGAGATACTTTGAACATTTTTTGTCTTCTCTCTCTACTATTATCAATAAGTATGCTAAAGACATCCAAAAAACGTAGATACAAGTTTAATAAGCGTTATGCTGTAAGCGGGGATTCTGTAGACTTTGATCGGTAAAACCAACATAAGCGCAAACTCGAATTTAAAATAAATTTGTAAACAGACAATACGTTGCAGGTGTGGAAACTGATTACCAACCCTAAATTATTTTAAAGAACAACATCGCACATTCCTTCCCGTATGTGGCTTGAAAACGAATCAGCTTTCTCTGACTTGGGGGAGGCTAATTTATCGCAAAGTTTTTTCATCCCACTTTAAGTCAGCAAAGTATGTGACAACGTCTGGTCTCCCTAAAGCAAACGCTCTAGGTCCGTTATTCTTCATTACATTTATTAAGGATATAAGCCACTGCATTCAAAATTCCGAGATTTTGTTATTTGCTGACGGTCTCAAAATATTTAAGTCTATTAACTCAGTTTTGGATAAAATTACTTAAACAGATTCGGTAATTGGTGCTCCTGTAATTTACTGTTTTTTTGTTTCGTACAGTAAAAGGTTTAATAATGTGCTTCGCTCGTATTGTATTGATACTGATTCTCTGGCCTCAAGAAATGAATCCCTGGACTAAGGAGTAAAGTTTGATTCCATATTTCTACAATAGCATACCACCTCACATGTTCCTGGATCCGAGCTTCCCTAGAGACTCTGTTAGTTTTCCATGATGATTAGTTAAGTCCTAGTTAAGTCTTAAATAAGTAGCCAGGTAAAGATTGCTCTGTTGTCGAAATAAATAAATAAATAAATGCCACCACACGGTGTATCAACACAAAATCATTGTGATAAGACGCGCTTTGGAAAACACAGACGGAACCTGAGAGAGGTCTTTCGACGCCTAAGGCAGGCTAACCTCAGGATAAATCCCGAGAATTGTCAATTTTTCAGAAGCGAACTGCTGTACCTGAGTCACCGTGCTGAAAACCAAGGAATCGGGTTTGATCCAGAAAAGGTAGCAGCAATTGCCAATTTGAAGCCACCTTCAACCGTCCGGGAACTACTTCAATATCTTGGCGTAGCTTCTTGGTACAGACGTTTCGTGCCAGACCACTCAACGATTTACTGCCTCCAGAGCACTAGCAGGCCTTTGAAGAAGTAAAGGCAAAACCCGTGGCCGACCCCGTACTGGCATGCCCGGATTTCGAGAAAACATTCGTGTTACAGACCGACGCCAGCGATTATGGTGTAGGGGCAATCCTGACGCAAGAAACAGAGAACGACGAAAAGGTCATAAGGTGTGCACATGAAAAAAAGATGAAAAGGGACTTAGGCAACAAGCAAACGGTATCAGCGTCAAGCGCAGGCCAGAGCCAACCGCTTGAATGCCGCGTCGCACTATACTGTGAAATAAACGGCCGTAGGCCAACAACAATCCGTAGCGTCGGCGGACTCTTTACTGAATGCGTAAGCCCAAAACCAAAAGGGATCTCTCGAGAGCTTTACCGTAGCATGCCAATTCTGAAAAAACACACAAAAACACACACAAACGAGTATAATAAAAAATATAAAATACGCTAAAGCTGACCCGCAACCTAAAACAAGAGAACGTAAATAACGGGTCGCAGGTAAACAAACCACTTGTTAAATAAATGCAATCTATGAAGCGAAAGAGAGAATAAGTAAAAAATAAAAAATTAGTAGGAAATTGCTCTTACCATATGCTCAGGGACGGGGCGCTTTCATTAATAATTGGTACTGGACGATCGATGGGCAGAAAATACTGGAAATACCAGCATAACACACTACCGAATATCACTATCATCGGATGGCAACGCCACGCCACGATGGTCAACGGAGTCGATATCGATCAAGAACGCGACAAATTTGTGAGGGGAACTCCAAAAGTATATGGAGAAACATCTTGGGCTGGAAATTCAAAGCCTGGAAGGGGGAATCGAACTTTACTAGGAGCTGTGAGCTTCGAGGAAACCATTTGGAGGATTAAGATAGCTCAAAAGCTACAAGTTAACAGGGATAAAAGCTAGAGAGCACGAGAAGGAGAGACGTCGAGGGAAGGATGAACACGAGTATAAGGAACTTAAAGATAACAAGGCAGAAAGAACTAGTCTCTTTTTCGTTCCCAAAGAAAGGGGAGAATGTGAGGAGTGGAATAACTTCCCACAAAAAAAAAGCAAGCAGTGCGAGCAATCACGCAAGCAAGGGCCTATCGGGCCAGATACGCCGCGAATTCTCCAGTAATAAGGTAAGTGTGGCAGGAGAGAGTGGTGCCGTGTGCCCAAAAAGGAACAGGAAGAGTCCGAGAGAGATAGCAACAGGAGAGAGAGAGTGTCGAAGTGCCGAGTGCAAAAGAAAGTAAAGGGACAGCACCGAACTTCGGACCCTTCTGTGGTGCCGTGTGCAGGGAGCGAACGGGCGAACGGTAAAACCGTGGAATTTGGACCAGGAGGCAAGGAGACACCGATAACTAACGGTAAACAGAGGCCTATGTAAGCAGGCGGAGCGCAGGAAGTTGGATCAATCGCTTATTACCAGTCAAAAAATACCAGTCACCAAGTATCAGTAAACGAGTACCCAGTAATTAGTGAAACAACGTTAACATCAAGTGGAGCCGTGAGTTTGAGTTTTAGCTTAAGTCTCCGAATTGGGATACAGGTAGCGAGGTCCTTAAGGCTGCACACGACTAAGTCCAGCCGCTTTGTTATAACTTCTGTCTTGATTTGAATTTGGCGTATTGCCTAGCGTGTCAGGCATAGTTGTCCTTCGACAAGAAACCATCGGAAGTTGTCAAAAACAAGCTACAAGGATCGCATTGGCGAAGGAAGAACTCGCGTTCGTTCGGCAGCTGACCAAATCCCGAGAGCAAAAGACTCCTCTGAGTCTGCTATAGAAGAAGCAAGCAAGGAGCAGAGCCAGAACATCGTACCGGAGAGCAAAGCGAGAACATCGAGGACGATGAGCATCAAGCGACGGTCGAGAAGCAAGCTACGCTTTCTTCAACATCTACAAGTCCGCGGCAAAAAGGCTGGAAGCGTTCGTCTCGCACCATGCGTTTGTCTCAGGAACTACGCTTACGCATGAACCGTCAGGTAAAACCTGAACAGGCGTTCGGCGTGACCGGCCGGGAAAGAGCAAGGGACAGGATGGCAGTTTTGCGGAGTAAACACCGTTAATGTCGCTTATAGCTAAGCTTTAGGAGTGTTCACGTAAAAAACCGAATACATCTTATAAAAAATAGGGCAATTATATAACTTTCAATTTGCAATGTTTACATTCAATTGGTTGTACTAGTTTTAATTCAAATAGGACCTTAATTAACTATTTTTTGTTATCTTTGCAGGATAAAATGAAAACTATGAACCAGTTTTTGTTCATAAACAGTAGCTATATGGCTGTCTTAGGCCTTAGTTAAAGCCTTAGTCAATTTTTAAGAAACCAAAGACTATCTAGAACCACCAGAACTTAAATGTTTCTGTCGGAAACGAGAATTTCAAGTGATGTACATTTTAAATACTTTTATGACAGTCTAAAAAATATCGATGGTGGTGACTGGGACTCAACCATCGATACTATGGATGGTACCATTGATTTTTTTGCAGCTCTAGACGGTAGACGGTAAATTGTATACAGAGGTTTATATGAATTGAGTAGAAGGTGGAACATTAACGAAGTCAACAAGTACAAGAAGTTATCGACAAAAGTGTCCATTTTTGAGTGTCAAAAAAAAAAGGTTTATGAACACATAGCGGAGGGACTCTCATGTGTCGAAAACAATTGTGTAAGGCCCAGTATTCAAGCTACCAAAGACAAACTTCTAAAAATGCTTCTCAAAATAAAGCTATCGACTATGGAACCACCAGTCTCTGCTTTGGTTTAAATTATAAAAATAATTTAATAAGTCAGTAGCGCACTAAATCTTTCGTTACAGATGACAACATTTTATAAATTTCATGGCGAAGTTTGACAACAGAGCAGTCAGAGAGGATTGGGATGTCCTAGCCTATTGAGCACTAATGTTGAAGCAACAGCAGCCGTAAGCATTAGTTTAGAAAATACATTTTTTTGTTCAAAATCCGCATGTTTAGTTTACTTTTAGTTTTAGTTTTAGTTTAACTTTCTTGTTAGCTGTGTTAATGGGTAAAACTGTCCTTTAATATCATTTTAAGCAAACCATCCAAAAGTACTGGCAATTCGCTTCTGTTAAACCCAGTTCGCTAAATATTTTAAACATATAAAACTTACTCAACATTTTAGCAACGGGTTTTTAAACCAATATTTTGGTACACAGAGATCTCAATGTACAAGTAGGTGTGGAAAGATGTAAAATAAATTGATTTTCAAAAAATGTGTTTGAGTAATCAAATTTGTAATTCGTACATTGAAAAACTTGAAAGCTATATGGATGAAACTTTTTGAAAAGTATTTTTTTAAAGGGTAAGTGTTTTTTATTTTGTTTTTAAATTCTATACCATCTCTAGAATATTGTCCTAAAATTTTTTTATCCGAATGATAGTCTTGGAGATACAGCTTTAAAAAGTTATGCGCTCGCTCCCCAATTTTATTTTTAACTTTAAACGCGATTTTCTCGAATTTCTCGCGAACTACTCAACCGATCGTAATAAAATTCTTTATATGTCTTCGAAATATAATTTACATTATAATTTATTGACGATGTATTTTTTGTTTCAATTATTTCTATTTTAAAAAATTAAAAACAACGATAAATTTTCACCAATATTCACAGTTTGTTTGTAAAAATGTCTGTCAAAAATAATATTTTAATTTTTTTTCTTTGTTGAAGACCTAGTTTAGGGTCAGATGATCTTTAAAAAAATAAGCTGTCCTTGCAAAGAGACCTTTTTCCGGAATTGGCGTCGTAATTGCCAAGTATTGCAATTTTCGGAAAGTTACCAGAATATACTTCATGCTTCGTTGAAAAGTTGGAAGAGGCAGACCGCAGGCGATGGAAGGCTATTCGACCTGTTAGTGGAGTTTAACTCTAAATGAGGTAAAAATCGCACCTTCAACATATAAAATATCTGATATCAAAATTTGTGTCGAAAATTAATAAGTATTCGACTACATAAAAACGCTTTTTCCATTCGCACCGCTTCATCCAGGTATTTTGTCCACACAGGAATTTTTTTGACAAATGGGAACATTATATAGGGAAACTATATAAAAAATGAAAATATATAAAAACAACGATATTTTGATTTTTATGCTTTTATGTTTAACAATCAGCTATTTGATTTCGTGGTCTGATTTCAATAAAATTAGAACTGTAATTCGGAAACAATAAAAAACATTACTTTGAATCGAAGTATATTCAAATCAATTGAAAAACAGCCCAATTATAATTTTTTCATATGTTTTCCCGATTTTTCATATTTCAATATGATATACATGATATGATATAGTCGTCCGATCCGGCTCGTTTCAACTTCTAATAATAGTTTTAAAACGGATGGGCTAGTTTGCGTAGAAACGAGTGGACAAACGATCGGACATGGCTAGATCGACTCTCATAATGATGCTTTCAGGGTAGGGAATGTGTCCTTCTGACTTTAAACAATAATTAATATTTTACAATTATTTCATGAAAATGTTTCTTCCTTTAACCTGAAACTACTTGGTCCTCAAGAACTAGTGGGATGGTTCGAAGGGAGGCTTAGCTGAGGCCACCAGGCGGGTCGCAGGTTGCGGATAGCGAACGACCTTCTGGGAAGGTTAGTTGCGAATAAGCGTAAGCAAATAAGCAACCCCGGACAAACAGCGGGTATACCGATGGAGGTATACCGACAAGACGCTTGTTTGGCCGTCTTAACACCGTAGCCTTACACACCCCCTCCCTCACGACTACCTACCTCCATCCTATCCCCCCACATCTCACCTCGGTGCCGGACTAAGGTGTCATTCGACCCGTGCCGATAGTCAGCCTGGCTGGGGGCCCGAGTTAACAAATAGCCCAGTCGCAAACGGAGGGTTCAGGCAAGTGGCGACCGTCTGTCCTAAGTACGCCTTACCCGGGTACAGCGGATCTCTGCCCGGGCGGACTACATACTTCTCCGCAGCTCGTGGGACCCCATGAAAAGAAACAAAGCAATAAAAATCCCGCAGGATATCCCTGCAACCGGTGTCGCAAGACACTTTGAGGAAAGATCCCTCGAAGGCGACAGACCTAGGCGGCAGCGCAACCGCCTAGGACTACACCAGCAGCCCAGACATTCCCAGCCAGGGAGCGTGGGGTGCCAGCAGGAGCTACCCTGCCAGCACGCCCACCTCTCGCATCTGATAGGCCAACCTCTATCAGACAGCTGAAGAAGCAGGACGCTCTTCCAGCCCTGGGACAGCCCGGAGGACTGGACGACCCCAACAGGCGTGGCCTGCCAGGGTCAAAGGTAAAGTGGTACCTGAGGTACCTCATGCAGGGCATGACACCAGAGGAGGCCTTGAAGAAGGCAAAGGAGCCGAGGGAGCAGCCGGCATTGGGGACAGCACCGGTTGGTAAACGGCTGAACACCAGCCGCACACCACCGACGGACACCCCCAAAAGGTCTAGGCACGGCCCGGGGGCTAGTGAGACGTCCTCACGGGTCCCTGAGCAAGAGGGGCCTAGCACATCAGCAGCAGCGGCAGAAAAGGCAAAAGTGCGGGCCAGGAAGATACCTTCCCAGCCCCATCAAAACCAGAAGCCGACAACCGCTGGAGGAAGACCCTCTAGCTCGGCACCGCCGGTCATCGGACCCCGTCCGACTTACGCGGAGGCTGCCAAGAAAGCCACCCTCATCAGGGTGGCTATACTCCCGGAGGCTTTCCCGGCGGCCAGCCTGACCGCAGAGGAACTATCCGGGCTTCAGGAGTCGGTCATGGACGAGATGCTCACGTCAGCGTGGAGCGGTCCCGTCGTGTTCAGGGGAATCCACTTCAGGGTGGGTTACCTGATTATCGACTGCCTGGATGAAGGCTCAGCTGAGTGGCTCAAGATTGCCGTACCTCAGCTGCGGACGTGGAAGGGAGTACCCCTAGAGACCCGCACGGGAGCAGACATCCCGGCAGCATACAACGCCACGTTGTTCTGCCCGAGGAGCTCCGACCGGACCAATGAGGAAATATTGGCCTTCATTGGTTTCCAAAACCGGGTCGAGACGGACGCCTGGAAGGTCATCTCCAGGAAGAACGACGGAGCTGGTGCACTCCTGGTCGTAGGGATGGACCAGACCGGAAGGGATGAGATAGTGGAGCGTGACCACAAACTCAACTTCCGGTTTGGCCACGTCACCGTGAGCGGTCTGAAAAAGACCAAGAGAGCTCCGGAAGAGACGCCCAATGACGGCACATGCAAGGCTGTCGAGGATACCCTCGAACAACCGAATGTGGAGCCGAAGTCACAGCGTGGTGAACAGGATGAACAATCCATCACCAGCATGGACATTGGGGACGACCAAGGGGATGGACACCCTATGTCATCCCAAGAGCTGGCCCAGGAGCTCCTCCTGGACGAAAGCTGCGAAGAAGCCGAGGTTACCGTGATAGCCGGTGGTGGAGAGACTTGCTCTCTCTCTTCACCAGACCTCACGGAGCATCAAACCTCGGAGTGATGGCTGCAACAAGCAGCACTCGGCTAGCCCAGGTAAACATCCATCGGGCCAAAGCAGCATCTGCTGTCTTGGCGAGGATGTTCACCTCCCAACACCTCGGGCTAGCCCTTGTACAGGAGCCATGGTGGCACCATGGCATAAAAGGCCTGTACACGAAGGACACTAAGGTAATATGCGATCCAGGAGGATCACCTCCCAGATCATGCATCGTTATAAGGAAAGATATCAATTATAGTATCTTTTCAGAGTTCATGAGCAGAGACTGCGTCGCCGTAACCATCAACGGCACAGAAGCTGCACCGAAACTAGCAGTGGCCTCCGCCTACTTTGCCGGGGAGGAGGCCTGTCCACCGCCAGGAATACCCGGGCTAGTAGACCACTGCCGGACGAACAAGATCCCCCTCATCATAGGATGTGATGCCAACGCACATCACGTGATCTGGGGTAGCACGGATGTCAACAACAGAGGTGAGCAATTACTAGAATTTATTTTAAACAATAACCTAGAGATCTGTAATGTCGGCGCCAGGCCGACATTTGTTACTAGGGTACGAGAAGAGGTGCTAGACATAACTCTAGTAACCAATTCTTTTAAACCCCACATTAAGAACTGGCATGTGTCACCAGAAGAATCAATGTCAGACCACAGGACAATTTTGTTTGAAGTAGCCTTCTAAACAAAAAGATGTAACCCTAAAAGAAACCCCAGAAAAACAAACTGGGACAAATTCAGGTCAACTCTAGAGCTCAATCTTTCCAACGAACCGTCAGGATACCCTAGACATCCCTTGGAATTAGACAGAGCAGTAGACAACCTGGGCCACAAGATAGTAAATGCCTTTGAAGACAGTTGTCCTCTAGGTAGACAGAGGCGGGAAACAGACGCACCATGGTGGAATGCTAGTCTTGAACGACTACGAGTAACCACTCGGAAGCTTTTCAACAAACCAAAAACTGATAGAAACTGGGAACTATACAGGCAAAGCCTGACGCTCTACAACAAAGAGATCAGGAAGGCCAAACGGAAAAACTATAGGAACTTCTGTGAGGCAATAAGTAACGTCAACGAGGGCGCGAGACTGCAAAAAGCAATGGCTAAAAGTGCAGCGGATAGTAATTTAGCCCTGAGGAAAGGGAATAACACCTTCACCTCCACGGATCGGGAGAAATTAGAATTGCTATTTGACACGCATTTCCCGGGGAATACTCCCACTATGGGAAACGCAAGGCGTGATCAACATAGAACCCCTAGGACAGTAGCCAGTGACTGGGCAACAGCCAAATCTATAGTTACGCCCGAGAAACTCAAATGGGCTATTGGAACCTTCCAACCATTTAAATCACCGGGATTAGACATGATCTCTCCAGCTTTCTTAGAGCAGGGGCAGGAACTACTCCTAACCCGCCTAAGAAGACTAATGGTGAGCAGCCTAGCCCTTGGGTATATCCCAAGTGCATGGTGCAGCGCTAGGGTGGTCTTCATCCCCAAGATCGGGAAGAAAGACATCACCAGCCCAAAGTCCTTCAGACCTATCAGCTTAACTTCGTTTTGTCTTAAAACGCTGGAAAAACAACATCAGAAGAACAGCTCTCAGAGACTGTCCGCTGCAAAACACACAGCATGCATATAGAGCAGGCCGTTCAACAGACACTGCACTTTATCAACTATGTCGCACCCTAGAAGGGGCAATTGACAGCAAAGAAATAGCTATCTGTGCCTTTCCAGACATAGAGGGAGCCTTCGACAACACATCACATGATGCAGTTCGAGCTGCCCTGTCCAGAAGGAACATAGACACTACTACGAGCAAATGGATTGGCAACCTACTTGAATCCAGGCAAGCAACATGTACACTGGGTTCGGAAAGAGTGACAATTGCTACCAGCAAAGGCTGCCCGCAAGGAGGAGTACTGTCCCCTTCTCTATGGAGCCTGCTAGTAGATGACCTTCTCAGCAAGCTTGCTGGAAAAGGAATTCAATGTCAGGGATACGCCGATGACATCGTGATAATCGCCAGAGGCAAATTTGAAGCGACACTCTGCGACATCGTCCAACTCGGACTAAGGACAACGCTAGACTGGTGCAGGGAGGTTGGACTCAACTTAAATCCTGCTAAAACAGTCATCGTTCCTTTCACAAGGAAGTACAAACTACAGAGAATGAGACAAATCTCACTGCTAGGAACTCCTATAGAAACTAGCCGAGAGGTTAAATATCTAGGAATCACGTTAGATAGTAAACTGACTTTCGCTTCCCATGTCCAAAAGACATTGGAAAAGTGTTACAGAGCACTCTATACCTGTCGGAAAATTGCTGGGAAATCCTGGGGAACCAGGCCTCAGATAATACGATGGCTATACTTAATGATCGTGAGACCAATCCTCACTTACGGAACACTTGCATGGGGCAAACGAGCTAAGCTCATCAGCATGCAAAACCAGCTAGGAAAACTACAAAGACTTGCCTGCGTATGCATGACAGGGGCAATGAGAACCTGTCCTACAGCTGCCTTAGAAGTTTTGATGGAGCTAACACCACTCCACTATGTGATTGATATCCAACGCAAAGCTACACTCCTGAGAATAAGCACTGAGTGCACAGGTAGTGGTTGCATTCTAAATAACAGGAATGCGACTAATTTGTTAGGTGAGGTGCCCCTAATACTCCACCCTAGGGATGAAATGACAGCCGAACTAATCTTCGAGCAGAACTTCACAGCACACCTAGGCAATAAGAAAGATTGGACCACACTGTCTGAAGTGCATCCGATGGCTAAACACACCATTGCATGGTACACAGATGGATCCCTGACACAACAAGGCACGGGCCTTGGAGTGGTAGGGCCTCGCATAAAATACCACGAATCCCTTGGCCAATACACCAGCATATTCCAGGCTGAGGTATGTGCCATTGGACGTTGTGCAGAGCTCAACATACAGCGTGGATACAAGGAAAAGGACATATCGATCCTTTCGGACAGCCGAGCAGCAATTACTGCTTTACATAGTAACAAAATCACATCGAAGCTAGTCCTAGAGGTGAAGAGTAAGCTAAATATACTGGGCAGCCGAAACAGGCTGGCCCTCAGACGGATTCCGGGACATAAGGATATATCCGAAAATGAACTTGCCGATAAAATGGCAAAACTAGGAGCCGAACAGCCCCTGATAGGCCCAGAGCCCTACTGTGACATAGGGAGGCACACCATAAAAGAATACCTTAGGAAAGAGGAAGGCGCCATGAGATAAGAACACTGGAGAAATACCCCAGGCCTAAGGCAAGCCAAAACTCAAATAAATAACTACAACAAGAGAGGTTCAAGGAACTTATTCAACTAGGGAAAAATTCACTTAGGATCGTTACCGGATTACTAACCGGGCACTGTAAACTGAAAAGTCACCTAGGTAAGATGGGAATAACCAGCAGTAGAACTTGCAGATTCTGCGACATAGAGGACGAAACCTCTAAACACATCATCGCAGACTGTCCGGCGTTAGCAAGTATAAGATGTAAAATCTTGGAACCAAGACTCTTAAATTGCATGAATTAAATACTTTTGAAAACATTTAAATTATGATTTACTTGAGTATATGCTGAAATACATTGAAACTATGATTTATTTTATATATTTTTATTATTTCTATGGGAGCTATATGATATAGACGTCCGACTTTGATAAAAATTTAAACCATAATTCTGAAATAATTAAAAATTGCTGTATGTCGAAGAACTAAAGAAAAAATTAAAAAACAGCAAAGTTATAATTTTTTTCATTTATTTTTCCGATTGTTCCTATGGGAGCTATATGCTATAGTCGTCCGATCCGGCTCGTTCCGACTTATATACTACCTGCAATAGAAAGACAACTTTTGGGAAAGTTTCATGCAGATAGCTTTAAAACTGAGAGACTAGTTTGCATAAATAAACGGACGGACAGACGGACGGACAGACGCACATGGTTAGATCGACTCTACTAGTGATGCTGATCAAGAATATATATACTTTATAGGGTCGGAAACGTTTCCTTTAATGCGATGCAAACTTCTGACTGAAATTATAATACCCTCTGCAAGGGTATAATAAACTACTATATGCGTATCGAACAATTAAGTTCCGCGTATACAAATAAAATCATTAACTTGCTACTGATATAGTGACTCCTAGTTGGTTGCGTATATATATATATATATATATATATATATTATTTTCGTTTAATTCCAGAAAAACTATTTCAAGACAAAAGGTAATTTATACATATTTCATAAATTTAAATTTTTTGTTTTGTGAGCTCGTTTTGTTTATTTGTGTGCTGTCTTTTTTCTCTCTTCCTTTTAATTCTTCCTAAGGTGGACTTACATTTACATACAAGTTATGTTTTTAGGGTGGACACAAATTAAGTGAATAAAAATTTTAAGAAAAATAAACATAAATTTAAATAATTAGACATTACATAAATAAAAAATTTAATGCTTTAATTAAAAAAAAAATATTTTACAAAACACACACAACTAATATAATTTAAAATGAGGAGAATTTCGCGGTCAAATATTCACCGTTTAACGAAAAAACAAAAGGAAGAGTTTCATCAATCGGCTGCTAGAGCTCTTACTTTTGATACAGAAAATAATTCTGGAAATGAATGCACAAATTTATGTGAACCTGAATCGGATAAAAGTGCATCAAACTATTCTTTTGAGTATGATACCTATTAATCTCCTTGAAAAATTATTAGAATGGTACCATAATAATAATGTTACTGGAGTTCAACTTGATAAACTTTTAAAAATGTTTGAATTCGGAAAATCTAGATCTTCAGTAGGATATTAAGTCCAAGTTTGATAATGGAGCTTAATTATGGCGGTACAAGGGACGGGGAGGGTTTTGCGTCCCACATTCATTTAAATGAAACATTATTCGGTAAGTGTTTTACAAACTTACAATCATATTTTTAAAAAATTACATATTTCTTTCTGAATTATGTTTTATATTATATTTTCTCATTATTATATTTTTAGAGTCACAAAGGAGGGACGGCTACCGCTTCACCGACCACATAAAAAACCTTTGACTGGCCCTTCTCTAGGACTAAGAACAAAACTTACAAGGCTAAAATATAGCAGAAATGATAAGAGAAGAAAAAAACGACCCGGAGTAATTATAGTAACTATAATTAATTACAATAAATTTTAAATCAAACGTTTATAAGAAAAATTAAATAAATAAAAATTGGAATTGGAAAAAGAATCGGTTCCCAATAGCTTTTTTGGGAACGATAATATTTGCATTCTTGGGTAAGACTATTAGAAGGCATGTTTTGGAAACATTCTAAATGTGTTCTTGTGGAAGGAATCAATATTCATTCTTTAGATGTGTTTCGCAATGCTTGCTTTGGAAGCTATCCAGAAAGGTTCCCGAGGAACGGTTCTAAGTTCATTCTAACAGTGCTGTATAATGCTTTCTTCGTAAAGTACAAATGGAAGGGAAAAGCGAGCGTTTCCGAAGTTGAAACAAAGGAAAGGGAGCTTTTAGGGATCTGGAATGCGTTTTTCGCATGCAAAGGAAGCGTAAAAGAACACATCCTGGAAGCGTGTTTTTTCCGACTGGGAATTGTAATGAACTTTGTTGCTTTTATGCGCGACATGCTCGCACATGCTTTTTTGGCGCGCTGCAAATGCACAAGCCGAAAATCAGACAAGGCGAATATCATATACTTAGAAGAATGACAACATGAAAGAAAACAATTTGAAGATTGCAGTTGCTTTGACTTATTATTTTGCGATCTCTATTTACTCTTGCCAACTAAATTCAAGAATTCATTTGGCACCAAAAATTATGTATACGATTGTCGCTCACAATTGTAAAAAGTCTACATAGCAATAGACGCAGTTACTTTTTGGTACCGCCTTTCTATGCGCAAAAAAACGAGTAAAAAAACAACGCATAATTTTTTGATGCGGCGTTTTGACACACGAGCTTAGAAAAACATTGTTTGTGTACGGTGTACTTGTTGTTTCTGTGCACCAATGCATATCCTTGATACATACATATCTTAATATGTACCGTATATTTCTTTTGCGTGAGAAATTCATCAGGCTTTCATACATAAGTACGCCGATTGCGACGAAGTGTTTATTTGCCGATGATTGGTCTATTTACATATACACATATGAGGACCTACGCATATATATTGTAGTAATAAGAACTAAGTAAGCAACTTCTCTTAATATAAACATGGCCAAAGTAGTTTTAAGTTATATAGTTAAGTTATATTTTAATGTGTGTGTAACCCTGGATATATTTGTGTGTGCTATCCCTGGTTTGTAAAAGTATCGATGTGTTTTGCATCCCTAAAAAAACGCACTAACGAAGAAGAGGGATTCATTCGAAAGAGCGTGGCCGGGTCGATCGAAAGTAAAGCTGAATAAAAGATAATTAAATTAAAGCAGAACAAAGAACACTATAATTCAGAAGTGGTATATGAACCTAACCAAGTTATATTGGAATAGGAAAATATCTGTTAACATGGCATCGCATTAATCTCGGCGAACTCAAATTAATGGAAATCAAAAGTTTCTGTGAAAAACTTGGCTTGTCCACAAAGGAAAACAAAGCCACACTAATTGCGCAGTTAAGTGCTGTACTGAAATTGCTCCGTAGTTGTACTATGAAAATGTGGAGTCTACGAAAGGTGGAAGCGAAATTGGTGTTGAGATGGCTGTCGCCAATGCAGCCAACAACAACAACGATGAACAAGACGGTGAGATGGCTGTCGCCAATGCAGCCAACAACAACAACGATGAACAAGACGGTGAGATGGCTGTCGCCAATGCAGCCAACAACAACACCGAAGAACAAGAACAAGTGATAAACCATTTCGGTGTCCCCCTCGAAGATTGTCTTACGCAGAAAAGTCCGAAGATCAAAAAAGAGAATTTAGCCACTGGGTATATACGGCCAAGTGAATCTGAAATGTGTTGTCAATTGTTCTTGTAAAGAAAAAGACAGGAGAACTTAGAATGTGTGTCGATTACCGTCACCTTAATAAGGTTACTCTTAAAGATATGGATGGGATAAAAGCGAACGAAACGCATTAGGTCTTTTTCAGTGCCTTCGAAAGTCAGCGAGGTCTCAAGCTTTATAGGATTATGCTCTTATTTCAGAAGATTTATTAAAATTTGTTCTATTATTGCAAAGCCACTTTACGATTTAACCAGAAAAGACAAGAAGTTCGCTTTTAATAAAGAAGAACTATATGCATTCACTATACTTAACGAAAAGTTAAATGAAGCTCCAATTTTATGATACAAGAGATGAGACAGAGTTGCACTGTGATGCAAGCTCATTAGTTTATGGCGCAAAGGAAAAGGGATACAAAGGAAAAGGGATAACAAAATAACATTGTCTTTTTAATTTTTCGAAACGTACAACCGATGTGGAGTCAATGTACCACAGTTTCGAGTTGGAAACTTTAGCAATAATAAACGCATTAAAAAGATTTCGAGTTTATGTGCAAGGAATTAGATTCAATATTGTGACTGTTTGCAATTCATTAACTTTAACTTTTAATAAAAAAGAATTAAATCCTCGTATATCAAGATGGGCTTTAGAGCTTCAAAACTATGACTACGAGCTTGAGCTCAGATCGAGAAAAAGAATGCAACATGTGGACGCACTGAGTCGAAGCAATTCTTGTAATTGAAACAAATACTTTCGAAGAAAATCGAATTATATGAGGAAGAGATGAAAATATAATAGAGTTAAAGAAATTTTATTAAATCAACATGATGATATGAACTACGAAATGGTGTCGTGTATAAGAAAAGTAACAATAGGCTACTGTTTTGTGTTCCACAGTCAATGGAAGAAAATATTCTGTACAAATACCATGACGAAATGGGGCAAAGTAACGGGAAATTGACAAAGTAACGGACCTCATAAGTAAGAGTTATTGGTTTCCAGGTATAAGAAAAAAGTTTAGATTCGCATGAAGAACTGCCTAAAGTGTATAGCATTTTCTAATAAAACAGTTAAAACTGAGGGTTTTTTACATCCTATTCCGAAAGGTACAAGTCCATTTGAAGTCATTCATATTGATCACTATGGTCCGATAAATAGCAAGGAAACGAATAAGAAGCACATAGTAGTAATAACTGACGCATGTACAAAATTCACCAGATTATATCCAACCAAAACAACTTGTTCCAAGGAAGCAATAGAAGCGTTACAAAACTATTTCAGATCGTACAGTAAACCTAAAAACATAATATCTGATCGAGGCAGCTGTTTTACGTCAAAGGAATTTGAGGAGTTTGTTGAACTAAACAATGTAAGGCATGTTAAAATAGCAACAGCTTCGCCACAAGCTGACGGGCAAGTAGAAAGAGTCAAGAGAGAATAATCAACCATGGCACAAAGTTTTAGACAAAGTAGAGTTTACAATGAATAACACAAAAAACCGAAGTTTGAATCAATACCCAAGTGTAATGTTGTTTGGGGTTAGGCAGAGTGGTTTCTATATTGATAGTTTAAAAAAAATTGTATCGATGAAAGTCAAGAAATTTTGCACAAAGACCTAAACGAAATACGACTACAAGCTGATATATGCCAGAAAAAAAAAACGACAATTATAAAATAAATAAATATGGCCAAAGTAGCTTTGTTACTAGTAGTAAGTCAACGAGTATCGGGAGATCCTCATAGTCAGGACAGCCGAATTGTAGTAATAAGAACTAAGTAAGCAATTACTCTTAATTTATAAAAGTAGTAGTAGCAAAAGTAGTTTTAAGATATATAGTTAAGTTATATTTTAATGTGTGTGTAACCCTGGATATATTTTGTGTGTGCTATCCCTGGTTTCTAAAAGTATCGATGTGTTTTGCATCCCTAAAAAAACGCAGGAACGAAGAAGAGGGTTTCATTCAAAAAAGCGTGGCCGGGGCGATCGAAAGAAAAGCTGAATAAAAGATAATTAAATTAAAGCAGAACAAAGAACACTATAATATATATATTTATAGTTCCGAGGCTGGCAAAATTAAGTCGTTTTTCTGTCGCTAACTTATGTCACTTTAAAGCTACAAAGCGACATTATTTTGCGCGATCTTATGTCGTTTAGAGAATTCATTTGGCATCAAAAATTATGTATGCGGTAGCCGCTCGCAACCGTAAAAAGTTTACATAGCACTAGACGCAGTTACTTTTTGCTACCGTATAGAAACAACGCACAAAAGAAACAAAATGATGTCCGCGGCTGGGGAAATTCGCGCGAAATTATGTCGTTTTAAAACGGCGGAATTATGTCGACGGAATTTTTTCGGCCAAATTATGTCGGCGGAATTATGTCGGCCGAATTATATCGGCGGAATTATGACGCTACAACGCACAGCACGTGTTAAAAGGGTTTCCATTAGTAAAACAAATTTTTTGACACTTGAGAGTTATTGAAAACGTATTATAAGTTTGGCAACAATTGTTCCTCAAAGTAAGCTCACTCTGTTACTAAAGATGTATCTCTGTTTTTTATGCGCATACGCACGTAATAACGACATTGCCCTCTCCGTTGAAGTTTCTAATACCTAAAACGCAAACATTTCCTTAAACAACATATGGGCCCAGGCACGTACTTAAAGGAAAGGCGTACCGTTTTTATACCCTTGCAGAGGCTATTATTGGTTGGGAGAGTAATATATCTCTAATTAAGCTATCTTTATTATTATTTAATATTAATTATGTTTTTCTTTTTTATACCCTTGCAGAGGGTATTATAATTTCAGTCAGAAGTTTGCAACGCAGTGAAGGAGACATCTCCGACCCTATAAAGTATATATATTCTTGATCAGCATCACTAGGCGAGTCGATCTAGCCATGTCCGTCTGTCCGTCCGTTTCTACGCAAACTAGTCTCTCAGTTTTAAAACTATCTTCATGAAACTTTCCCAAAAGTTGTCTTTCTATTGCAGGTAGTATAAAAGTCGGAACGAGCCGGATCGGACGACTATAGCATATAGCTCTCATAGGAACAATCGAAAAAATAAATACAAAGAAATTATAACTTTGCTGTTTTTTAATTTTTTTTAGTCCTTCGACATATAGTTATGGTTAAATATTTCAGAAATACGGTTTAAATTTCATCAGAATCGGACGACTATATCTTATAGCTCCCATTGGTACAATCGGAAAAAAAATACAAAAAAATTTTAACTTTGCCGTTTTTTTTGTAAATTTTTCTTTTAGTTCTTCGACATATATTAATGGTTAAATAGTTTAGAATTACGGTTTAAATTTCATCAAAATCGGACGACTATATCATATAGCTCCCATATAAATAATAATAAAATATATAAAAAACCTATTTAATAATTGAGCTGCAAATCATCATAGCTTCAATGTTTTTAAACATATACGGAAGTAAATCATAATTTTAATGTTTTCAAAAATAATTAATTCTTGAAACAGCTGCAAGGGTATATGAACTTCGGCTTGCCGAAGTTTGCTTCCTTTCTTGTTTTTTTTAATATAAGGAGAAAATAAAAAACTTCTTAGTGAGGTTAGAAAAACTTGCTATAGAAAAACTTGATGGCGAAAATTACGCGGTATGGTCTGTGCGAAAGATAGGGCATCTTGGTGCACAACGACTATTGAACCGTCGTGTGCGGAAAAATAATAAAACCGGATGAAGAGAGCCCGGAGGCGGCAGTTTTGTTTGTGACTCTAGAGAAAAAAGCATTAGCTTGTATCTTGCGTGGTGGGAAGGCGTCGCAGATCAACATAATAAAAAAAAACTGCAGCACAGCAAAATGGGCTTGGGAAAAGCTTGCAGCGATTGCTCAAATCGAATCTTAGTGAAGATAGTAGTGTGCAAAATTACATAAGTGAGTTATCGGAAATAACTGACAAGCTAACAGACATCGGGTTGCATTTATGTTAAGACATTTGGTACTACTAGCACTCAGCAAATCGTTTGAAAATTTTGTTGAAACAATCGAAACGAGAGAACAGTTTCCTTCCCTTTCCAACTTAAAGATTAAGATCACGGAAGAGGGAGAAAGGCAAAAAGTGTGAGATGACGACTCGGAGAGCTGTATACCGCAGGTATTCATTTCGCGAAAAGCAAAAAGGAGCGCGAGTAAGACGCAACAATAAAGTGCGATGATCTAAGGGAGTCTACATGGTGCTTGACAGCGTCGCGAAGGCGCACATGTGTTGCGATAAAAAGTAGTTCCCAAGCTTTAGAGCTCATAAGAAGAAAATACAACTTGCCGGCGAAAATTCAATTTACGCCGAGGTCATTGGAATTATTATATTCTACATGTGCTGTATGTAAAGTATTTGCCGGCAAAATTTATTTCAGTGTCGAAAGCCGTCGAAAATGGGTGCATTACTTACTTTACTTTACTTTAGCCGTTATAGCCCAGTTATAACATATGACCAAAATAAAGACATTTTGCTCGCTAAAAAAACAACGAATTGTTTACAATCGACATGAATCCCAACCATTGCATGCACTCAAAAATGAAAAGCGAGGAATTTAGGAAGCGGCATTGGCCACTGAACATGGCCAGCCTGGCGACTGTGGCTAAAAAAAATGTAGTGCTTAATTCATGTAAAAAGATAGTCGATCTCGAAGACGAGGTTGGCTTAACATGTGCTATGTGTAAAATATGCGTGAGCCGTTTTCAGCCTTAGAAAGTCGAGCACGCGAAAACCTAGAGTTGGAACATACGAATATATGTGGGCCAATGTACATAGTCTCTGCCGGTGTGGCTTGTTCTTTTGCGACCTTTATTGACGACTGCTGGCGCTTTGTTTTAAAATCGACAGATCAAATACTCAACAGGTTTAAAGACTTTGTGGCCTTGGCCACACTACGTGAAAGCACTTCGTGGCGATAACGGGTGCGAGTATGTCGCCAAAGACTTCGAAAACGGGATAAAACGGCAATTAACGGTGCCGTACACACCACAAGACAACGGAGTGGCAGAACGAGCAAATCGAACTCTCGTTGATATAGCCAGGAGTATGCTCGTGTATTCCGGCCTAGATTAATTCTCTAGCGGTAGGCTGTGCAAACAGAGACAAGGACGTTGCACAATAGAACTCCTATAGAGGTGTGGACAAGCAAAAACCGTCTGTCGAACATCCAAGGATTTTTGGCTCGAAGTCAATCGCATTGAACAAAACCAAGAAGAAAAAATTCAGTGCGAAAGGAGACGAGTGTATCATGGTAGGCTAACAGCGAAGGCGTATAGATTGTACTTTCCAGAGTCACGAAAATTGTTGAAAACTTTCCAGAGTCACGAAAATTGTTGAAAACAGACGTCTCTGTTTTTTTGAGGAAATTTCTGAGGCTTCAAAAGATATCGATCGATCATAGTTTACCGCTAATTCCTCAGGTAACTGTGAAACTCTATGAAGAAGATGGCTGCCAAGAGGAAGTTCCAATCGACTTTAAGAGTAAAAGCAGTGATTTGAAAGTCACTGAGGACTAATAAGCAGCTAGCGGTGGAGGCGCAAAGAAAGACAATGTCGTGGAGAGGCGAGGTCCAGGTCGAACGAAAAAGATTAAAACCGGAGATCCAGGCCGACCACGTAAGCAGTATAATATTCTGAATATGCTCAGAGGATGTACCAATACCTACGGGCATCAAGAAAGCGTCGAATTCTTCGATGTGTTCGAAGTGGTCAGCCGCAATGAAGATAGGTGCACTGTGCATTGCACGAACTCTACGTAAAAGTTCGCAGTTTTGCCCAAAGGCAAAAAGGGAAATGGAAGCAAATGGGTGTTTGGGTGTTTGGCGTAAACTGGACAAGGACGGCTGTATGAAGCGATTAAAGACGGACTAGTTGCGAAAGGATGCGCGCAACAATTTGGAATCGATTTTTTATTAACGTTTTCTCCAGTATAAGAAATAATCAAAATGATCTTGGCGCTTGCAGTGGAGCATAAGTTGTTCCTGTATCAAATGAATGGATGTCCGCCTACTTAAACAGCGATCTGTCAGAGGAAGTTTACATGAAGCAAGGTATTCACTAGTAAAGGCCATACAAGTAAAGTGTTAAGGCGAATTGATAGGCATTTTTAATGAATTTGATATGGTAGATGGTGGCGAACTTGAGCATCGAACTCGACCGCAAGAGCGAGACTAGAATGGTAGTATTCGGGCATCGGCAGAACATCGAGCGTCTACTATTAACATGGGAATTTCGAATTGTAAACTGGTATTTACAGCCTTGGAGGCTGGTCATTAAGTTCGCTTGGAAGATACGAGGTGCAAGACTGTTAACGATCAAAGCTTCCAATCGCTCATTGGTTCGCTGATGTACTTGGCCATCACAGCAAGACCGGATATTCTACACTCAGTAACAAAATTGAAACCCGTTACTCGTAGAAAAGTATTCGTTGAAAAGTGTACAACAAGTAGAAGGAAGCGCTTCTGATCCTATAGTATATTCTTGATCAGAATCTAAAAACCGAGTCGATCTATCCATGTCCGTCTATCTGCCCGTTTTGTCCGTCCGTATGAACAACGAGATCTCGGAAACCATTTAACTAGAGATTTGGATTTTAACATGCAGATTCTAGTTATTCTTACGCAACGAAAGTATATTTCAGAACGTGGCCACGACCAACATAACAGCCTCAAATCCCAAAGGTCTGTCATGTCACTCTGAGCCATCGTAAAATTAAGTTATTAGGCTGTTTCGTCCATTTCATTCGGTCATCTGCTACCTGTACACAGCTGTAATGCAAGCTCTTAGCTGCTAGTGTTTGCAATAGAGGGCCACAGATGGCGCCACCTTAGCAGTGTGTATGGTAACACGTATTGGTGTTACTATTATTTATTGATGTATGTTTGGGTTTACAATGAGGAGTTACAAAGCGTGCGTGCAGCTTAGCCGAGAGCCGAAAGAAGAGAGAGACAGAGATGTGTTTCTTAGAACATATCGATCAAAAAGATAACAATAAATATCGTAGCTAAGTTCTTAGTTAACAGCTTTTCCGCTAGATGGTATTTTAACTTGGGCCGCCACAGTACTCCCTCTCCAGTGACGACGTCACGATACGTTAAATTGTACTCGCTTGTTCTGAAAGGTTCGTGACTGTACAGCGATCTCAGGTTGAGCATCCTGCTGTGTGTCGGTCTTAGCTAGAAAGGCCGGTTTTATTCGATCCACGGAGACAGCTACTTCCTTGCCGTTGACATTTAATGTGAAAACTCGGTCGCTGTTGCGATAAACGCCTTCAAAAGGTCCTGAATAAGGCGGTTCCAATGGTAGTTTGACGGCATCGGTCCGAATAAATACATGAGAGCATTTGTCTATTTCTTTTAGGCGGAACATTTTTTGCTTGCTGTGGTGCGCAGAAGGAGTCGGACGAATCTTTCGCATCAGGTCACGAAAATTGCCAATGAAGGTTGCAGGATCCACGTTTACATCGAGATCTTCAAAAAATTCATTCGGCATGCGGATTGTTGTTCCATATAGCATCTCCGCAGCCGATGATTTAAGGTCCTCTTTTAAACAGGTACGAAGTCCTAGCAGAACGATGGGTAGCAGTTCCGGCCAAGGAGTGCTTGAATGGCACATCATCGCAGCCTTAAATGATCTGTGCCATCTTTCGACCATTCCGTTGGACTGGGGGTGATAAGCAGTCGTGTGGATGTGTTCGCTGCCCATGAGGTGGGCCAGCTCCTTGAACAGCGCTGATTCGAATTGAGTGCCTTGGTCAGTTGTTATTGTTTTAGGTGTTCCAAAACGAGCAACCCATTGTGACCAAAAAGCTTTAGCCACCGTATCAGCCGATATGTTTGTAAGAGGGACAGCCTCCGGCCAGCGAGTAAATCTGTCTATCATGGTAAGGCAGTACCGAAAGTTTTGATGGAACGGCATGATGACGATGTCCAGATGAACATGGTTGAATCTGTCGCTGGGAACTGTGATCTTTTCTGAAGTCAGATGATTATGCCTGCTTATCTTGGCACGTTGACAAGAAAGACAAGTCCTGCACCACTCAATGACGTTTTTCCTCATTTCCGGCCATACAAATTTTTGCTTAATTTGTTGCAGAGTGGATCTGCCGCTCGGATGTGAGAGACTGTGAAAGAAAGAGAATATTTTATTGCGAAGAGCAGTGGGTACATAAGGACGAACGTAATTTGTTGATATGTCGCAGTAAAGTGCGATGTTGTCATCGTAGCGTATTTTTTGCAGCTGAAGTGAAGTAGTTCCTTGCAGTAAGTTTGGGAGCTCAGTATCGGTTGCCTGCGCTTCCTCGATTTGCTTTAGGCTGACAGAGACTGGCATGGTAATAGCACATAGTCTGGAAAATGCATCCGCGACTACGTTTTCAGATCCCTTGACATGTATGATCTCGGTCGTGAACTGCGAAATGTAGCCAAGATGACGAAGTTGCCTGGGTGTCGCTTTTTCAGGCCGTTGCCTAAATGCATACACGAGAGGCTTGTGGTCTGTCTTAATGCAAAATATTCGACCTTCAAGGCAGTGCT
Organism: Drosophila elegans; assembly: GCF_018152505.1. Classification (NCBI taxonomy): domain Eukaryota; kingdom Metazoa; phylum Arthropoda; class Insecta; order Diptera; family Drosophilidae; genus Drosophila; species Drosophila elegans. Next base: position 199,630 of record NW_024545820.1, on the reverse strand, counting down.
TGAAATACTTGATGGCTTCATAAATGGAGAGCAACTCTCTATCGTATGTGCTGTAATTTTTCTCAGTGTCGGTTAATTTTTTTGAGAAAAAACCAAGATGCTGCCAATGACCATTGACCAGCTGTTCTAGTGCAGCTCCGATTGCGACATCAGAAGCATCACATACGAGAGCCAGTTGTGCTTTTGGAAAGGGATGAGCCAGTAGTACCGCATCCATGACGCTTTGTTTACAAGAATCGTAAGCGGCAACTCGTTCTGGTGTCCATTCGATCGAGCGTTGGTCGTTTTTCTTGACGTTCCTAAGAAGTTCTGAAAGAGGAGCCTGGATGTGTGACGAACGAGGCAGGCATCTCCGATAATAATTTATTATGCCGAGGAATCTTCCTAGTTCGTTGATTGTAGAAGGCCTCGTATAGTTTTTTATTGCCTCTACCCGATTACTAGGAGGTTTGATTCCGTGCTCGTTAATGGTATAGCTTAGAAAATTCACCTCTATCTGGGCCAATTGACACTTGCTTATGTTTATGCGAAGTCCGTGGTTACGAAGGATCTCCATAACGGTGCGCAGATGTTTTTCGTGTTCCTCAAGGGAACTGGACATTATCAGAATATCGTCTATGTAACAATAAACGAAATCGATGCCACGGAAAATGTTATCTATAAACCTTTGGAAAGTCTGTGTAGCGTTTTTAAGGCCGAACGGCATATAGAGGAATTCAATAAGGCCAAAAGGTGTACAAACAGCGGTTTTAGGGATGTCACACTCAGCCATTGGAATCTGATAATACGCTTTTACTAGGTCGAGAGTAGAAAAGATCTTTTTCCCGTGTAGTTGCTCCGAGAAATCGTGGATATGAGCAATTGGATAACGGTCAGGTACCGTTATCGCGTTGAGTTTGCGATAGTCCCCACAAGATCGCCAACTTCCATCTTTTTTGCTCACCATATGTAGCGGGCTTGACCACTGGCTTTTAGAAGGACGACAAATGCCCTCTTTAAGCAAGAAGTTGATTTCTGACTTTGCCGTTAAAAGTTTCTCACCAGATAGACGGCGCGGACGATCGGAGACTGGGCTTCCTGTAGTCTCAATGTAGTGTTGTATATCCTGATGATTGCTTCCCTTCGGTGCTGGAACAGTAACGTCCACAAATTCCTGCAACAGAGTTTGGAATCTGTGTGCACCTTGAATGGTAGACACAGAGTGATGTACAGCGTTGGAAAGACAAGCTGGTGTCGATAGATTGGTGTTCGCATCGATGAGTTTTTGGCCCTTTACGTCGACGAGGAGATGAAAGTGGGACAGAAAGTCTGCACCAATTATAGCTACTTCGGTGTCAGCAACGATAAAAGGCCAGATAAGGTTACGCCGTAGCCCAATGTTCAGGTCAACTGGCATGCTTCCGTAGGTGTGGATGACTGTTCCGTTTGCTGCATATAAGACAAGGTCGGTTTGTTTTGTGTGATGCCTTGCCCGTGGGCGGGGAACAACAGAAACCACGGAGCCCGAGTCGATAAGGAATCTTTGGTGGGAGTTGCGGTCGGTAATGTAAAGACGGACTTCAGATAAGATTGCTGACTGGACGAGCTTTTCGCTGGCGTTGGTTGTACTGCCACCCTCCAGCGATGAAGGTGACAGCGGCATTGGTTTAAAAGGTGCGCAAGAGAGCAAGGAGATTTGCATTTGCGAGCATCATTTCCAAAACGACGATGATAATAGCAAGGTTCAGCTTGTGGATCGCCAGGTTGTTGTAATGGACCATCAGAAACTGTTACCGATTGAGAGCGTTGTTGTGAAGCGGATCGGTGAAATGATCCACGAGTTTGACTGGTGGAACGATTACTCGATTGAATTCGCTTAAGGTCAGCTTGCATCGTATCAACCTTTTTTGTCAGCGCACGCAGAGAGTCTGCGATGTCCTTGATAGATTCCGGACGAGCAACTGCATTCACCGAAGCGGTTCCGGCTACGTCATCTGCAGAGATGGCGAACGTGTTGGAAGATCCGATGGTTTCAAGCATTTTGTCTGCCACTTTGGCCAGTTTCTCAAGGTCGGTCTCTTCCCAGACGGTTAAAATCGGACGAATATTCTGAGGCATTTCAGAAAGAAACAATGTACGGATTATTGGTTCGCTGCTGGATTCCGGTGCCAGCCGACGCATGTGAGCTAGAATTTGGGAGGGCTACAGGCCAGAAGTTCCTCCACCTTGCAGTAAACGCCGTAGTTTTGATTCTGCTGACTCTGCAAATTTGTCGAGTAAGCGAGCTTTCAGCGTGTCAAACTTGTTTGCGACTGGAGGATGCGTGACTAAATCCTCGACGGCTAAAACGACCTCCGGATCCAAGTTAACGGTGATGTGATCAAATTTGTCGTCGTCATTGTTAACGCCGTGCAAACGAAATGAACGTTCCACCTGGGCGAACCATAGTTGAGGATTGCTGCTTGTAAACTTTGGCAAGTGGACTGTTGCCCGTGCCATTGGTCTAGTGTTCGCCGCTTGTCCTGCAGTAGAATTCATTTGTAAAGCCTCCACCTGAGCTTGAAGCTCTTGAATCCTGGTTTGCAGTTGTTGTTGCTCGTCTGGCATGTTCTCGTCGCTCTCGAAGATTAGCTTTCTGGGTACTAAGGATCGCAAGTTATATCGAGGTTCGCCGGGCATAAACTTTCGTTGTGTTGGTAGCGTCACTTTTTTGTGACTATATGTATGTGTCTCCGTTGCAAAATGTTTGCATGTGTAAGTGCATAAAACTCAGTGTGGGCAAATTTTTAATTTTGCGACAGTTTGGCTCAATTAAAAAGATTTTTGCCATATACTTAGCTGAAATCTACTATCGGGGTCACCACTATGGTAACACGTATTGGTGTTACTATTATTTATTGATGTATGTTTGGGTTTACAATGAGGAGTTACAAAGCGTGCGTGCAGCTTAGCCGAGAGCCGGAAGAAGAGAGAGACAGAGATGTGTTTCTTAGAACATATCGATCAAAAAGATAACAATAAATATCGTAGCTAAGTTCTTAGTTAACAGCTTTTCCGCTAGATGGTATTTTAACTTGGGCCGCCACATGTGTGTTTTAGTGTTATGTAAGTATTTTATTTAGTTTACAATTTTTCAGCCGAGTAACGGGTATCTTATAGTCGGGGAACTCGTGAAAACCATATCGCTCCAACAATATAATAAAAAAATGGGCTAAGAAAGTTTCTGCAACGGGTTAAACCAGTCTATTCGCCTGGTGCCGAAAGTGTTCCAAGCTATTTGTTAGACACTGCGCAGAGACCCTGTGTAAACCACTACCAAAATCGATTACCATTACAATAGACACTTAAGACTTCCTACCTATTCGTTATGAGTCATTTTTTATTCCTTTTCATAATAAAATAAATAAATCAAATACAAGCAATTATAATTATAGTTAATCATTCTCTTCTTGTCCGTAGAAGGTATGTTGCAGGCATAACTTAACGCCATCTGCGTACATGAGGACTCGCTACTTTGTCAAGACTAGAGGGATAGTGTACAAATTAGTGGGCCAGTGTGGCTTCCTTCTAGAACGTCTGAAGTAACTTGGATCATTTTAGATACAGACCTTTCAAAGAAGACGCGTTGTGTCCTTCCACTCAAAGTCCATGTCAGAAGATCATTTGAAAACACTAATAAGTATAATTTACGGAAATTTAAGAGGTTAGATTGACACCATTTTTGAAAACAATCAATATCTGACTAAGTCGAAACCCGACTGGAAGTTATTATAGGACAAACCAGGTTTAACAACATCAGCTAACATTAGTACCCGAGAACTTGTTATGAGGGCCCAACTGACTACTCTGAGGTAGTTATAATCTTATTGAAAATAACGTTTTTAAAAACAACCCTCTTAGTTCTTCCATTAAAATAACTTGAAATCCAAGTTAATAGATATTTCGAAAACCCAAGCTGATCTTTTAAATAAAAGAAAAGAAAGAAAGAAATTGAAAAGCCTTACTAAAATCTATATATATTGCATTAAGTCCCTTAAATAGAATAGGGGTCAATTTAAGTAGTGTTCAAATGCTTTAGGTATTGCAGACAATTTAGAATTATTGGACAAATATAAAAGTCTTTCCAGATAGTTGAAGAACCGGAAGTTGAGGTAGACAATTGAAACAGTTCCAGATTCGGTTAAAAAATAGTTGGCGCACAAATCTTAACCCACGCCCGTCATGCCCTGGAGAATATGTTGGTGTTGTGGAGACTGGCTTAGAAGAGATCTTTCTGTTTTTACCGGGGAAAAATTCAATTTGACCTGTTTAAATTGTAAGGGCAAACTGAATTTACTCAAGAATCCTCACTATAAATAAAATAAATCAGCGATTTCAGGATTTACATTTTTCTTAAAACTTACAATTCGGCTTTTCATCAATTTAAATACATAGAATATTAACTGTAAAGAACATTAAAATCCGATCAAGCAACCACGTATTTCGATACTTTTTGCAAGTTTTTGTTTTTAATTTTTTAAGTCTATGAAGCTCTTTTCTAATCCAGGGAGGTTTGTTTGTTAAGTATATGTTATGTCTTGTGCAACCCTGCCTAGCTTTGATTGTTCTTACTTCTACTGAATTAACAGTTGCTTATGAACTCGAACACCAAGTGGTTCTCGTTTACTTTTCTATCACGAGCTGATATATCACCGCGCGTTTTTACCTCCAAAATCTTGGAGGAAGTATAAAATAATTTATCCATATCCATACAATTGTATGAATTTGTCTAGTTTTATTCGGAAATCAAGTAGTTAAGCTTATTAAAATCATTACTTTGAGAAATTAAGTGGATTAGGTATCAGGCCAAGCAGGGAAATGATCAATTCCAGTGTGATATCGGTCCTCTGGGACAACTAAAAGGTCAATTCTAGATATAACGACCTCGGACAGATCCAAAACATATACCAGATCTAATTGCCTATTTATTGAGTTACGGATAAAGCTAATTTGTTGTAATGATCGATCTAAAGGGCAATCAACAAAGTCTGTGGAAGAAAAACAAGATATCATCTGGGAGTTTAAAGTCACCCAAAGCAATCAATTTAGAACTAAAAGCTGAGAACTGGGTTCATAGATTATTATGTCAGCTCCAGGTTCGATATTAGGACAGGTTACAAAAATAGATAAGGCCTGTAAGGATTCAATTCTACTTCATTGGGTTGCCTTTAATAAGCAATAAGCGCCCCATCACCCCTACGAGAAACGTTATCGGTTTTATAGATATTAAAGTTATTTGGGAAATCTTCGGTTTCAGCCAAGTTTATTTGAAGACTAAAAAGGCAGATGAGAATTTTGGAACAGACTCTAAAATCGGAGGCCGATTATTACTTCTTTGTCTGTTAGGAAAAAAATTTTTAATTATTATTTCATCATCAGGCCATTTCATATATAAAAAAGGATCTGGAGGATATTTTAAAATAAGGATATATATGCTTTCCTTTATAGGTTTTTTTCAAATCGCTGGTGAAAAAGTTTCAGACAAAATTGTAATTAACAAGAAAGAAAGCAAACATCGGCAAGCCGAAGTTCATATACCCTTGCAGCTATTGCAAGAATTAAACATTTTTGAAAACATTAAAATTATGATTTACTTGCGTTTATGCTTAAAAACATTGAAGCTGTGATGATTTGCAGCTCAATTATTAGAGTTATTTTATATATTTTTATTATTTCTATGGGAGCTATATGATATAGTCGTCCGATTTTGATAAAATTTAAACCATAATTCTGAAATATTTAACCACTACTATATCTCGAAGAACAAAACTAAAATTAAAAAACACCAAAGTTATAATTTTTTTTATTTATTTTTCCGATTGTTCCTATGGGAGCTATGTAATATAGTCGTCCGATCCGCCCCGATCCGACTTATATACTACCTGCAATAGAAAGACAACTTTTGGGAAAGTTTCATGCAGATAGCTTTAAAACTGAGAGACTAGTTTGTGTAGAAACGGGAGCTATATGCTATAGTCGTCCGATCCGGCTCGTTCCGACTTATATACTACCTGCAATAGAAAGACAACTTTTGGGAAAGTTTCATGCAGATAGCTTTAGAACTGAGAGACTAGTTTGCAGACGGACAGACGGACGGACAGACGGACGGACGGACGGACATGGCTAGATCGACTCTACTAGTGATGCTGATCAAGGATATATATACTTTATAGGGTCGGAAACGTCTCCTTCACTGCGTTGCAAACTTCTGACTGAAATTATAATACCCTATGCAAGGGTATAAAGATATAACAAAATTATAACTTTGCTGTTTTTTAATATTTTATTTAGTTCCTCGACATATAGTAATGGTTAAATATTTCAGAACTACTTTTTAAATTTCATCAAAATCGGACGATTTTATCATATAGCTCCCATAGAAACAATTATAACATAAAAAAATTTGTTTTTTAATGTAATTTTTCTATTTTGTAATTTTTAAAAAAAATTTTTGACTTATAAATTACGCTTTTAATTTTATTAAAATCGGAAAACGATATCATATAGCTGCCATAGGAACTATCCAATAATTGAGCAGCAACTCATCAAAGCTTCAATGGTTTTAAACATATATTTTAAAGATAATTTTATTGTTTTCAAGAATATTTAATTTTTGCAATAGCTGCAAGGACATATGAACCTTGGCTTGGCGAATTTTGCTTCCTTTGTTTTTTATTGACTTCGTTATGGTATAACTGATTCTGATTCGAAAATATGTATTGGTCGCTTATCGCTATATATAAAGTCCAATCTAGATAGGATTGCTTGAAAGTTTAAAACGGTGCCACGATTGGTAAAAGCCTCATATGCAGCTCCCATAATTTTATTTCGTAAAATTGTTAAGGAGATAAAATGTTGTTCACTTTGAATTTTATAAAGACTCATTACAGTTTCTGCAGCTTCCCTCCACCCTACATAATGTGTTGGTTCCTCGACGATTTTTTGTAAAGATTTTACCATCTCAAGTATTGTATCGCATTTTATAGTTGTGTCGATTGCTTGTATTTTTTAATCCTCTACAGTGTTTGCATTTGTGGCTAAACTTCCTTCTAAACCTTATATTTTCACTGCATTTAATTGAACATTTATTAATCTATTTATTAATTCCACTGTTAAGCCGCCGGCTGTGGCTATACTACCTGCAGAAAAATTTGGTGCTGAACCTCCAGTTGCCATTGTTAAATTTAATTCACCAAAGCTACTTATTAAGTTTACCAGATTGTTTCTTGATATTATTTATTAAATCGCGAATCTATCTTACTGTTTTTATAATGTTTAAATCTTATATTATTTTTCTCAATACACTGATCTTAAATTATAATCTTTAATTTTTATTATTATAAATTAATTCCCGATGGGGTCTTCTTTCTGTGAGGTTGTGGGTTGATCTTTCTTCCTAGATTCAGCGAAGATTGATGTCGAGAGAATACTCTTCCTTCCTACTTTGGTTTTTCTTGCTTCAGCGTGTTGTGTTTTCGTTGTTGTTAGTTCCTGTTTGTTTAATTTTTTTTTTTAGTTTAATGCGTTTTTGATTTCTAATAATTTGTTTGCGTTTGTTTTTTTGTTTATTATTTATTTTGTGCGCTGTTTTACATATTTTGAGATATTGTATTTTTTGGTTTAAGATTTTGGTCCACCCTTAAATGGACTTTTGCATTTATAAATTTCCATTTAATTGTTATTAACGATCACTGTCACTGTGTTGTGTTTTTATTTTTTCCACTAAAAATGTTGAATTGCTGGCCGGAGCTCGAACGTTTATATTTACCTTATTTTTCTTTAAATAATTTTTGGACCTTTTTTTTACGAGGTCCCTGTTTGGGCGCCAATTAAATTCGTTGTTTGCAGATGATTTAAAATATTAAACTTTTATTTTTTTTAATACTCGGGTGATAAACCTTTATTCTTAATACTCAATTTACTAGAGAGCCGATCGCGGACTCGAAAAAAATAAGACTGCCATTTAATTTCTTAATCTGATCCAATGAACCTCGGCCACGAGCTCTTCTTTTTGAACTTTAGAACTTTAATTTATGTTTAGATTAGATTGTGAAATTCAATTACGCTGACCGAACAACTTGAAACGCAAAAGGCGCAATTGATTGGGCTTCAAACGGAAGGTGATGTTTACTATAATTGTGATTTGTATAACTTAGCTGAGGAGCCAAGATCAGACCTCAAAGCCAAAGACAAAGACAAAGGCAAATGCAGAGTTTGAAAACATTGTTTATAACGGGTAGGATAACTTGCACAAGATCATGCAATTACAATACAAATTCGCAAGGATTAGCCAGAATTTTATACAATTATTAAAATTCGAACTTTGAGCACACAATTACAGGAATAGCCTAATGCCAAACACATTCACTGCAGTTAAGCTAAGCTTGGTTAAAAGAAAAACATCAGTACTTAAAAAAAAATCAAAGTTGTACTAAATTCACCGAGTACAAGATAAACACAACCGATAATCGAAAATTAAATCAAGAAGGCATGTTTTTTGGTATAAAAAACAACATTTTCCGGACTTAGTAAGGAGAATGAGTTTTTATTAGATCTCAAATCAGGGAGCTTTTTTTTCTCGGACGTTGATGCACTATGACCAGTACAAAATAGCCCTGACGACACTAAGAAGTGCTTGTTACGCGTGGAGTCCTAACCCCCATACGAAACAAAATACCAATACTTATATTGTGCTTAGTAAGATAAAATTCATGCATAATTCTCTAAATGGTTTGATCTACAATGTTTCAAAATAAAAAGAAGGTAGTTTCTGGGCACTCTATAAGACATAAAGAAGTGTAGACCCAGTTACTCGGGACTCTCAACATCCCCGTAAATAGGTTTGGGAATAAAAGTAGTACACTCAAAGAGAATATTTTGTCTTTTGGAACATTATTCTAAAACAAAAAGAATTGTTAGAAAATATTATCTAAGCTATACAAATTATTTTTAAATTTTTTTCTAAATTAAATTATTGAGATTGAGTATTCTCGATTTGAGAATAAGTCTTTACGACTACAAGAGTAAATCGTTCTCAAGTCAAAAATGATTTACTCTCATAGAGAGCCTATGCTTAGGTTCAAAAACCTCGTCGTTTTTGAAACCGAGAATTCATGCTCCTAAATTGAGAATACTCAGTTTCAAAAAAAATTATTGATCTAGGAAAACTTATTCTATATTTTGGTAATTTAGCTCTCGGCCTACTACTGAAATCGAGACTGTTGAGAACGGTTTTTTTCTCAGTAAAAATGACAGGTACCTGAAACTTTTTGAATTGTTAATTTTTTTATTTTGAATACATTTTACATTCGGTAGTTAACTAAAGTTGTTATCGATAAATAAATTTTAACCTTATCGTTTTATATCATTATTTTAAATAAAAATTGTGCGACTCTTATAAGCTCGAGGCATTTAAAAAAAATTTAATTATACACTTTAAGAAATTTTATATATAAAGCAAACTTTCTGAAAAAAATTTCTCTAAAAATATGAAAGGCGTAGAATGGCTACAAAAAAATTAGATATTCTTTCTAGCACGTGCTTAGGTATAATGAAAGTTTTAACAGGAGTTGTAAAATATCAATTTACCGGAAATTTTTGTTTTCTTTAATTTTTATTAATTTAAGACCTGCAAATGCTTACAACAATGTCACAGGCTGACATACATTCACATACATACACTGCAACTTTACGACACGTGTTAAGTCTTTCATTTTACTTCAGGGGGTATTCTGGTCTAGAACCCAGGGCAGTTTTGCCAGTAAGATAAATAAAAAAAATGTTAAATTTCATTAACAATAGCATTTTTATACCCCTTTTGAGGGTATTAGGGTTTGCAACGCAGTGAAGAATAACATATAGCTCCCATGAGAACTATCAAAATATAAAAACCAAATTCTTTTTTAATTTAACTCATGAATTTTTTAATATTTAAAAAAATTATTTTCCACAAATTAATGGTTAAGCAATTCAGAATTAGAAATTCTTGTTGACTATTTAAGAATTTGACAGTTCACAAAAAATAAAATAATTTTATTAAAACCGGTAAACGATATCATAAAGCTGCCATAGGAACTATAAAAATATTGAGCTGAAAATCAATTTAGCTTCAATGTTTAACATTTACGGTTTATGGTTTAAGGCATATTTAATTTTTTAATAGCGGGTATATAAGCTTCCGCTTGCCGAAGGTTCCTTCCATTCTGGTTATACCCTTGCAGAAGGTATTATAATTTCAGTCAGAAGTTTGTAACGCAGTGAAGGAGACATTTCCGACCCTATAAAGTATATATATTCTTGATCAGCATTACTGGGAGAGTCGATCTAGCCATGTCCGTCTGTCCGTCCGTTTCTACGCAAACTAGTCTCTTAGTTTTAATGCTATCTGCATGAAACTTTCCCAAAAGTTGTCATCCTATTGCAGGTAGTATATAAAACGGTTCGGACGACTATAGCATATAGCTCCCATAGGAACTACCGGAAAAATAAATTAAAAAAATTAAAACTTTTCTGTTTTTTAATTTTAATTTTTTTTTAGTTATAATTTTTTTTTATTTTTTTCCGATTGTTCATATGGGAGTTATATTCTATAGTCGTCCGATCCGGCTCGTTCCGAAAGAAAATAGAAAGAAAACTTTGGGAAAGTTTCATACAGATAGCTTTAAAACTGAGAGACTAGTTTGCGTAGAAACGGACGGACAGACGGACGGACAGGCGGACATGGCTATATCGACTCTCCTAGTGGTGCTGATCAAGAATATATATCATGGGAGCTATATGCTATAGTCGACCGATCGGGCTCGTTCGACTTATATTCTACCTGCTATAGAAAGACAACTTTTGGAAAAGTTTTATTCAGATAGCTTTAAAATTGAGGGACTAGTTTGCGTAGAAACGGACAGACGGACATGGCTGAATCGACTCTCCTAGTCATGCTGATCAAGAATATATATACTTTATAGGGTCGGAAATGTCTCCTTCTCTGCGTTACAAGCTTCTGACTGAAATTGTAATACCCTCTGCAAGGGTATAATCAGCAGAAAATCGACAGAGCTTTCTTGTTTTTAAAACCTTTACACTATATATATACTTAATAGGGTCGGGAACGACTCCTTCACTGCGTTGCAAGCTTCTGACTGAAAATATAATACTCTCTGCAAGGGTATAAATGTACAAACAAAAAAATATACAAAATAAGCGAAAAGACGCTAAAAAAACATTGATATGATTAAAAAAAGTGCATAATTATTTTGTAATAGTGCCACGCTAAAAAAAGATCAATAAGCGACGAATACATCAACTCGCGAAGCGAAGTGCAAAAAGCGTCGATCAAGGGTATCTCGGCCCTACTGACGTTCGGTAGCCAAAGAGCACCGTCTTGTTCCCCGTCTCTACTTACTCTTACACCATCTTCTACGGAGTGGAGTTCTCAGTGTAAAAGCCCCCACCATCAGACTCGACCACTGGAGCACCAACAAATACCACCAAAAACAAATTGCAACAACTACAGCAACGGCAGCAAAATTAACAACAGAGACAGAAACAGCTTTTATCGCGAAACCGACTGCGAAGTCGTTGACCGCAGCGCCAAATACAACGGCAACAAAAACTCTGTTTGCTAAACAAAACCATACAATCCGGCATGGGTAGCTACATCCAAATAAAGCGTAAACTCAGCCCGCAGAACACCGGGGCTGGTAACAAACCAAAATAAACCGTGTCCAACGAGACAACGAATTACCCGGGAGATTTAACGACAACAGAAACCTAAGACTCCACCAATTTACTTTACATCATGTTATTCCGCTTATTAAAGGGAATACTCACGAAACCAAACTTCAGACCAAATCTGAGGAAAATTTCCGAGTTGTGTGCAAATACCTTAAGGAAGCTAAGAAAAACTACTACACGTACCAACTAAAAAGCAGCAAGGACTTACAAGTTGTATTAAAAGGATTCGAGCCCGATGTAACCCCTAATGAAGAATGGATCACTCAAAGAAAACGGTTTTTCTGCAAAGAACGTGTTAGTAACATCTTTAACAAGAACAAAAAGCCGGAAGAGATAGCAGAGTCTTGAAGAAAAATGAAGTGCATCCTATCTACAACCATTTCCTCAAGCTGCACTGACCACAAGGAAGACCCCCAAAAAAAGAAATATGAAAACTGCGGAGGAAATACCACGGCTAACTACAGGGGCTATGTGGTCTACAAGGAGTTGAAAAACATGCGACAAGTGACAACCACGCGGCATCAAAATCTTTAAAAAGTGTACATTTACTCAAAAACGACGGTGGATGTTTTTTTTTTTTTTTTGGCACGTCTGCAAGATCCCCATTTGGTCAGCTTAATACCCAGAATGGCTTCTCATACGCCGATGTCCTACGATCAGGAACGGAAAACCCACTCCAGTCTAATCTAGGAAGCCCTTAGCAGCTCCCAGGACAGTCACAAAGCACACTGGAATCATGATGGTTACCATGCAACAAAGTATGATGGCATTAAGTCCTTCATGAAAACGACCATGCAAACACTGTTTCAAAACAAGAACATGGTGTTACAGTTGCTTGCAGCTAAGCAGTCCAAATAATTGATGGCAAATCTACAAATAACATGTGGAACGCCATGGCGTTTCCCTGCACAAACTTGAAATAATCAAATCATATCGACATTATGCTACTGGTAGAGATGCACCCCACGAGCAAATACAACTTCCAAATAAGATAACTTGCCGGCCACGTGTATCATAGTGCAACCAGGTAATAGAAACCTTTCTATAGCCGCCGTATACTGCCCGTCTCACTTTACAATCTCTGAAGGACAATTCATGGATTTTTACAACTTACTTGGAGATCGCTTCCTAGCTGCAGGAGACTCTAATGCTAAACATTATGGTATAACGCAATCATCAAACTGGGCAACAAATTCGACTACGGATACTGGCCAGCAGAACCCAGAAATATCCCTGACTTAATAGGTTTTGCGGCGTAAAAACATAAATAAGCGCCAAAGCGCTTTTGGACCTTTAATCTGACCATTCGCAGGTGCTAACAACACTTCTTCAAAGCAAAGAAACCACAGACCCCCACAGGCTGACATCGCACAAAACCAACTGGCTAAAATATAATATAAAAAGTATGTAAGTACCCACATCCTCAAAACAAAGTCTTAGGGAAACCACACGCACACTAAAACGAGCCCTGAAGAAAGACGCTGAAAACGCACAACTGCGTTACATCGAAAAACTTTCGCCAACCAATACAAAATATCTCACCCAAACCTGAGCTCTCCGATTTAAACAGTCACTCCGTTAAGAAATTCATCTAGTAGCTGGGCTCGCAGCGACGAAGATGGAGCCGAAACTTTTGCTTCACATCTCCGAAAAGTCTTCCAGTCGAACTCAGCCACTGATCCATTTGTGATACCACAAACCAAATCTGAAACTTATTCCATACCTACACTGTTTCAGCCAAAAGAGATCGCGAAAGTCATAGGGGAACTGACACCGAAATGATAATGATAAAACTTCCAAACTTTGCTATCGAGGTAATTTGTAAACTCTTGAATGAAATAAGAGACGTATTATTATTAATATTATTATTTATACGTCTCTTATCCCATTGAAGAGTTTACAAATTACCTATACTAGAAAATGAAAAAAATCGACTATCATAATGATACCGAAACGTGGAAAAGACCACACAATTCCGTCGTCCTTCAGACCAATTAGTTTATTATCGTGTCTGTTTAAACTGTTGGAAAAGGTACTTATAAGACGCATAATACCATATCTGGAAGCACAAAATGTCATCCCGGCACATCAATTTGACTTCCGTCAAGGCCATGGAACAATGGAACAAGTTAACAGATTAACATCAGAAATTCGCACAGCCTTCGAGCATCGGGAATACTGCTGCGCAATATTCCTCGATGTATCTCAAGCTTTCGATCGAGTCTGGCTCAATGGCCTCATGTATAAAATCAAAACAAACTTGCCTTTATACACTCATAAGCTACTTAATTCGTATCTCTACAACAGAGTCTTCGCAATAAGCTGCAACACAACAACATATGATGACTATGTATCGAATGTGGAGTCCCGCAAGGAAGCGCACTTGGACCTAGTCTGTTCGTCCTATATACAGCGGATATTCCTACGAATGAGCAACTAACAAAATCTACGTTCGCTGACGACACTGTAATCCTAAGTCGCTCTAGGTGCCCAATCCAAGCAACAAGTCAAATAGCCAATCACCTTATCATAGTAGAGAGGTGGCTATCTGACTATCGCACCTAGACAGGCGACTAACATGGAGAAGACACATCGAATGCAAGAAACTACTTTAAAACTAAAAGCCAGCACCTTCCACTTCAGCGCTCAATCGTCCCTGCGTCTGATATACAAGGTCCTGCTGTACAATTCCAACTCTCAAGCTCATCTGGACATATGGCTCCCAGCTATGGGGGAACGGGAGCAGCAGCAATATAGACATCATACAGCGCGCACAAACAAAAATCTGAGAACTATACTGGGGCACTTTGGCAACCCAGACATCCACAGGTACCTCGGCATTCTTGCAGTAAAAGATGAAATAGACAAACAAAAAACGACCTTCAATGTACATTTCTCTGTGCACCCAAATCATCTTGCAAGAGGCTTGACTTGGGTTTCCAGCAGAACCCGTCTACAACGTAACGACCTCCCAACCCAGCAATAAATTTCAGAGCCTCATAACTCAGTCATACGACTGTTAGTTAGGTTATTTCCATAAGATTTGATACACTTATTGTTAGTATCCAAAAGAAAAGAATTAATGGTTAAATAGCAAAGCAATTAAAAAAAAAAAATTTTTAATGTTTTCTAAACTTTTAAATAATGGCTTATATGTACTCTGTATTTAAATTGCAGCCTGGGGGAGCTTCAGCCTACCAAGCCCCCAATTCTCTTTCGACAACGCTTCTGGTTCACAGAAACAAAGATGGCAATACAAATTCATTCGCGCCAAGACTTTATAGTTGCACCGAAAAAACTTCGGCTAAACATCGGGTAGAAACGTGAGGCCAGGAACGTTAATTTCACCGTTTAGAACCAACTGGGAAACTTCTGGCACGGCAAAACCTTACAAACCATCCGTCAAATGAATGGTGCTCTGTGGTGCATTACGTTATAAAATAACGTAATCATTAAAAAACAGTTTCCCTAGTGTAAAAACTTTACTTTTTCAAGTGTGACCGAATTTTTGAGAATTCATTGCAATTGTGTGTGCTAAGGTCTTTTTTCAATCAGCGGTATTATTTTTATACGAAAAAACAATTTAAATGTATCCCCCAGTTGTCAATTATATTTAAACAATTATATTTAAACGCTAAGAAGAAGAGTAATGTTCTCTCCCTATCTCCACAGTATTCGGTTTGTATTCAAATTTTTTAAATGTATAGGTGGACGTGTCTAAAATTTTGTTAGAGAACTCGAAATACATTTTTAAACATTACTCTAAGGAGCGAACATTGAAACTCAAACTAAGAAAGCTTATCAGTGCAATTGTTGCTGAACACTTAGATCAGTGAACATAAAGATTTCACAACAAATGTTTTTGATGTCGCTGAGCAAATAATCGGGTTGTTTGACACAGAAATAAAGGTATGACAAAATTTATATATTTATTTATATTTAATACTCCATTACACCATTACTCATTTTTAGGATACATATTTTATAAAAATCATAGGAAAAAACCAAGAGTCTTGTTATACGCAAAGTATTACAACTTAAAAAAAAATTTTAAAGTGTGGCTTCAGCTGAGGTTAAAGATTGGTCGATTGAAACTAGAGAATTTTTAGAAAACGAAGGTAATTTACAATTATCTCTCTTTTAATTTCAAATGCTTATAATATTTTTTTAGTTTTTCAGGTGAATGTGAACTAGCAAAACACTCAAAGCTAATCGTGGATAACTGTGGTTATTTTAAAACAAATATATTCCCAATATTAAAAAACATATCGAGCAAAAATGGTTGTGCTCTCTTACAAAAGTCGAATGAGGAGTCAAGTGGTAAGTCCAAATTTATATATTTATCAAGAAAGAAAGAAAACTTGGGCAAGCCGAAAAGTATATGAACTACATTTTGGCTTTTATGCGTATATTTTCCAAAATAATATGTCGATTTTGCTAAGTTAAAATCTGTATTATGAAATAGTAAACAATGGGTAAATCTCGAAGTAAATTAATAATATTAATAATTAATAATAATTAAAAAATTAATAAATTAATAATTAAAAAAATAATAATTTTTTAATTTTCCTTTTCTTTCAACGATATGCTGCGCTCTTCACTGCGTAGCAAACTTTTGATTGAAATTACAATACCCTCTTCAAGGGTATGCAAATTTTAAATACCCAATTTTTAAAAAATACAAGCTAGCCATAAATACTTAAAAAATTATAATTAACAAAGCTCCTTTATTGTTTTTTTATATAATTTTTTTCATAGACATGAAGGACGCTCTGATTTGCTTTTTGCTGCCAGCCCTGTGGGTAAACCAGAACCCGGAACATAAAGTATACTTTTGAAGATGTCTGGAACGCATTTTTCACCTGGAAGCAGACTCTTTCAAAGCTAAAGACATTTACCAAGATTGAAGTCGACGAAGCCTTGAATTTAATGAAAAGGTGTCAACCAAAAATCTGGGGTATTGGTGATTCTACTATAAGTTCAGAAATATTTTGGAAAGCATTATAGCATGCTTCTAAATATTTCAAGTTCTTAATATTGAATATCCCGAAAAAGCATCCCTGATATGGACCTATTTACAAAATTATTTTTTTAAGATAATTCTCAAGAACGATATTAAAAACAGGTTGGTATCAGAACTTTTAAACGATATTTAAAATTTATTACTTACATAGGTATACTTATATTACAATATAGTCCTGCCATGCAAATTGAATTCGGCATACACTTATAATATTTACAATTAATTTGCTTATAAGCCAATGAAACATAAAAGATAAGCCTAAGAAACCTATACCTACATTACAATGTTGTCTTGTCAAGCAATTTGAATTCAGCATACACTTAAAATTTTGTAGATTTTATTTCTCATTGTTAAGCAAAACAATATAAAAAAGGAAATAAAAATATTTTAAAATCAAATTAAAAATCGAATTGATTTGCAAGCTTTGCCACAACACATTTTCAAGTGAAAATATTTTTTTGCAACATATGCGAGGAAATCATACAAGTTCACTAGATCACTTCGTTTCGCTACCATGCAGTGTTCCTAAGTGCACAAAACTATTTGCGAATTTCTATTCGCGATCAAGGCTTGTTAAATCAGCGTTTGGCCGTCTGGCAGCAAACGTTGTTATTATTGAAACTTCAAGTAGTGCACATAATAACTTGCCCAGGAACGAATATCCAATAAAGTATAGAGTTAAAAATTTGTTTGTTTATTTATCATATATAAGAGGGAAAGATATGAACCTAATTTAAATTTAGTTATCTTGTATACAGGTATTGTTTAAACTGGAATGTATCATAATTTATAAAACTTTAAATTTTCATAACTTCATATATAGTGCGATCTCAATTGCAGTTCAGAGTATTGGTAAAAATGATAAATAAAATATATTTAAATTGATAATTACAAATTTACTCTTTTACTTCAATGTTCTTTTCTTGTTTGTTTCATTAGAAATACTATCGTTAGCGTTCAGACATTTTTAGTATTTAGTTATTTTTCTATTTCAAGGTTTTTTTATTGCGATAAGTTTACATCGATCAATTAATAGCGTAATAAAATTTCGGATAAGACTCAAGAACTTTAAATTTGTCGAAGGGTATTAAGTGGTTCAAACTTGGCTCACCTGAGATGTCCCACTGATGAAAGCGGTGTTGCTGAAAATTTGTAAACACATGCAAGCCAAAAAAGTTCGGAAATTACAACCCTATCGGCTCATACGTCTGCACGTCTTTAACGTGACCGAAATTTGCATACACATCTTTTGAATTTTACATGTCACTCCTCTTTGCCTATATTCGCATCTTTTAACTTAATTGATAACTAACGATAAAAGCTTTCGAACTTATTGTTCTCTCCTTATGTATTCTTGTTTTATGTTCACATTTCTTTTAACATTTTAATTTTTGTATAATTGTATTGATTTTATTTAGTAGAACTTAGCCTTATTTTTATGTCTTCGCTAGGTTTGATGTTTTTATTTGGCGATTTCGAATTTACTTCATTTTATATGCGTAATGATCTGGATTTGCTTTTACTTTTAGGTTTACATTTAGGTTTGCGTTTACTTTTATATGCATTCAGCTTTGCGTTCACTTTTATACGTGCATTTTTTTCGTTTACTTTTATATAGCTTTTAATTAACTAATTAATTTATTTGTTTTGGTATCCCGACGATATAAGACTTAGTCTTTTAAGTTTCATCGGTCACTTTGTGAATTTTACATTAAAACTTAAATACTTTGTGATTCGTACAAAAAAACGTAAATACTAGAAGTACAATTACATAACATTACGTTACAATAACAATACTCAATTTAACATTTACAGATAAATACATTTAATAGGTTTTGGTGACATGAGCAACATAAAGAAATGAATTGAAGTTGTAACAAAATGAGATAAACATTAAAAATAATAAATTAAAATGAAAATAACTTTGCATGTGCCCTTTAAATAGTTTATAAGTTCGTTTTTAAAGTGCGTTTCGTTTTTTATACTTTTTATATTGTTTGGGAGGTTATTCCAATAGCGAACAGCCTGTATGAAAGTGTTTTTCCGTCATCGCCAATTTTAATCTTTTGCAGACAATGTTGTTTGTTCTAGCTGACGAAACCGGTTGCACATGTTCAATTAAGTACTGCGGCTCTTTTTAGTCAGAAGTTTATGCTGAAATAAGAGGGTTTTAAACTTAATCCATGTCTCAAAGCTTAGTTCAAAAATCTTATTTGAGTAGCATGTTATGTGCTCCCTGCGGTTTACATTAAAAACATATCGCGCAATTGAGTTGAAGGCAACTTTTAGTCTTCGCATGCTTATGGCGTCGCAGGTTCCAAATACTTCAATACCGTAAAACAAAGTTAAATATGCAGGTTTTCGCTACAAGCATCCTGATATTCTGTTGAATAAGGTTTCTGGATAAGGATAGCTGCCTGAGCATGCCATATGTTTTCCTGTGGTTTTGTTCACATGGTCATCCCACGTTAAGGTGGAATTAAATTCTATTCCCAGATTTGTGGCTCGTTTAACAAATTCTAAATTCTAAAGTCAATTGGTATTTTATGGATTAGTATGTGTCAGAGGCTGAGACTTTTCTTGTTTTTCCCGTTGCATTTTGGTACTGATGGTACTCAGAGCAAACTGCCCTTTTCTTCCTTTTCCACCCTTTCCATGGCACGCGCCATGCAGCATTGCCTCATCCAATTGTCCATTCCTTTTCGATCTCTCTCTCTATCTCTCAAAGACAACCAACACGCGACCGCGCCACACTCGGATTAGACGGCACTCTCTCTCGTTCTCAATCCTCGCTCTCACCAATTATGCAAATAAAAGGAACCACAAATAACTCAGTGCATTGTTTCTTTTGTTCTATATTCATTTTTTTCTTAACGCTTTACAGTTTAATTTACATTTTACTTCTTATACATCTCCGACACGGCCTTCCTGACTTTCACACGTCCTCGTGAGCGTACTGTAACACTAGGTTGGTACCATTCTTGCTTCATTTCTCTTTTTATCTCTCAACATCATTTTATCAAAACACATAGTCTTCACACATAACTTCATAAACCGCGTCATCAAGTGTCGGTTTCACAGGCTATCTCGCTTCCTCACATCATACAGTGAGTCTTTTCAAACTTGCTCAACCGGTCTACCGCGTCACACGCCATGACAGAACACCCCTGTTTCCACACTTGTTGTGTTGTGCACAACACAATATCATCCATACCAGGCATGACTATTGTTGATCTGGTCTAGCCCCTGTGTTTGATGACCCACGACGAGTGTCTTTTTCACCACCGTCACTTCTCTCAATGGTCTCATCAAAGATTTGCTCGTCTGGCCGCCTTCTCAAACTTTCGTGTGAATACTTATACGTTCGCTTGCTATTCAACGATTTTAACAGGTATAGATTAGCTTCCAACAACTCGGCAACCACGAAAGGTTCTTAGGAAGCTAGGATCCAGTTTGGTCTGATGCCGCTCTTCACTTCTCAGCAAGACATGATCCCCAACCTTGTGTTTTACAATCTTGGCCTTATTCTTATCAACTCAATTTTTCTCATATTTCCCATTAATTTCAATATTTTCTTTGGCCTAGCCCTCGCTTGCTTACAATTTTAGTTTCTACATTTATTGGCAATAAACCCATTGGCCTGGCCTCTCTTCCAATCAATAATTCTAATGGGCTATACTTTATCACCCTATTCGTCGTACAATTCATGGCTAACTTCACCTTACTAAGTGCATCCTGCCAGGAACGTTCTCCTATCTCTACCGCTGTCAACATACTTTTCATCGTGCTCATGACCCTCTCCACTTGTCCCTTGGCCCTACTTGCACCTGTTGCTATCAAATGTAATTTTATTTTGTGCATTGAACAGAACTCACGAAATTTTCCACAAGCGAAACTCCTACCTTGATCTGCTATGATACGGTTAGGTACCCCAAAGAGTGATATCGTTGATTTTAAAGCCTTAATACAGTTTTTTGCATCTCAATACAAAGTATGATACAAGTGAACATATTTAGTAAATGCGTCTATGTGTACTATGACATATTTCTTAGTATCATTTTTACCACTCAACTTTCCACTAACATCAATATGCACAGCGTGCCAAGGTATCTCAACTTTCGGAATTGGATGCAGTTCCACTTGAATTTCCCTGCTGAAGGCTTTGCCAGCTTGCATGTTCTCTACAAATTTTCGTAAGTACTTGGACATGTGCTCGAACCAATACTGCGCGTAAACCTTGTCTACCGTTTTCTGCCATCCCAAATGCATAATTGCTTCATGGACATGATTTACTACAGAAAACCTAAAGACTCTTGGGATTACAGGTAAACAGCGTGTCTTTCCATTTCTCTGAATTTTCCGATATAGAATTCCTGCCCTTAACTCAGTCTTCGCTAAACTCTCCTGCATCTCTCCATCACTCAAATGGGCTATAATTTCCCTTAAGCACGAATCACGCTGCTGCTCAGCTAAAAGCCAGTTGTCTGTCACCTCTGTCAAGTCGATGCGAACTTCGGGTATCCTATTCATTGTTTCACATTCAGTGACAATCGAATTTCTGGATAAAAAGTCCACGTGCGCCATACGGTTTCCATTGCGGTACTTCACAGTGAAGTCAAATGATTGTAAATATGCCCACCAACGGTGCACTCTCGGCGTTAGTTCTACTTTAGTTCGACTTGCTTTTAATGAATTACAGTCTGTAAATACTGCAAACGTTCGACCGTGAAGGTGATGGCGGAAACTTTTAACAGCGTTGTATACTGCGAGGGTCTCTAGTTCGTAAGAATGATATCTCGATTCTTGGGGCTAAAATATTTGCGTTGTATACTGCGAGGGTCTCTAGTTCGTAAGAATGATATCTCGATTCTGGGGGCTAAAATATTTGCTAAAATATTTGATCACTCTAGGCTTACAGTCTATTTTGTGCATGAGAATGGCACCACTTGCACTTGCATCTGTATGCAGCTCTATGGGATATTGCGGATCGAATATAATTAAAATGAGATCATGAGTTAGTACTGAGATAATCTTTTGACGTATTTCTTCTTGCTCTGATTTCCAAACGAAGCCACTATTTTTGGAAGTCAGCTGATACAACGGTTTCATCTGTTCAGAGAACTGTTGAAAAATTTACGGAAGTACAACGCTAAACCTATAAATTGTCTCAATTGTGACACATTCTTTGGTTGAGATAGTCCAGCCAGAGCTTGTTTTTTTCGCGGATTTGGTTCAAAGCGGTTCGCTCTATGGATCCTGCAGCTATTGGAATCTGATAAAACCCACTAGCCATATCTAAGCAAGAGAAGTATTTACCCCCACGCAGTCTGTTCACTTGATCTGATATTAGAAGTAATGTATATTTTCCAGCCACTGTATTTGCATTTAGCTCTCTGTAGTCTATGCACAACCGATCACTGCCATCTTTCTTTTTCACTAACAAAATTGGACTCGCGAGTGGAAAATTACTTGTACGAATTATATAAGCCGCCAAAATTTCTTTGATTTTATCTGTAACTAATTCTTTCTCCACTACGCCAAGTCGATATGGGCGTCTCTGCACAGTCTTGTTGGCATTCAATAAACGAATTTCTAATTCTCCAGTCGAGACACGCCTGCTCGGTATTCCAATAATAAAATGTTCTTCAATTTCAACTTATCATTATCACTTAAATCATAATTTTTATCATATAGCTCATCATGACTTATAATAGTTTCATCATATATTGAATTGACTACTTTAGTTTTAAAAATATTTAATTTATCAGCATCCATCATTATACCAAGGCCTAGTGCCAATATTTCATGACCAATCATTATGTCATGTTTCAAATACTCGTCGTCTTTCCATATTAAATTGACAAATTTGTATGGTGGACAGTATTTGTGAATTACAGTGTACAGTATTTGCGCAAATTCCTTTTAGAATGACTAAATTATTTAGTCTTTTTTCCGCGAATTTCTCTGCTAGCTTTGCCTTCATTAAGGAGCACGCAGCATCCGAGTCGAACAAGAATGGACAGGCCTCACCAAATTGATATAAAATTCCTTTGCGCTCCAACACTGCACAGACATCTACTCGCTTCTCGTTCATACTGCTACTCGATGCTGCTGTCCCCTTCATACATGCGGATGCAATGTGACCGACGATTCCACATTTAAAGCAAGTCATTCCAGTCCTGTCTCGTCCCGCCAGTGGTTTTCCAAACGATTGACTTGGTTTTGATTGTTCTGCCTTCCTCTTACGGCATTCCAGCATTTTGTGTCCGGAAATTCCATTGATGTGTTTGCCTTGAATCTCTTCCTGTCGGTGCCGATCGAATGATCTGAAGCCAGATGCTCACTTTGCTTCCTGTATGCATGCCTTCAACTGCTGCTGCAGTTCATTTCTGTTCGTTATATTGGTGGTAAACAGAAGACGCTGCAGTCTAGTGTCGATTTGCGACGTGTGTGCCAGTACGAAAGAGACAGCTATCTCCTCGATGTCCATCGCCTTCCATTTCGTCAGAAGAGACGTCACTAATCGGTTACCATATGCTGACAAGAACTCGCCTGTTTTCGGCCGTCCGTTGAGAATAGTTAACAAGATGGCGGCCGGCGTCTTAGAATCGTCGTAGCGAAGAACAAATAATTCTTGGAATTTTGGCCAGGTTATGCCAGCATAGCTTATCAGTGCCAGCCATTGGGAAGCACTCCCTTATAGTGCTCCGCTCAGCGAAATAATTAGCGCACTGCCCTCCAGGGGATGCTCCGTGAAAATCATATCGGCTGTTTTGCGCCAGGCGCTGGCGTCAGCTTCAGCCACGTCTGGATTGAACTTTGGCAATCTAATCAATTTTTCACTTGAATTTGTTGAAGCAGGCTGCTGCATTGTTTTTAGTATTTCGATAAATCGTAGATTTTGTGCTTCTAACAGCGATCGCCATTCACTGTCACGCTGGGCCTGAGCCGATCCCACTTCTGATGTCAGAGGCTGAGACTTTTCTTGTTCTTCCCATTGAATTTCGGTACTGATGCGCAGTGAGTCGCGGTCAACGTGTACTTCTCTATCTTAGATCTCAGAGCAAACTGCCCTTTTCTTCCTTCTTCACCCTTTCCATGGCACGCGCCATGCAGCATTGCCTCATCCAATTGTCCATTCCTTTTTGATCTCTCTCTCTCTCTCTCTCTCTCTCTCTCAAAGACAACCAACACGCGACCGCGCCACACTCGGATGAGACGTCACTCTCTCTCGTTCTCAATCCTCGCTCTCACCAATTATGCAAATAAAAGGAACCACAAATAACTCATTGCTTAGTTTCTTTTGTTCTATATTCTTTCTCTTTCTTAACGCTTCATTTTTTTACATTTTGCTTCTTATACATCTCTGACATATGCATTTTGATTTGAATGATTTGAGTGTTAACCTGTTCGCATCAGCCCAATCATTAATTGGTTTAATTTCATTGTTGCTAATTCTAATACACTCACTAATTTGACTTAGGGGACGGGTAATATATAACATCATCTACATATAGGTGCACATCACATACAGACATACATTTAGGAAGATAATTTACAAATAACGAGAAAAGCAGTGGACCTAAAACCTTGAGCCTTGTGGGAATCATTGTGTGAGAGGCAGAAATGAAGATTTTTGCGACCCGGAGACGACGGACTGCACCCTGTTTTAGAGATATGTTCGAATGAGGTTTATTGCACTTGAAGAGAAATTGTACAGTGTTACTTTGCTGTCATTGCTTTTTTGGAGAATGTGTTCGGATATCTTTAAAATGGTAGTTGTACAACTTCTGTGTTTTTTGAAACCTGATTGCTTGCAACTTAGAAGATTATTGTTCTCCAGGTGAGTTTGCATCTGCAAGACAACTATGATAATTGCTCAAATGACTTTGCAAGGAAAGGAAAAATGAAAAATGGTCTAAATTCATTTCGTGATTTCGGGCAAAATTTTAGCAATTTTCCAGCAATCAGGAAACATTGACGTGGTAAAAACCGTATTAAAAATATTGGTAACATAACAAATTAGTTTTGGAAGCAACATTTTTATAAATTTGGGGCTAACATTATCTAGACCTTCTGCATTTGATTTCACTTTAAGTATACATTCAAGGACATCACATGGACGTACATACATAAAGCTAAAAATAATATCACAGGATGTTGTTGAGATCAGGTATAAATTATGTGTAGGAATAACGGAAGGAACCTCTGAAAATTTCTTAGTAAGGGCGTCTAAATCAAGGCCCGATTTAGCCACGGAATTTTGTTTTCCTATGCCCAGGCTTCTCAAATCCTTCCAAACTTGACCAGGAGTCTCTGCATTGGCGAATTTATTATTATAAATCTACTTCTGGAAGAAGAGATCGATTTTGTGACTAAATTTCTCAGTTGTTTAAAAATGATGTGCAAAGGCGAATTTGTTTTTTAATTTCCTAATTAAACCATGGCTGTACGACAGGTTTTTGTGTTTTTGTACTTAATGGAACACAGTGTTCAAATACCGGTCGAATGTTGGAGTGTAATAATTGAAGTTGTTCCTTTGACGAAGTCTAGTCATAAATGTTTGTCCAGTCCCTATAAATCATATAGTCCCTATAGCTAAACAATCGTGTTGAATTTTCAGAAATGAAATCATATGTCATATATATCAAGTCATGTTAAGAGAACGCTGGCACACACAACTGGTCATAGAGAACGATTTTTGACGGTTCATTAACAAAGAAAACAACTAACAAAGAGCTACAGGTACTTGTGAAATGCGTAGGTAGTTGGCAGTTTACGAAGTTTAGGCCAAGAGAGTTAAATTCATTTTGCACACTTTGTTCTCTGATCATGTTGCTGTTAAGATCTCCGGCCAGGATTACGTTTTCTTTCGCCACAGATATGTCTGATACAGACTCTAAGAGATCAGTATATTCGGTCATTCGATGGGGTCTATAAATACAACAGGTTAACATTTTTGACTTGAAACTAGGATCTACGACTTCTGCAAACAAATATTCAACTCTACCTTCGATTGGGTTTGATTTAATAAGCTTTGAAGTGTATTTGTTGCTTACAAAAATCGCTACACCACCTGAGTGTTTTAATCTGTCGGACCTATGCAACACGTAGCCATCACATTCAAAAGGGACGTCACTGTAACCACTTACAAACCATGTTTCTGAAACACACACTTCATCAACATTTGATCCTAAAAATAGATCCCTAAAATCATCCATTTTTCTGACCAAGCTTTGAGCATTTAAGGAACATCACTGTAACCACTTACAAACCATGTTTCTGGAACACACACTTCATCAACATTTGATCCTAAAAAATAGATCCATAAAATCATGCATTTTTCTGACCAAGCTTCGAGCATTTCTGTGGAGAATTCTCAGCAGACTGCTCGCTGTTGCATTATTTGTATTGACCTTCATTAATAGTGGGGTATAAGGTAAATTGGGAAACGCACATATGAATAGAGAAGGCACAAGCTAGATTTGAACGAAAAGAGATTACCAAAGAAAACCTAAATTACTCTTGAAAACTATAAAAATAAAGCTGCATAAGAGATGTTATTGACGAAAGATATTTTGGGCAGCACGAGGGGTACCTTCGGCAACCAGTGCGCTGGATCCAGAGAGGGGAGAGCAGACTCAGCAGCCGTGATCACTGAGAGCTCATCAAGCAGCTGGATAATGTAAATGTCCTCTCTCCAACTGCACTTCACGTGCACAATCCCAGCGGCCTTAGTTTCTCTCCTTCCACAAAAGGTAAGCCATGCATACGCACTGCGCACGCCTCGCTTTCAGCACTCTGTGCGTCAAGCTTTCCTTGCACCGTGGCAATTTGGGATTTTAGGGAGCGTAGCTCCTCAACCTCCTGCTCCAGCTGCCACATGCGATCAGCCATCTGCTTCATCTCCGTGGTGACACCCAGACTTGACACCAGACCGTGGTGGTAGACTTGATCAGCTGGGCATGTTCATCGAAACGGCTATTCATTGCCGCGCTTAGAGCCAGAGGTTTCTTTCAAGCGTTTTCCCTCTAGCAAAACCATGTTTATACCCTTGCAGAGGGTATCAGCATCACTAGTAGAGTCGATCTAGCCATGTTCGTCTGTCCGTCCGTCTGTCCGTCCATCTGTCCGTCCGTCTGTCCGTCCGTCTGTCCGTCCGTCTGTCCGTCCGTCTGTCCGTCCGTCTGTCCGTCCGTCTGTCCGTCCGTCTGTCCGTCCGTCCGTCTGTCCGTCCGTCTGTCCGTCCGTTTATATGCAAACTAGTCTCTCAGTTTTAAAGCTATCTGCATGAAACTTTCCCAAAAGTTGTTTTTCTATTGCAGGTAGTATATAAGTCGGAACGAGCCGGATCGGACGACTATAGCATATAGCTCCCATAGGAACAATCGGAAAAATAAATGAAAAATAATTATAACTTTGCTGTTTTCTAATTTTTTGTTTAGTTTCTCGACATTTATTAATCGTTAAATATTTCTGATTTACGGTTTAAATTTCATCAAAATCGGACGACTATAGCATATAGCTCCCATAGGAACAATCGGAAAAATAATTGACAAAAAATTATAACTTTGCTGTTTTTTAATTTTTTGTTTAGTTCTTCGACATATAGCAATGGTTAAATATGGTTAAATTATGGTTTAAATTTTATCAAAATCGGACGACTATAACATATAGCTCCCATGGGAATATTAAACAAAATTTTATTTTTAAATGTAACTTTTCTATTATTGAATTTTTTTTAAGTGTTTTTTGACCATTTAATAATATGACAGTTCAGAATTACGTTCTTAATTTTATTTAAAATCGGAAAACGATATCATATAGTTGCCATAGAAACTATCGAATAATTGAGCTGCAAAAAATCATAGCTTCAATGTTTTTAAACATATACGCAAGTAAATCATAATTTTAATGTTTTCAAAAATGTTTAATTCTTGCAATAGCTGCAAGGGTATATGAACTTCGGCTTTTTTTGTTTCTCTTCTTCTTTATTTAAAAAATTTTTTTTTTTTTAATTGAGAAAAATTGGCTAAGCCAACGTTAATTATGCTTTGTGCTGTGTTTTGTGTTCTCCTTTCTTTTCAGCTGCTTGAGTATTTTTTGCTTTGTTGAGCCTCCTCCAAGTTTGCGCCGTTGTGTTGCGTATGTTTATGTGTGTGCAGGTTTGATATTTTGAAATATTGGGTTGGCAAGAAAGTCATGTCATTTTTATACCCTTGCAGAGGGTATTATAATTTCAGTCAGAAGTTTGCAACGCAGTGAAGGAGACGTCTCCGACCCTATATGGTATATATATTCTTGATCAGCATCACTAGGCGAGTCGATCTAGCCATGTCCGTCTGTCCGTCCGTTTGTATGCAAAATAGTCTCTCAGTTTTAAAGCTATCTGCATGAAACTTTCCCAAAAGTTGTCTTTCTATTGCAGGTAGTATAGAAGTCGGAACGAGCCGGATCGGACGACTATAGCATATAGCTCCCATAGGAACAATCGAAAAAATAAATAAAAAAAAATTATAACTTTGCTGTTTTTTAATTTTTTTTTTACTTCTTCGATATATAGTAATGGTTAAATATTTCCGATTTACGGTTTAAATTTCATCAAAATCGGACGACTACAGCACATAGCTCCCATAGGAACAATCGGAAAAATAAATGAAAAAAAAATATAACTTTACTGTTTTTTAATTTTTTGTGTAGTTCTTGGATTTTTAGTAATGGTCAAATATTTCAGAATTACGATTTAAATTTCATCAAAATCGGACGACTATATCATAAAGCTCCCATAGGAACAATCGGAAAAATAAATAAAAAAAAATTTTAACTTTGCTGTTTTTATACCCTTGCAGAGGGTATTATAATTTCAGTCAGAAGTTTGCAACGCAGTGAAGGAAACATTTCCGACCCTATAAAGTATATATATTCTTGATCAGCATCACTAAGCGAGTCGATCTAGCCATATCCGTCTGTCCGTCTGTCAGTCTGTCCGTCCGTTTCTACGCAAACTAGTCTCTCAGTTTTAAAGCTATCTGCATGAAACTTTCCCAAAAGTTGTTTTTCTATTGCAGGTAGTATATAAGTCGGAACGAGCCGGATCGGACGACTATAGCATATAGCTCCCATAGGAACAATCGGAAAAATAAATGAAAAATAATTATAACTTTGCTGTTTTCTAATTTTTTGTTTAGTTTCTCGACATTTATTAATCGTTAAATATTTCTGATTTACGGTTTAAATTTCATCAAAATCGGACGACTATAGCATATAGCTCCCATAGGAACAATCGGAAAAATAATTGACAAAAAATTATAACTTTGCTGTTTTTTAATTTTTTGTTTAGTTCTTCGACATATAGCAATGGTTAAATATGGTTAAATTATGGTTTAAATTTTATCAAAATCGGACGACTATAACATATAGCTCCCATGGGAATATTAAACAAAATTTTATTTTTAAATGTAACTTTTCTATTATTGAATTTTTTTAAGTGTTTTTTGACCATTTAATAATATGACAGTTCAGAATTACGTTCTTAATTTTATTTAAAATCGGAAAACGATATCATATAGTTGCCATAGAAACTATCGAATAATTGAGCTGCAAAAAATCATAGCTTCAATGTTTTTAAACATATACGCAAGTAAATCATAATTTTAATGTTTTCAAAAATGTTTAATTCTTGCAATAGCTGCAAGGGTATATGAACTTCGGCTTTTTTTGTTTCTCTTCTTCTTTATTTAAAAAATTTTTTTTTTTTTTAATTGAGAAAAATTGGCTAAGCCAACGTTAATTATGCTTTGTGCTGTGTTTTGTGTTCTCCTTTCTTTTCAGCTGCTTGAGTATTTTTTGCTTTGTTGAGCCTCCTCCAAGTTTGCGCCGTTGTGTTGCGTATGTTTATGTGTGTGCAGGTTTGATATTTTGAAATATTGGGTTGGCAAGAAAGTCATGTCATTTTTATACCCTTGCAGAGGGTATTATAATTTCAGTCAGAAGTTTGCAACGCAGTGAAGGAGACGTCTCCGACCCTATATGGTATATATATTCTTGATCAGCATCACTAGGCGAGTCGATCTAGCCATGTCCGTCTGTCCGTCCGTTTGTATGCAAAATAGTCTCTCAGTTTTAAAGCTATCTGCATGAAACTTTCCCAAAAGTTGTCTTTCTATTGCAGGTAGTATAGAAGTCGGAACGAGCCGGATCGGACGACTATAGCATATAGCTCCCATAGGAACAATCGAAAAAATAAATAAAAAAAATTATAACTTTGCTGTTTTTTAATTTTTTTTTACTTCTTCGATATATAGTAATGGTTAAATATTTCCGATTTACGGTTTAAATTTCATCAAAATCGGACGACTACAGCACATAGCTCCCATAGGAACAATCGGAAAAATAAATGAAAAAAAAATATAACTTTACTGTTTTTTAATTTTTTGTGTAGTTCTTGGATTTTTAGTAATGGTCAAATATTTCAGAATTACGATTTAAATTTCATCAAAATCGGACGACTATATCATAAAGCTCCCATAGGAACAATCGGAAAAATAAATAAAAAAAATTTTAACTTTGCTGTTTTTATACCCTTGCAGAGGGTATTATAATTTCAGTCAGAAGTTTGCAACGCAGTGAAGGAAACATTTCCGACCCTATAAAGTATATATATTCTTGATCAGCATCACTAAGCGAGTCGATCTAGCCATATCCGTCTGTCCGTCTGTCAGTCTGTCCGTCCGTTTCTACGCAAACTAGTCTCTCAGTTTTAAAGCTATCTGCATGAAACTTTCCCAAAAGTTGTCTTTCTATTGCAGGTAGTATAAAAGTCGGAACGAGCTGGATCAGACGACTTAAGCATATAGCTCCCATAGGAACAATCGAAAAAATAAACAAAAAAAAAAATTATAACTTTGCTGTTTTTTAATTTTTTGTTTAGTTCTTCGACATGGTTAAATATTTCTGATTAACGGTTTAAATTTCATGAAAATCGAACGAATATAGCATATAGCTTCCATAGGAACAATCGGAAAAATAATTGAAAAAATTAAAACTTTGCTGTTTTTTAATTTTTTGTTTAGTTCTTCGACATATAGCAATGGTTAAATATTTCAGAATTATGGTTTAAATTTTATCAAAATCGGACGACTATATCATATAGCTCCCATAGAAATAATAAAAATATATAAAATAACTATCAAATAATTAAGCTGCAAATCGTCATAGCTTCAATGTTATTAAACATATACGCAAGTAAATCATAATTTTAATGTTTTCAAAAATGTTTAATTCTTGCAATACTTGTAGCTGCAAGCGTAGATGAACTTCGGCTTGCCGAAGTTTTCTTTCTTTCTTGTTTTTCAATATTTTCGTCAAAAACGGCCGATGGTCGACCAGAACGGTGGACGTCTTTAACTCCAAAACCTCCAAGCCTAAATTTGGCAAACCAGCGCTGTCATTGGTGATCACTCATGGCATCTTCACCATACACTTCGCACAATTTTTCGCGAGCTTCGACCGCTTTTTTTCCTTTTCGGAAGTAAAAATGCAAAATATGCCGAAAATGCTTACTTTGGTCCTCCATGTTTAATTTGCTTTAGTTTCCACAAATGATATCGAATAATTATTAAATTACCGCATTAGTGGACTTTTTAAATGTCCTGATTCCATTGGCGCATTAGCAATTAGCTAATGCTACTCCAACATGTGAGTGGCACAAACAGCTGATCTGGGTTTGTTTACTTTTAAATTTTGGCAAATCCAAAAGAAATTAATTAAAATTAATGAACATGAGTGAGTTTACTAAACTCTTTAATGCTCAGCAGAACATCCATAATGCGACCGAGGCATTTGCCAACTTGGACGAAAAGGATGAGAAACTGATTGCGTTGTTATGGCGCAAAAATATTTAATTCTTGCAATAGCTGCAAGGGTATATGAACTTCGGCTTGCCGAACGGACAGACGTTTTACGGTTTAAATTTCATCAAAATCGGACGACTATAACAAAAAGATCCCATGGAAACAATAAAAATATTTTAAAAAAGTTAACGTTTTTGTTTTGTCCGTCTATCCGTCCGTCTGTCAGTCTGTCCGTCAGTTTCTACGCAAACTAGTCTCTCAGTTTTAAAGCTATCTGCATGAAACTTTCCCAAAAGTTGTGTTTCTAATGCAGGTAGTATATAAGTCGGAACGAGTCGGATCGGGCATATAGCTCCCACAGGAATAAACGAAAAAATAAATTAAAAGAAGTATAACTTTGCTGTTTTTCATATTTTTTTAGTTCTCTAACATGTAGTATTGGTTAAATATTTTAGGATTACGGTTTAAATTTCATTAAAATCGGATGACTATATCATACAGTTCC
Source organism: Drosophila elegans (assembly GCF_018152505.1). Classification (NCBI taxonomy): domain Eukaryota; kingdom Metazoa; phylum Arthropoda; class Insecta; order Diptera; family Drosophilidae; genus Drosophila; species Drosophila elegans. The sequence goes on along the minus strand of NW_024545820.1, from coordinate 167,502 downwards.
CATAGGAACAATCGGAAAAAAAATATATAACTTTGATGTTTTTTAATTTTTTTTGTTCTTCGACATTTAGTAATGGCTAAATATTTTAGAATTACGGTTTAAATTTTATCAAAATCGGACGACTGTATCATATAGCTCCCATAGAAATAATAAAAATATATAAAACAACTATCTAATAATTGAGCTGCAAATCATCATAGCTTTAATGTTTTTAAACTTATACGTATACACGCAAAAATATTTAATTCTTGCAATAGCTGAAAGGGTATATGATCTTCGGCTTGCCGAAGTTTTCTTTCTTTTTTGTCTAATTTTCTTTTTAGTTCTTCGACATATAATAATGGTTAAATATTTCAGATTAACGGTTTAAATTTCATCACAATCGGACGACTATAACATAAAGCTCCCCTAGGAATTTAAAATAACACCAAAGATATAATTTATTTTTTATTTATTTTTCCGATGGTTCCTATGGGAGCTATATGCTACTGTCCTCCGATCCGGCTCGTTCCGACTTATATACTGCCTGCAATAGAATGACAACTTTTCGGAAAGTTTCATGCAGATAGCTTTAAAACAGAGAGACTAGTTTGCCTAGAAACGGACGGACAGACGGTTTACGGTTTAAATTTCATCAAAATAGGACGACTATGTCATAAAGCTCCCATGGAAACAATAGAAATAATTTCAAAAAATGTAACTTTTTTATTTTGTAATTTTTTTTAGAAATTCTTGTTGACTATTCAAGAATGTGACAGTTCAGAATAACGCTTTTAATTATATTAAAATCGGTTAACGATATCATATAGCTGCCATAGGAAATATCAAATAATTGAGCTGTAAATCATTTAAGCTTCAATGTTTTTAAACATACACGTAAGTAAATCATAATTTTAATGTTTTCAAGAATATTAAATTTTTACAATAGCTGCAAGGGTATATGAACTTCGGCTTGCCGAAGTTTGCTGCTTTTCTTATTTTTAAATGTTTTGTTAAATGCTCTGCAGTTTTGAGCACCCCTGTTATATGCCCTTGCACATTTACAAAAATTATGTAGTTTATCAAACGATATTTCGATTTTAAAAACAAGAAAGCTCTGTCGATTTTCTGCTGATTATACCCTTGCAGAAGTTATTGTAATTTCAGTCTGAAGTTTGTAACGCAGTAAAGAAGACATATCCGACCCTATAAAGTATATATTCTTGATCAGCACCACTAGGACAGTAGATCTAACCATGTCCGTCTGTCCGTCCGTCTTTCCGTCAGTTTCTACGCAAACTAGTCCCTCAGTTTTATAGCTATACATGAAACTTTCCCAAAAGTTGTCTTTCTATTGCATGCAGTACATAAGTCGGAACGAACCGGATCGGACGACTATAGCATATAGCTCCCACAGGAACAATCGGAAAAAAAATTAAAAAAAAAAAATTTTAGCTTTGCTGTTTTTTAATTGTCTTTTTAGCTTTCGACATTTAGTAATGGTTAAATATTTAAGAATTACGGCTTAAATTTCATCAAAATCGGACGACTATAACATATAGCTCCTATGGGAATATTAAACAAAATTTTATTTTTAAATGTAACTTTTCTATTATTTAATTTTTTTAAGTGTTTTTTGACCTTTTAATAATTTGACAGTTCAGAATTACGTTCTTAATTTTATTTAAAATCGGAAAACGATATCATATAGTTGCCATAGAAACTATCGAATAATTGAGCTGCAAAAAATCATAGCTTCAATGTTTTTAAACATATACGCAAGTAAATGATAATTTTAATGTTTTCAAGAATATTTAATTTTTGCAAATAAATATCGGCTTGCCGAAGATTTCTTCCTTTCTTGTTTTCTACATTTTCTATTGCTGCTGTACGATATCGTTGTCTGAGCTTTAATTAAAACTAAAAACGTAAATCCGAGATAGTAAACCATTACTATATCTTGAAACATATTTGTATAATTCGTATAAAAACAAGAAAGAAAGCCAACTTCGACTAGCCGAAGTTTATATACCCTTAAAGCTAGGCAAAATCGAAATGTTCTTTAAAACATCTTAATTTAGATTTTTATTAAAAACTTGAAGCTATGACGATTTTCAGCTACATTGCTCGATCTTTCCTATGGCAGATTTATTACATCGTTTCCCGATTTAAATAAAATTAAACCCGTAATTTTGAATTTTTAAGCCATTACTATGTCGATTGTTCTTACACTTGTTTGCGAACAAACGGATGGACGGAAAGACGGACGGACAGACGGACGGACAGACGGACGGACAGACGGACGGACAGACGGACGGACAGACGGACGGACAGACGGACGGACGGTTGATCGACTCTCCTAGTGATGCTCATCAAGAATTTATATACTTTATTAAGTCGAAAATGTCTTCTTCACTGCACTCCAAACTTCTGACTGAAATTATAATACTCTCTGCAAGGGTATAAAAAGAAAAAATACGTAACTGTTTTATTTATTTTTCCGTTCTTTCCTATGAGAACTACATTATATAGTCGTCCGATCCATTTTATCTTATATGCTACATGCAATTGAAAGAAGAGTTTTGGGAAAGTTGCAATTAGGTAGAATTAGAACTGAGTTTCAAGTTAGAGAATTTTAAAATTTATCTATTCCATGCAATAGAATTTGTCTTACTTGTGTACATAAAGAAAGATAGCGAAAATTAAAATTCGATTTCTTTTCACGATATTTTACGATATTTTTATTTCACGACATGATTTTTTGGTTAATATCGCCCTTTTTTACAAAAATAGTTTAGTTGTTTCCAAACAATTAATCTATAAATCTAAAGCTTGGAAACATAACAATCATCAGCTTAAACAGTTTGATGAAACTGTATGACAAACTCGTTTCCTCAATTACTGATTACATATACGTATTTTATTAATGACAGTTATATAGCATTTTGTAAATTTGTGTAACTTAAGAAAAAAAAAATCCGAAAGTATGAACATTTTAATGTATACAAAAACAAGAAAGGAAAAAATATTCGGCAAGCCGAAGTTTATTTACCCTTGCAGCTATTGCAAAAATTAATTATTCTTGAAAACATTAAAATTATGATTTACTTGCGTATATGTTTAAAACATTGAAGCTATGATGATTTACAGCTCAATTATTCGATAGTTCCTATGGCAGCTATATGATATCGTTTTCCGATTTTAATAAAATTAAGAGCGTAATTCTAAACTGTCAAATTATTAATAGGTCAACAATAATTTAAAAAAAATTTAGAAATAGAAAAGTTATGTTATGTGTTATGTTATGTTATAGTCATCCGATTTTGATAAAATTTTAGCCGTAATTCTTAAATATTTAACCATTACTAAATTCGAACTAAAAAAAATTTTTAAAAACAGCAAAGTAATAATTTCTTAACAAACTTTTTCCGATTGCTCCTATGGGAGCTATATGCTATAGTCGTCCGATCCGGCTCGTTCCGACTTTTGACTAGCTGCAATAGAAAGTTATATGCAGATAGCTTTAAAACTGAGAGACTAGTTTGCGTAGAAACAGACGGACAGACGGACGGACAGACGGACATGGCTAGATCTACTGTCCTAGTGGTGCTGATCAAGAATATATATACTTTATAGGGTCGGAAATGTCTCCTTTACTGCGTTGCAAACTTCTGACTGAAATTGTAATACCCTCTGCAAGGGTATAAATATGCAGTAAGACAATGTATTTGTGATAATACTGATTATTATTTTTCAAAAATATCCGCACAGAAGAAAAATGAGTGCAACTGACTACAGATTTATTTAAAATTATGAAAGCCCGAAATGCTTAATTTTATGATAAATGCCAAGTCTACAATTTATTAAAATAGATCCAAACAACATTTTTTTTTTTTAAGTTTTAATAGTTTTAGGGAGTTTTTGGAGCAGGTTTAATCTGAAACGTTTCCCTGGTAGTATGTCCAAGAAGTATCAAATAATAACCAAATACATTTTATGAAAAAAATGTTATGTATGCAAGTACATAAAGCTTTTTATAAGGCAATAAAATATTAAGGTTTTTTAAGTATAAACTCTTTTTTATATTTGTACTGCATGTATGTTACTATGTTCACAAAAACTAGGTTGTCAGTAACCATTTAAGGTCAGCTATGATCGTTGTTGCTATCCCCCAGCATAAGCAACAGTAAGTCAACCGATAGCACGAAATTTGAAACTGGCACTTGCCTTACGACTCATATATGGAAAGTAAAATGTAAATCAATTTCAGGTTGTTTGGTTTTATTTTATGGTCAAGTTCAAGGTCGAACTGAATCCATACGTAATTGATATAACTTGTGTTCGAAGTTGTTTGTAGTTTGTCAAAATAGTTTGCGAAATCTCGAAGCCAATCAAAGTATCTATGTCACTGTCGACTTTTGATTTTATTTGTTTTACATTTTTGCTGATCAAAACAAAAAACAAACAGGAAGTTAACAGCTTTGATGGTTTTATGAGAGGTTTCTATTTTAACTGTTCCGCATTTGTCAAACACGCGTCCAAGCAAGTCTAACAAAAAGTGATTAAAGCTAAAGCAAATACATAGGTTCATCACGAAACTTATAATTGATGATTACAATATGACTATTTATGTGATTATGACCTTCACATAGATATGATTAGAAAGACCTCTTTCTTAGGGACAATTCCTCGGTTCTGAATTTTCTAGAACTTACGGGTAGGAATTCTATTGCGGTTGCTTTGGTTTGGTTCGTTGAAAAAGCTACCCAACATGTCCATCGGATTCATCGAACGATTTGCCTTGAGACTCTTGCGAATGGAGGTCTGAGTGGCCCATGACGAAGCAGGATCTGCGTCGGGTTGCAATTCCATTCCAAATCCATGCATCGCTATCGATGGCCGCTGACTGTTGGCCTCTTCATCGCTTACACAAACTGCACTATAACGGCGCGCAAACAAATCCTTCATATTTGCAGTTGAGTTTATTAAAATTTTGAGTACACCGAGTTGCGTTTTTAAATTTGTTTGCCACTTTACACTTTTAGAGTTGATTTTTGTAACCGCAGCACTTAAAAACTTGTATTAGCATTTGCTGCTGCAGCTCCTTATTTATAAGGGTACATTTACTTGTTATCAAGGTATTTTATCTTATACCGCGTTTGCGTCTGTTCACAAGCATTGCTCACATATGAATGGAAGTATATTCAATGAACCAGGCAATCACCAACTTTAGTGTATTGTTATTATCTAGAGAGAACACTCAGAGAGAGCAACGGAAAGAGAGCGTGGCCCTACCAACAGTCTAGGGTCTTGAGTTCCGAGATACTCTCTCAGCTGTTGCTTTGTTTTCAGCCGGTCTTCTGATCTAGGCGAAAACCAAAAATCAACAAGTACCCCTGAGCAAAACCAGTTTAAGATTTTGTTGGCATTCCGCTGCTTGGCACTGCATTGGGGACTTACCATATCAGCTGTTTTTTGGCTAGATGTTACATTGCTTAAAATCACATTGAGTAGATCTCAATGAATGCTTTTCAGCTTTTACATTTAATAAAATAATACGGACCCCTTACCTTTTTGCAGTGTTATTTAAGTAGCTTAAAGCATTCTTCTTAGGATTTTGTAGTAAAACAAAAGTTTCACTTAGTGTTTACAGTGTTATCTACAGATTTGTAAGAGATTTAATGGTCATATTTACCCTGGTGGATGCCTATTTATTTTGGTTTTAATCAATTCTCTTTTATTATTTTACAAATTTTAGTTTTTTAGAATAATTCAATAATAGTGTTTAAATTTATTATTTATTAAAAATATAATTCTGTTTAATAAAAAACAACATAAATAGTATAACCAAAAAAACTATTTATAACTTATATATTCTTAGAACTCATTACAATTTTTACAAACACAATATAAAACAAGAAAGAAATCTAGCTTCGGCTGGCATTAAATTACATAACGAGTATATTTCGATTTTTATGCGTGTGTTAAAAAACAATTTGTCTATACCGAGTTTTCACTCAGATGCCGCCCTAAGGCATACCCTTGCAGAAGGCTTTTTAATTTCTGCCTAAAGTTTGGAAAACTGTATGAATAAGGTATACCTATATATTATGTTCATGTTTGTTTGTCGGTCCGTGTTTAGACGTTTAAAGCTATTAATATGAAACCTTAAAAAAAAGTCTATTCCTATTGCAATTGCAGTTAAAACTTAAGTTTTAAACGGCTATATCATAAGCAGCTTTATGATAATAATAATAAAACCAACAACGATCTTGTGCATGCTAATACTTTCTTGTAAAAAGTCAATTGATTCAGGATAAATGGGGGTAAAAGTGCTAATAAAATTGTTTCGAATACTGGAGCTATTGGAGCCGGTGGAGCAAAAAGTTCTGGCGCTAAATACGCTTACGATACGATGCTTCGTTCAAAAGATATTCGATAAACAAGATATAGACTGTATTTATGAAATGAAAACTTTTGTCTTTCTGTTTATTTGTTGGTTTGAATCAAATTGATGTTTTGGGCCCTGAAACCAATTTTACTATGCTAAGTAGCTTGAGCTGAAAAACATTTGCTTTACCACTTTTGGGAAAACCCGCTAGTTGATCGAGAAATCGACTAAAAAAGATAGATTTAATTAAAAAATTATAGACAAAATGATGTTTCTATGTACACATTTTGACGATGAAAATGCCAGAAACAGTTTTTTTCTAACTTCGAGTCCTTATAGTTATTGAGATTACGCAATTATTGATAAATAACACACTTTTCTCTAATACAGCGTTAAAGAATTCAACCCATTTCTGACCTTTATAAAAAGCATTTTATACTTATTTGAATGCCCAGAAATCTATGACAAGCCAATTTGATGATTAAAAATTCTTACTAGAGCTTTTTTATCTAAAATAAAATCATAAGCAAGGGCAGAAATAATTTTTTATGTTCTGGGGTCTGAACTGTGTTCTTTGGTGTCCTTAAAAAAATTGATGCTACATTATATTAATTAAATTTTCTTTTTTTAATTAATAAGGACCATGAACACTGTTAGATTACATTTCTTTAAAGTAAAATACCACTTACATTTCTTGAAATGTACCGTTAGCTATATATTAACTAAAAGAGAGTTAATTATGCCTTTTACTCGTAATGAAAAAGGGTATATTGTAATCGTTGAAAATAATGTAACAGGTAGAAGGAAGCGTTTCCGACCATATAAAGTATATATATTCTTGATCAGGATCAATAGCCGAGTCGATCTAGCTATGTCCGTCTGACCAAGGCTCTGTAAAACTAAGATGAGTATCGAGGAACAGAAACGTGTCTCTAGCAGCGGCTTTTTTGTGAAGCCGAAAACAAACAGCAAAAGGTCAACCAAGCCATAAAAACTAAACATTGAGAAATTTTGTTTTATTTAATAAAATTTTAAAGAAACACTAAAATATTGATAAGCGAGTCCGTTTCTTACTGTTCCACTTATGTAGATAGACGACTTTGGACCAGAAGCAACACAAACTATTTGTCGCAGCAGCTCTTTGTTTTTGGATCACGTTTCAAAGTTTTAGCCAAAGGTTTTAAGATAAAAATGTAGGCAGCTTAAAAAATAATGTATTTAATGCCCATACCTTTACTTTTGTTATTTTTGAACGTCGCGTCCGAAATCAAAAAACCTTTTTTTTTCGTTTTACTGCCACAAAGGGCACCAAACACATCTGTGCTTTTATGCCTTAAGATAGGTCCTTAGTAAAAGGTTATTTACAATTTTTTCAAAAATGTATAATTGTTTTTTTTAAGTCTTTGGCGTCCAAAATCAGTATTTTTAAAAATAAAAATTGATGAGCCATCAATCAATTCTTAGCGCCACTTGCTGTCTTAATAGCGAAATAAGCGATAAAACTTCTTTGTTTGGTATAATTGTAACCAAAATTATAAGAAAACTTAAGGAACATTTAAAAATAAATTCATTGTCCGTAGCTTAATAGATTTTTTCATATTTTGGCTTTGAAAATATTGAGTAAAACTATTTATCAATACCGTTGTAGTAAAAATAGAAAAATGTGGCCCAGGTTCCAAGAATACGAAAAATACACTACAAATCTCGTAATAACAATAATATGAAATTTACGTCACTCTTAATAATAAAATAATTTAATTTAATTTCGTAGTGAGCAACATAGTACAAAAACTAACTTATTTATTGAGCACAATTATACAATTTATTTAACGACTTTTATTAAACTCCAACCACTAACTTATATGGCTGCCGTAGAATAAGTTAGATATAATCTGACTGTTAACTTAAAAAAAGTGGCTTATTGTTGAAATAATGTCGCTAAACTTTACAGTTTAAATTTTAATAAAAAAAAAAGATATATCTATGCATCATTTGCGTCCGAAATCTATAATCATTTAAAAAAAAACTTCAGAAATTTTTTCAATTAAACTTGCTTAGGTGAATGCAAGCACCCTCTGGGTATATTGAAAACAAAGAATGTGCAAAAACTCCGTCCATGCTCGCAGACCTTTGTGTTTTCATCATGTTTTGTAGATTCCTTTTCCAATTTTGTCGAGTTTGAAATTCATGTTTTTTTTTTTTTAATTCCAAGAAGTTATTTGATATGTTTAGCTAAATTTTTTACCATTGGTAGATATGATTTGGAGCTATCCAAATCAAAAATTAAAAAATAAAAAAAGCTATTAGGTGTAGAAGTAGAAAACCGCCGTTTTTTTCATAGTTTGAGGCTTTATTGCGTAAAAATAGCTACATACTGATTATTTAAAATAGAGAGCTCCAGTGATGGATTCTTGTTGTGTCTAACAAGAATCTTCATCCAACATAGTCTCCAAAGCTGCATCTTCAAACTCTTTCACGGGACCCGGCCGATCCTTGTCTTCCACGTCATATTGACCATTTTCGAATTTCACGAACCATTCTCGGCACGTTCTTTCACTGATACACTACTCACTATATGTTGCTACAATCATTCGACGCGCTTCAGCAGCAGATTTTTTCGAATGAAACGCGAAAAGCAATATCTCCCGCAAATGACGCATATTCGGTTCAAATTTCGACATCTTCGCTCACCAACAAAAAAATGGACAATGAGAATAGACGAGCGAGATGATGTGGAGTTGTTGACCGATACCTAAGCTTGCCATGTGATGCTTCTGATCGGAAGTTGTCAGTATGTCGCGTCCGAAGCCCTAGAATGGCCCATATTGTCTTCTGAAATTAAAATTTTCTGAATTTTTCTCAATTTTTCACAAAGAGGAAAAAAAAAACTCGGGCATTGTGCACATAGAATGCAATGTGCTAAGTAAGTTGGTTAGGTCTTGGGCGAGAATGGCCCGATTTCGACCCCAGTTTGAAAGTTTGTATATTTGTATATTTATTTTTTTTTTTACTTATTTAGATGATATTTTTAATTATGTATATCCATGTATTTTGGGGTCCTGATTACGAATAATTAAGACAAAGTTTGCGAATAAACCGATTAGTTGGAAAATAACGCCAATTTCTTGCAAATTATTACCTTTATCAAAAAATACATCCAAACAAAAGTTCAAGGTCTATTTGAAATGAACAGTTTTGGGTAAGTGACTTTTTTCGGTAAAATTTTAACGAGCTATCGACCAAAGTGCTTAAAAACTTTGAATAAATAATTTGTTTTCATCTATTTTTCCGATTATATATGATATCAAACAAAAACGCCTCTTGACGATGTAACAATAACGTGACGATCGCACATTCAATTAAAAAACTTCTGAAATCAAATTTTGTGACGATTATTATTTGTTTATCTTTTTCCTGCAAAGCTGCAAAACCTTATCACAATTAAAGAGTACCTTAAAAAAACGACCATGAATCGTCCCTAATGACTTGGCATGCAAGCTTTACAGCACTGTTTCATTTCAAATGCTTTTGCAACAACAAATGCTGATGTCAACAATTAAATTGTTGGTCTTTAGTCAGCAAGCTTTATCAAAGCAAGCTGTTGTAAAAGTATTTCAATAATTAAAGCAGCTTATTAATCTACGAAGCAGTTCACTGATGACGATACTTAGATATTTCTCATTTCTGAGTTCGCGGAAATACTTAAAAAGACCTGAAACATGAAACTTAAAATAAGAAATATTATTTCTTAAAAAAGGAAATAATATTTTTTAAAATAAGAAATAATATTTCTTAAAAAGAGAAATAGTATTTCTTAAAATAAAATATAATGTTTCATTAAACAAAAAATACTTTTTCTTAAAATGAGAAATAATTTTTCTTAGAACAAGAAATCAAACTCTATTGAGAAAATTAGTTTTCAAAAAGTACAAAGTATTATTATTATTATACACAAACCTATTTTAAATATTTACATAATTCTATTAAAAGGTAACAACCAGGGGTGGCAGCAAAAAGCAAATCAGGGCGTCATTCACGTCTATGAAAAAATTGAACTTATAATATATTTTATATTATATATATAGTTATTATATAAAAATATTAAAACAAAACAAGAAAGAAAGCAAACTTCGGCAAGCCGAAGTTCATATACCCTTGCAGCTATCGCAAGAATTAAATATTTTTGAAAACATTAAAATTATGATTTACTTGCGTATTTAAACCATAATTCTGAAATATTTAACCATTGCTATATGTCGAAGAACTAAAAAAAAATTAAAAAACAGCAAAGTTATAATTTTTTTCAATTATTTTTCCGATTGTTCCTATGGGAGCTATATGCTATAGTCTTCCGATTTTGATGAAATTTTAATCATAATTCTGAAATATTTAACCATTGCTTAATGTCGAAGAACAAAACAAAAAATTAAAAAACAGCAAAGTTATAATTTTTTCAATTATTTTTCCGATTGTTCCTATGGCAGCTATATGCTATAGTCGTCCGATCCGGCTCGTTCCGACTTATATACTACCTGCAATAGAAAGACAACTTTTGGGAAAGTTTCATGCAGATAGCTTTAAAACTGAGAGACTAGTTTGCATATAAACGGACGGACAGACGGACAGACGGACGGACAGACGGACGGACAGACGGACATGGCTAGATCGACTCTACTAGTGATGCTGATCAAGAATATATATACTTTATAGGGTCGGAAACGTCTCCTTCACTGCGTTGCAAACTTCTGACTGAAATTATAATACCCTCTGCAAGGGTATAAAAAACTATAAAGGAACTTTGTTAATTATTATTATTACTGTTTTTCCATTAAGCTATATTCTATAGTCTTCCGATCCGGCTCGTTCCGACTTATATACTACCTGCAATAGAAAGACAACTTTTGGGGAAGTTTCATGTAGATAGCTTTAAAACTGAGAGACTAGTTTGCGTAGAAACGGCTGGGCAGACGGACGGACAGACGGACATGGCTAGATCGACTCTGCTAGTGATGCTGATCGTGAATATATGTACTTTATAGGTCGGAAATGTCTCGACGAAAAAAATGATCCATGCATTTGGGGGCCCTGTTTACGAAAAAATATGTCAAATATTGCGCCAAGACCGATTTATTGACAAAAAAAATAATAATAATGGTTTTTATCGTAATTTTCCAAGAAATTGGTCTTGTCGCAAACTATGACCTATTTAAAAAAAAATAAGGTTAAATTTTTTTTTTCGTTTTATTTCCGATTGTTCCTATGGGAGATCTTCTCTCCTAGTGATGCTGATCAAGAATATATGTATTTTATAGTTCGGAAATGTCTCCTTTAATGCGTGCAAACCTCTGACTGAAATTATAATACTCTCTGCAAGGGTTTAAAAACAAAAATAGAACATAAAAACCAAATAAAAATGCAAGAAAAATATGTATAAAAACTAATAAAAAATCACAACGACAAACAAAATTTAAAAAATTTAAAAAATAACTATTAAAATTTTTTTCTGAAACCAGATTTGAACCCGAGCTCGTGCTGTCCCATGCACGTGTACCCTAACCTAACCCTTAATCACCAACAAAATCAAAGCACCACACACTGACTTCGCAACCTTTGGAAATGTTGGGTCCACTTCGAAAATCCACGTTGAAAATTTAGCTTTTTGTCATTCGGTTGTAAGAGCATTACGCATCTTAATATATAACAGAGTCTTTTTATGTCCGTCTGTATGTATGTCGAGATCTAGGAAATTATTAAATCTAGACATTTGGGACTTTGCATGCAGATTCTAGTAGTTCCTGTGCAGCGCAAGTTTATTTCAAAACGGAGCCACGCCCACAAAACGTGAAAGTATGTATGTACTGTCACTCTAAAACATGTTAGACTGTAGGGGTGTTGGACTCTGTGTGTTTTGTTCTTATCTATAGGTAGACATAATTTTTAAAATCGAGCTAATGTTTCAGAAGCAGTGTTGGGGTATGCCTAGGTACAAATTTTGGATACTTTATTCCTTACCTAGAAAAAAATGAGAGGCAACCTTTTACCTTAGCTACACCCGTAGAAAAATTAAGTTTTTGTAAATATATATACAACAAGAAAGAAAGCAAACTTCGGCAAGCCGAAGTTCATATACCCTTGCAGCTATTGCAAGAATTTAACATTTTTGAAAACATTAAAATTATGGTTTACTGCGTATATGTTTAAAAACATTGAAGCTATGATGATTAGCAACTCAATTATTTGATAGTTATTTTATATATTTTTATTATTTCTATGGGAGCTATATGATATAGACGTCCGATTTTGATAAAATCTAAACCATAATTCTGAAATATTTAACCATTGCTATATGTCGAAGAACTGAACAAAAAATTAAAAAACAAAAAAGTTATAATTTTTTCATTTATTTTTCCGATTGTTCCTATGGGAGCTATATGCTATAGTCTTCCGATTTTGATATAATTTAAACCGTAAATCGGAAATATTTTACCATTACTAAATGTCGAAGGGCTAAACAAAAAAATTAAAAAACAGAAAAGTTATAATTTTTTTCATTTATTTTTCCGATTGTTCCTATGGGAGCTATATGCTATAGTCGTCCGATTTTGATGAAATTTAAACCGTAAATCAGAAATATTTAACCATTACTAAACGTCGAAGAACTAAACAAAAAATTAAAAAACAGCATAGTTATAATTTTTTTTCATTTATTTTTCCGATTGTTCCTATGGGAGCTATATGCTATAGTCGTCCGATCCGGCTCGTTCCGACTTATATACTACCTGCAATAGAAAGACAACTTTTGGGAAAGTTTCATGCAGATAGCTTTAAAACTGAGAGACTAGTTTGCATATAAACGGACGGACAGACGGACAGACGGACGGACAGACGGACGGACAGACGGACGGACAGACGGACATGGCTAGATCGACTCTACTAGTGATGCTGATCAAGAATATATATACTTTATAGGGTCGGAAACTGACAGACGGACAGACGGACGGACAAACGGACGGACAGACGGACATGGCTAGATCGACTCTACTAGTGATGCTGATCAAGAATATATATACTTTATAGGTCGGAGACGTCTCCTTCACTGCGTTGCAAACTTCTGACTGAAATTATAATACCCTCTGCAAGGGTAAAAAAAATAATAACTTTGCTGTTTTTCTTTTTCATAACTATACTGCGTTGCAAACTTCTGACTGAAATTATAATACCCTCTGCAAGGGTATAAAAATGAAGAAACTCCACCAATGTCCGGCTTAATGGAGCCGACAAAATGAGAATTAGCTTCGGAACTGTCCTTATCATTTATTTCAAGGGAACCAATATTACAATTTTGTGGGATATTATTTAGAATTTGCTAGTATTTCCAGTCACAAGAAGGCTCAAAATTGGCCAAAAAAAGGAAGCAAATAAGTTTGCAATTTTTTTCCCAGAATTAGGGGTAGTATTGTTATATGACATAGTTGACGGTATGGAAGAATAAGATTTATTTGAATTAAAAAAAAACGCCAGAACACATTTTGATTTGACTTTAAGCTATTTTCAATGTCGGAAATGTATTGATTATATAGAAATTTATTAAGAAACTCGAATTCCCGCTTATGTTGTCTATATCTATCACCATTCACTGGATTTCCCCATTTAAACAACCTTTTGTAGAACTTGTTTCTTAGATTTTTATATTTCTGGAAACTTTTAGTATACCAAGGAACCCTATAGGAACCCCGTATCTTGGTTGAACAAGTGCTATCGAGAGTATTTTTTAAAGCGACAAGCAAGTTATTGTAGTTGCAAGCATTTGATAGCAAGGAAACACAATTCATAGATGTAAGGCAATCACTTACGGCAATTAAGCTGACATGATCAAAATTATACATAGGAATTAAGTTAACAACTGGTAATAAATTATACAAAAAATTTAATTTTAAAGCATGAGTGCTTATAATGAACAATATAATTAATGAATATTAAATCTAGTAGCTATGCAAATCATTAAAAACATTATTTATTTGGGTGAGGCCCATACTATAAAAACCATCAATGACAATAATTTCATGTGGCTGGTGTACATTGCCACTCACCATAACATGGGATTGCGGATCACATGACCATACAACAGATCCCAAATTTAATTCTCCTGTCACAACGAGACCAACAGAGTCATCTATGCTGGCATGTAAGCTGGCAATGTTATTCATAAGCGCCTGATAAAGCATAGTCAATTCCAGGGGGAATATAAGAAGCAACTATTACAGCCTTCTCAGACAATCAAGATACCTCGACAGCCAACTGGTCCAGAAGAGAGTTTGAAAGTACAGCTGTGCAGCAGGAGAAGGTACGGCGGACACCTCCACTTCTCTCGCACTTCATTCTGCTGAAGTCTCTATCCTTGCGATAGACATGGAATAAGTTAGTATCGAAGAACTCATTGGAGTTGAAGTTGGGGTTGAGCCAGGTTTCAACCAGTATTTTTATGACATAACCGCTGTTGGAGTTGCTCATGAAGACGGACTGAGTTTTGGTTCTCATTCCAGATATGTTTTGAAAATAAATTTTAAGGCAATTACTTCCAATTCTTTTGTTTGAAGACCATTCACATAGCTTTATAACGGAAGTCATGAAGTGGTATAGTAAAATCCACAGGCAGCCTTTGCGTCCAAAAAAGCCATTCAGAGCCGTACACAATATTTCAGTCCGGATACGTGTTGGTAGGGGGAGATTATTATTACTATATTAGTTGCAATCCATTCACACAATCCTAGAAGACTTGCAGATACTTCCAGAGTCGGTGAGTGCCCTTGGAACGCGATGCAGAAAGCTCATCATCAAAGAGAGGCAATCGAAGAGAAACAAAAGTGAAAGGGGTAGATGTACATAATGGTTCTCCACCCCATATATCCACAACGGTAGACTCCAAGTTCTCACTTTCCCTGAGAACCTGGATTGTGGACAGAAATCACCGCTGAAGACAGTCTGATTTTACTGCTCCGGGACTCCAAAGTTAATGAACTTCAGGTGCCAAGATCTACATCTTTTTTTGTTAATGAATAGCATGATGTGCTGTCCGAATTTACTTTTAACTTGTCAGAAAAAAACTTACACTGCGCCTCTGTCTTTGTGTTAACAGCGAATTTACTAATATGCAAAAATCTTTTGCTGGGCCAATAATACGCTTCTTGTTGTTACGATTCTTCTTATTTTTCTTGGAGACAACCATAAAGCCCTCTTTGGGAGGGTTTTGGTCTGACACAACGGGATTGGTATGATGGGAAGTAGATGAAGCCGGAGGTTAGTTGGCAACTTTTTCCTTCTTCCGATTGTTAGTGTTAACATTAGCCGGGGCCTCCACAGATTCGGGAATAGCGATTTGAAACTTTGTATTTAAGTGCAAGTATAGGCCTTTAAGTTCACGAAGTTCCTCAATGCTCTCGTCTGTTTTTGAGTGCGAATCATTGCTCACTACTCAGCTATCACGTTGCCATAACAGATTCGGCATAATGGGTAGCAATTTTATTGCCTCTTCAGGCAAATTAACACAAGAAGTGTGGAAAGTGCGATGACAAAGCGATGAACATCGCACCGCAGCAAAACCGCGAATTTGCGCATGCGTAACGGCAACATTGCACTCAGAGCACGTAAATGGAGTCATAACCAAATGAAAAACGCGTCTGCTCGCAACAAATGCTGATCAACGACTAAGAGGCTAAATATTTTGATCATATTTAAGCCGCAATTCTAGAATATTAAGCCATTACTAAATCTTGAAAAACAAAAAAATTAATTTAAAAAAAAGCAAAGTTATAATTTTGTTTCGCTTTATTTCCCATTGTTCCTAGGCGAGCTATATGCTATAGTTGTCCGATCTGGCTCGTTCCTTATATACTACCTGCAACAGAAAGATATCTTTTGGGAAAGTTATATGCAGATAGCTTTAAAACTGAGAGACTGTTTTAAGTAGGAACGGACGTTCAGACGGACATGGCTACATCGACTCTCCCACTGATGCTGATCAAGAATATATGTACTTAATAGGGTCTCCTTAACTGCGTTGCAGTCTGCTGACTGAAATTATAATACCCTCTGCAAGGGTATAAAAAACATCTTTAAGACATCTAAATTTCTAATTATATGAAAACGTATTAAGCCCCATTGAAGCTATGATGATTTTCACTTCAATTATTCGATGGTTTCGTTGGTCCTCAAGAACTAGTGGGATGGTTCGAAGGGAGGCTTAGCTGAGGCCACCAGGCGGGTCGCAGGTTGCGGATAGCGAACGACCTTCTGGGAAGGTTAGTTGCGAATAAGCGTAAGCAAATAAGCAACCCCGGACAAACAGCGGGTATACCGATGGAGGTATACCGACAAGACGCTTGTTTGGCCGTCTTAACACCGTAGCCTTACACACCCCCTCCCTCACAACTACCTACCTCCATCCTATCCCCCACATCTCACCTCGGTGCCGGATTAAGGTGTCATTCGACCCGTGCCGATAGTTAGCCTGGCTGGGGGCCCGACTTAACAAATAACAGGTTCAGGCAAGTGGCGACCGTCTGTCCTAAGTACGCCTTACCCGGGTACGGCGGATCTCTGCCCGGGCGGACCACATACTTCTCCGCAACTCGTGGGACCCCATGAAGAAAAACAAAACAATAAAAATCCCGCAGGATATCCCTGCAACCGGTGTCGCAAGACACTTCGAGGAAAGATCCCTCGAAGGCGACAGACCCCAGGCGGCAGCGCACCCGCCTAGGACTACACCAGCAGCCCAGACATTCCCAGCTAGGGAGCGTGGGGAGCCAGCAGGAGCTACCCTGCCAGCACGCCCACCTCTCGCATCTGATAGGCCAACCTCTATCAGACAGCTGAAGAAGCAGGACGCCCTTCCAGCCCTGGGATAGCCCGGAGGACTGGACGACCCCAACAGGCGTGGCCTGCCAGGGTCAAAGGTAAAGTGGTACCTGAGGTACCTCATGCAGGGCATGACACCGGAGGAGGCCTTGAAGAAGGCAAAGGAGCCGAGGGAGCAGCCGGCATTGGGGACAGCACCGGCTGGCAAACGGCTGAACACCAGCCGCACACCACCAACGGACACCCCCAAAATGTCTAGGCACGGCACAGGGGCTAGTGAGACGTCCTCACGGGTCCCTGAGCAAGAGGGGCCTAGCACATCAGCAGCAGCGGCAGAAAAGGCAAAAGTGCAGGCCAGGAAGATACCTTCCCAGCCCCATCAAAACCAGAAGCCGACAACCGCTGGAGGAAGACCCTCTAGCTCGGCACCGCCGGTCATCGGACCCCGTCCGACTTACGCGGAGGCTGCCAAGAAAGCCACCCTCATCAGGGTGGCTATACTCCCGGAGGGTTTCCCGGCGGCCAGCCTGACCGCAGAGGAACTATCAGGGCTCCAGGAGTCGGTCATGGACGAGATGCTCACGTCAGCGTGGAGCGGTCCCGTCGTGTTCAGGGGAATCCACTTCAGGGTGGGTTACCTGATTATCGACTGCCTGGATGAAGGCTCAGCTGAGTGGCTCAAGATTGCCGTACCTCAGCTGCGGACGTGGAAGGGAGTACCCCTAGAAACCCGCACGGGAGCAGACATCCCGGCAGCGTACAACGCCACGTTGTTCTGCCCGAGGAGCTTCGACCGGACCAATGAGGAAATATTGGCCATCATTGGTTTCCAAAACCGGGTCGAGACGGACGCCTGGAAGGTCATCTCCAGGAAGAACGACGGAGCTGGTGCACTCCTGGTCGTAGCTCTTCAACAAACCAAAAACTGATAGAAACTGGGAACTGTACAGGCAAAGCCTGACGCTCTACAACAAAGATATCAGGAAGGCCAAACGGAAAAACTATAGGAACTTCTGTGAGGCAATAAATAACGTCAACGAGGGCGCGAGACTGCAAAAAGCAATGGCTAAAAGTGCAGCGGGTAGTAATTTAGCCCTGAGGAAGGGGAATAACACCTTCACCTCCACGGATCGGGAGAAATTAGAATTGCTATTTGACACGCATTTCCCGGGAAATACTCCCACTATGGGAAACGCAAGGCGTGATCAACATAGAACCCCTAGGACAGTAGCCAGTGACTGGGCAGCAGCCAAATCTATAGTTATGCCCGAGAAACTCAAATGGGCTATTGGAACCTTCCAACCATTTAAATCACCGGGATTAGACATGATCTCTCCAGCTTTCTTACAGCAGGGACAGGAACTACTCCTAACCCGCCTAAGAAGACTAATGGTGAGCAGCCTAGCCCTTGGGTATATCCCAAGTGCATGGTGCAGCGCTAGGGTGGTCTTCATCCCCAAGATCGGGAAGAAAGACATCACCAGCCCAAAGTCTTTCAGACCTATCAGCTTAACTTCGTTTTGTCTTAAAACGCTGGAAAACTGGTAGACTACAACATCAGAAGAACAGCTCTCAGAGACTGTCCGCTGCAAAACACACAGCATGCATATAGAGCAGGCCGTTCAACAGACACTGCACTTTATCAACAATGTCGCACCCTAGAAGGGGCAATTGACAGCAAAGAAATAGCTATCTGTGCCTTTCTAGACATAGAGGGAGCCTTCGACAACACATCACATGATGCAGTTCGAGCTGCCCTGTCCAGAAGGAACATAGACACTACTACGAGCAAATGGATTGGCAACCTACTTGAATCCAGGCAAGCAACATGTACACTGGGTTCGGAAAGAGTGACAATTGCTACCAGCAAAGGCTGCCCGCAAGGAGGAGTACTGTCCCCTCTGCTATGGAGCCTGCTAGTAGATGACCTTCTCAGCAAGCTTGCTGGAAAAGGAATTCAATGTCAGGGATACGCCGATGACATCGTGATAATCGCCAGAGGCAAATTTGAAGCGACACTCTGCGACATCGTCCAACTCGGACTAAGGACAACGCTAGACTGGTGCAGGGAGGTTGGACTCAACTTAAATCCTGCTAAAACAGTCATCGTTCCTTTCACAAGGAAGTACAAACTACAGAGAATGAGATAAATCTCACTGCTAGGAACTCCTATAGAAACTAGCCGAGAGGTTAAATATCTAGGAATCACGTTAGATAGTAAACTGACTTTCGCTTCCCATGTCCAAAAGACATTGGAAAAGTGTTACAGAGCACTCTATACCTGTCGGAAAATTGCTGGGAAATCCTGGGGAACCAGGCCTCAGATAATACGATGGCTATACTTAATGATCGTGAGACCAATCCTCACTTACGGAACACTTGCATGGGGCAAACGAGCTAAGCTCATCAGCATGCAAAACCAGCTAGGAAAACTACAAAGACTTGCCTGCGTATGCATGACAGGGGCAATGAGAACCTGTCCTACAGCTGCCTTAGAAGTTTTGATGGAGCTAACACCACTCCACTATGTGATTGATATCCAACGCAAAGCTACACTCCTGAGAATAAGCACTGAGGGCACAGGTAGTAGTTGCATTCTAAATAACAGGGATGCGACTAATCTGTTAGGTGAGGTGCCCCTAATACTCCACCCTAGGGATGAAATGACAGCCGAACTAATTTTCGAGCAGAACTTCACAGCACACCTAGGCAATAAGAAAGATTGGACCACACTGTCTGAAGTGCATCCGATGGCTAAACACACCATTGCATGGTACACAGATGG
Organism: Drosophila elegans; assembly: GCF_018152505.1. Classification (NCBI taxonomy): domain Eukaryota; kingdom Metazoa; phylum Arthropoda; class Insecta; order Diptera; family Drosophilidae; genus Drosophila; species Drosophila elegans. Next base: position 147,490 of record NW_024545820.1, on the reverse strand, counting down.
ATCCCTGACACAACAAGGCACGGGCCTTGGAGTGGTAGGGCCTCGCATAAAATACCACGAATCCCTTGGCCAATACACCAGCATATTCCAGGCTGAGGTATGTGCCATTGGACGTTGTGCAGAGCTCAACATACAGCGTGGATACAAGGAAAAGGACATATCGATCCTTTCGGACAGCCGAGCAGCAATTACTGCTTTACATAGCAACAAAATCACCTCGAAGCTAGTCCTAGAGGTGAAGAGTAAGCTAAATATACTGGGCAGCCGAAACAGGCTGGCCCTCAGATGGATTCCGGGACATAAGGATATATCCGGAAATGAACTTGCCGATAAAATGGCAAAACTAGGAGCCGAACAGCCCCTGGTAGGCCCAGAGCCCTACTGTGGCATAGGGAGGCACACTATAAAGGAATACCTTAGGAAAGAGGAAGGCGCCATGAGGCAAGAACACTGGAGGAATACCCCAGGCCTAAGGCAAGCCAAAACTCAAATAAATAACTATAACAAGAAGAGGTTCAAGGAACTTATTCAACTGGGGAAAAATTCACTTAGGATCGTTACCGGATTACTAACCGGGCACTGTAGACTGAAAAGTCACCTAGGTAATATGGGAATAACCAGCAGTAGAACTTGCAGATTCTGCGACATAGAGGACGAAACCTCTAGACACATCATTGCAGACTGTCCGGCGTTAGCAAGTATAAGATGTAAAATCTTAGGAACCAGAACTCTTACACCTGAGCTCCTAGTAAGAATCAACCCACTAAAACTCCTCGACTTTATTCGAGGAAGTGGGTTGATATCTGAGCTGTAGGCTCTGAATGGGGGTACAATAGATCTTACAGGTCGCGGTACACTGGACACCCCGATATAAATAACTTAATAACATTCGATGGTTTCTATGGCAGCTTATGATGTTGTTTTCCGATTTGAATAAAATTAAAAGCGTATTTCTGAATATTCTGAATTAAAAAAAAATGGAAAATTAGAGAAGTTGCAATTTTGTTACATTAATTTTTTGTAATATTCCGATTGTTCCCATGGGAGCTATATGATAAAGTCATAGCTAAACCGATTTTCTAGAACAATAGACCAATACCATATCTTGAAAAACAAAAGTTATAATATTGTTTCGTTTTATTTTTGTTTGTTCGAATGGGAGCTGTTCGTGCAACTCACGAATGCCAATACGCCAATTTATTTTTCAATAATAAGTCGGACAGACGAGAACAGAACTTGTGGACACCTTCGCTTTCAAATTGATAGTGCTCCACTCAATTTTATTCAAGCTCTTCTAGAGCCATTAAATGAGTTTTAAAGTTACAATAATGGTTCTCGCGAGTCCGAGTAAGCGAAAGCTCTTTCTAATACAAGAGCGCAAGTTCGACTTCGAGAGATCTTAGGTACTAATTGTTACATTTTTTTACAAAAATAAATCGCCACCGAATTGACTGAACATCGGCCGCGTTGACAGCATTAACAGACAAGTGCTTCAACTAATAGGAATAGGTGCAAGGCGGTGAATGTAGCGTTTATATACGTTGTCTTCGTGGATTGCCATCACTGTTCCAATTTGAAGATTGTCCACGCCTTTGGTCCATTTCCCTCTCTGCTGTAGGCTCAAAAATTAGTCCCGCACAAGTCGCTCCAAAACCGCTGTTTGATTGCTGAGACTAGCTGCCATCTCTGCAAGTACGTGAGGTTGCGTCCGCCTTTGGCTGCGCGGATGCGGGCGGGTGCGTTGCTAGCGTTGTGCTTGCTAGCAGATGAGCTGGCGTGATAACCTCTCCCTCGTTGGGACTGCCAGTGTCTACGATGATCGGCCTCGAATTTAGGACGGCTTCTACCTCCACTATGACCGTATGGAGCTTGTCCTCCTTCAGAATAGCGCTGCCCATAACCTTGAGAATAAGATGCTTGGCCGATTTTACGGCCGCCCCCAAAGGCCGCATATATGTGGCGCTCTGGGAGGGATGATTTTGATGGTGAAACGGTGGGTCGCAGCATACGACATGATGCTCTGGTCGTTAATGTCGAAAGGTTCAAAATGCTTCTTCAGGATTCGAGCAGCTCCCACAAAATTCGTAGCATTGTCGCAATAAAGTACATGTATTAGGCGTCAAATCTTTCACAATTTCCAAATGTACACCCTTGGAAGCAAAGCAGACAAACATTGCCATGTACAACTTGATTGCCTGCTTTCCCCGAATTCCAAGTGAGACTTAAACAGGCCCAAAGAGATCCACTCCGCTTACTTTAAAGGGTCTATTTCCATGCAATCGATCTTTTGGTAAATTACCCATTATCTGCGATAGAAATTTCGGTTTATAGAGAAAACAATGAACGCACTGCCGTGCAATGGTACTGCACTCGCGACGTGCGTTTGTACGCCAAACCACTTGTCTGAGAAGCCCAACCAACGACCGTGGACCCTCGTGACATTTGTTTCTATGTAAATGTCTCAAGAATAGGGTCACAAATTTGAAATTTTTAGGCCTTAACAAGGGGAATTTAGCGTTGTGAGCAATGGGGGCATGTAAAAGACGTCCATTTACTCGCAACAACGAGTATGACAACGCTCCAAACTGTTCAACAGATAGAAACTGATTTAATTTTTGAGTTCCAGCACGGATATTGGAAGATTTTTCTAGTTTTACAATTTCTTCAGCAAATTTCGAATAGCTTCAACTACTTTTAGAAACGCTGTTCCAAGCGCGCCCGCTGACGGACAAATTGAATTCCGAGATATCTTTTTCCTTCGGTTGATAAATCGATACATATAAGCCACAATGCGAACTACTTTCAGATACGATGATGACTTTTCTACAATATTTAAAATCGGCCGCGATGAGAGCAACGCGTGACTTTTTAGTTTCTAGTGCTGCGTCTGTTTCTGATAGCTGAAAATGAGAATTTATTGGCCAACTCTCGGCTTCCTTCTGTAAAAAACTAGGACCATTGTACCAAAATGAGGTATCTAGCTCATCAACAGAGCATCCTCGCGAGACTAAATCCGCAGGATTTTCCATGGTTGGCACATGCCGCCAAACAGCTGATGACACAACGTCTTGTATATCAGCAATTCGATTAGAGACAAATGTAGAAAGCTGGGATGGATGAGTTTGTATCCAGTGAAAAACTACTTCAGAATCGGACCAAATGACAACACTATCGACTGGAAAGGTAATGATGTTGCGAACTTCTTCCCAATGTTTTGCCAACAAATGCGCTGCACATAGCTCTAGTCTGGGCACCGTCTTTGTTTTTAAAGGGGCAACCCTAGATTTTGCTGTTAGCGACTGCACTGACTCCCCACTTGGCTCAACCATTCTAACGTAAAGGCAACACCCATATGCCCGTATAGAAGCATCAGCAAACCTATGAATTTGACACAATGCTTGTTTGCGTGTTCCAACAAATCTAGGAATAAACATATTTTCCAAGAATGCATACTAGGTTCCACTTGTTTTCACAGGGTCATCCCAATCCAGCCAAGCCTCCTTCAGAAATATTTTTGATCTATGGATACTTTCCTAACGGAAACAGTCTTTGGATTCAATGTCAAACCAAGAGTCTTCAGATCTTGAAGATCTCCGTGTAAAATTTCCGCATTCGATTTGCGCTTTTACCTGTTTTGCAATTTGAAGCCCATTTCGTCAAAACAAAGCCCGCTGGTTCCAGGATCTCAATTAGTTCGCGACGAAGAACAGCCATTTCCTGTTCTGTGTCCGCTCCGGTAAGGAGATCATCGACGTAGAAGTCCGTGCCAAGACATCTTGCACCTTGAGGATGAGGTTGCAAATGGGTCTCGCTAAGATATTTTAAGCATCTTACTGCTAGAAATGTAGCACTTGCTGTTCCATACGTAACAGTATTTAGGCGATAAGTTAGCATCTCTTCTCCATACAATTAATTGAAAAATTCGTTGCGCCTCGCTTGCACCTCACCTTGATGGTACATTTTAGTTATGTCTGCAACAAGTGGGTATTTGTGACAACGAAACCTAAGGGGAGTGGAATATAAGCATCAACTATTTATGGTCCTACCATAAGAGGGTTATTAAGCTATACTTACGAAGTAGTCTTGCAAGATGCATCAAATACCACTGTAAGCTTAGTAGATGTGCTTTGTGCTAGGGTATAAAACAATGCGAATCTTTCGGAATTGAACCCCCGATTACAGTCATATGTCCGAGGGCCAAATACTCTTCCATAAATTGATTAAACATTAACTGTGTGTTCGGATTTTTAGTTAGTCGTCTCTTTAACAATAAAAAACGCCTTCTTGCCATCTCAAACGATGATCCGAGACACGTTGGGCTAGATTTAAACGGTAAGCATACTTGCAATCGTCCTGGGGGTAAACTAACACACGTTTCTCGAAAGATTTTCTCACAAAGCATTTCTTCTAGTGTATATAGTTTGTCACCCGAGACATTTGGAACTTGTTCCAACTCCCAGAATCGTTGAACTAGATTTTCAAGTGGACCAGACTTCTCAACTATGCTCACCATAGAACACGCTTCAGTCCCTTGGGGTTGTTTTGATTTACACCGCCTAACTGAAAACAGCGTTTACAAAGATCAAAAAACGCGCCTGTTCCAAGCAGCAGACCTACGTTTTGTGGCTTATGAAATGCTGGACCAGCAAGCGGTAGATTTGAAGGAATGTTAAGAGATTCAATTGAAACTTCTTTTTCTGGGTGATAAGAGGAAATAGATTTCAGAGCGACGATGTCAACAACCATTTCATATTTATTAATGCGAGAACTAAATGTTGTTTGCACAACTTGGTGCGCAGATAAGCTAGACATACGTATCTAAAATACTCAAACGACAATCCAACTGTACAGATTTAAACGAAATCTTTTTGCAAGGCTTTAGCTATATGATTTATATTCTTTTTAACTGAATCCAATTTTCTCATAATATTTTCTGAATCAGATTCCTCTAAAATAGAAGTATTGCTGTCAGAAGCTCCACGAGGCTTAGGCATTTTTAAGAAAATTACAAAAAAATAAGTTTCATTATTTTGCAAAGCTATAATTGTTGAAATGTTCCACTGTAACTCTGAACCAAATCACTCAAACCTATCGAACTCCGTATGAGTGATCTCCAATTAAATAAGCGCAGTGTTATATAAAAAAATAATTTGTAATTATTTCACAAAGTTTTAATTCTGGCAAATGTACCATTGTAACTCCGAATTAAATCACTGAAACAAATCGATCTCTGTTTGAGTGATCTCCAATTAAATGAGCACAGTGTTATCCAAAATAATTTTAATTATTGCGCAGAGCTGTTATACATATCCACAATGCTCCACTGTCACTTAATGTGGTTCGAACATAAAAGTGATTTACAATTAACATAGACGAGCGCAATGCAAACAATGAGTGAAAAGCTACAATGCAAATCACTCAACTTTTTTTTATGTATTTAAGCTGGGCTTAGCTGCGGTCAAGGAACTTAAATAACTATAAGCAATAATGTATGCAGCCACAGCACAAAGAAAAGACGATTAACAAAGATACGGTAACTCTTTTCCTCTTTTTAATAGGGCATTCTCACTTTCAAACCAATTTTTGCGATGAGGGCTTTTAATCCAAATTTAATTGCCCGGCGTCCAAAAATCGGCTCCAACCAAATTTTCCAAAGTGCCTCCAACGATCTGGCTCCAACGAAATGGTTCTGACGAAAATGTCCAAATGTCCACAAAATATCCACACTGGGGGCGCCAAAATGTTCGTGCAACTCACGAATGCCATAACGGCAATTTATTTTCCAATAATAACTTGGACAAACGAGAACAAAAATTGTGGACACCTTCGTTTTTAAATTGACATTGCTCTTTTCAATTTTATTCAAGCTCCTCTAGAGCCATTAAAAAAGTGGTTCTCGGGAGTGCGAGTGAGTAAAAGCTTTTTCCAATACAAGAGCGCACGTTCGACGTCAAGAGATCTTAGGTACTAATTGTTACACAGTTACAAAAATAAATCGCCACCGAATTGACTGAGCATGAGCTACATACTATAGTCGTCCGATCCGGCTCGTTCCTTATACACCACCTGCAACAGAAAGACAACTTTTGGGAAAATTTCATGCAGACAGCTTTAAAACTGAGAGACTAGAGACTAGGACGGACACCCGCGCAAACGGACTCACAGACCGACATGACTAGATCGACTATCCTAGTGATGCTGATATAGGGTCGGAAATGTCTCCTTCACTTCTGACTTAAATTATAATAGCATATGTACGGGTATAATTAAAAAGCAGCAAAGTAATAATTTTTTTTCATTTATTTTTCGGTTGTTCCTATGGGAGCTATATGATATAGTCCTAGTTGTTCCGAATTATATACTACCTGCAAGAGGAATACAACTTTTCATGCAGATAGCTTTAAAACTGAGAGATCGACTCTCCTAGTGATGCTGATCAAGAAAAATAAACTTTATAAGGTCGGATATATGATATAGTCCTAGTTGTTCCGAATTATATACTACCTGCAATAGGAATACAACTTTTCATGCAGATAGCTTTAAAACTGAGAGATCGACTCTCCTAGTGATGCTGATCAAGAAAAATAAACTTTATAAGGTCGGATATATGATATAGTCCTAGTTGTTCCGAATTATATACTACCTGCAATAGGAATACAACTTTTCATGCAGATAGCTCTAAAACTGAGAGATCGACTCTCCTAGTGATGCTGATCAAGAAAAATAAACTTTATAAGGTCGGAAATGTCTTCTTTACTGCGTTGCAAATACTGCAAGGGTATAAAAACAAAAAACCAAATTAAAATACAAGAAAAAAATGTATAAAAACAAATAAAAAATCACAACGGCAAACAAAATTAAAAAAATTCGAGCCTGCACTCGTACTCATACATGAGTACCCCAACCACTACAGCACGATGCACGATTTTTATTCGGATATAACAGCTTTATGGTCAAGAACTGTAAAAACGTTACAAAGCAAAAATATAAACACCTTACAAAACAAATCAAAATAAAATAAATAAACAATGCCTCCAGTTACTACGGCGCAGCCGACTAAGCGCACCCGTAATAATGCTGGGCTTGCCAGTGAACTCCTTTCGGAGTTTACAACTGTTGGAGCTCCTTAAGGATAATTTTCAAGAGCAAAAAAACGGGAAAACGGGAAAAACGCATGCTCTCCAGTATCGAAAAGCGGATGGACACGATCGTACGCTTAGAACTCGAGGTACTTGATCTTCGCTCTGAGCGGGTCGACCAGCTGAACAGGAGATGGCTGACTTGCATGCATTGCGTGAAAAAATGAAGAAGCGTCGACTGCTCTCTGCTTTTTTAACACGTCGCGGTCTTGTGCATGTTCGTTGCATTGGTAAAGAGTGCGTTACTGCGTCGAGAGGGTAGAAGAGCTCTTTTTGATGCACGCCGATCCTTTCACCACCTCTTCAAATGCTGCTATTACTCTCGCTTTGGTTGGGAGAGTAATATATCTCTAATTAAGCTATCTTTATTATTATTTAATATTAATTATGTTTTTCTTTTTTTTTTTTTTAATTTTAATAATCTAATAATTGTGTTTGGTAGCTTGATAAAAGTAATTAGCAATTTCAAAAATGGTTTAAAAGTTGTTTATGTCAATGCATAAAGCTTATTAAGAAATTTAGGTACATTCTTAGTACTAAACTAAGAAATCTTTTTAATTTTTCAAGCACTGCAGTCAGGTTGATATAGTCTTATTAGTCCACCCGATTTGGTATTTGTCCTTATGATTTGGCCATATGATATGGTCTTATTTGTCCAACAGTCTTCAAGCCGTAACAGCGGGAAATTATATTTCCAGTTTTAAGCATGTGTCAAGAGGAATTCCACAGGGATCCGTACTTGACCCTCTGTTGTTCGCAATCTATGTAAACGATTTATTCCTGCCAGTAGATACAAAGCTGCTAATCGCAAAAGCCATCCTCGTTCCTACACTATTCTACGGTGTTTAAATGTTTGGTCAGTGCGGCTCGCAAAATAACATTAGCATTTAACTCAATTGTTCGTTATGTGTTTAATTTAAATAGATTTGACCATGTATCACATTTGACTAATGAAATTCTTGACCTTAGTTTAAGCTCATGGATTAAATATAAAATAATAAATTACTTCTATAATATAATGACCAGCAAAGAACCACTGTATCTAAGCAGCAAGCTCATTCCTGCAATATCTCAACGAACAAATAACTATATATGCCCTCGCAGTCGATCTCTCTGCTCGGAGAGGCAGTTCTACGCCAATGCAATCCGATTATGGAATAGTCTACCACACGAAATTAAAACAATTAGGAGCGCAACTCTATTTAAAATTAAAGTAAAAGAAATTTACAAATTATAATTATTATTAGAAAAGTTGACATATACATTAAAATATTATTGAAAATTTAATACTATTTTGTATTAACGACGTGAAAACTTGTGACTGCAGTAGTTCGACGATGTTAAATTGCGAATTTGTGAAAACTATTTCGAAAGCGCGACGAAAAGGAGTGGCTACGATGATATTCGATTGATCACTGACTATTATATTTCAATAATTTCTCTTAGAACCTAACTTATGCTACGGTGGCGAGAGACAGGGCGAATTCGCAAGAGTGAACGGACGAAAGCTTTATTGGCTCACGCTCTCGCCCTACAACTAGTGATTTAATTACAAGCGCCAAGTGCGCAAACAATTATAAAATTCTTTTAAATAAGATAGTTTATAAGTCTTAGTCTTAAGTCAATAAAGTTTATACTTAGTTTTTTCATAGAATAATGACCAGTGCCTTAACAATAAGCATATGATTGTCGCGCTGGATAAAATTAATTAAACTTAGTTTGAAGTTTGTTGGCTGTGTAACGAGTATCTTATAGGCAGGAAAATTTACTCTCTCTTGTTTACATTAGAAAACTATTAAAATAGTCAAACTATTTAAAATGTGACAAATTATATGCAAAAATAAAAATTTTAAAAATGTATTAAAAACATTTTTTAATTAACCATACAATTTCTCTTAATCTTGAGCTTCTAAGCTTTAACTCAGAAATGAGAAATATCTAACTATTGTCAACAGCGAACTGCTTCGCAGATTAATAAACTGCTTTAATTATTAATACACTTGTTCAATAGCTTGCTGACTAGAGACAAACATCACATCCTGCCAGCAGGAACTAAAGTCATCACGGACGATTCATGGTCGTGGTTTTAAGGTAGTCTTTTATTGTAACAAGGTTTTGGAGTTTTGCTGTAATAAGATGAGAAAATAATAATCGTCACAAAATCTGTGACGAGCAGGAGAAGGTACGCTTCTCTCGCACTTCATTCTGCTGAAGTCTCTATCCTTGCGATAGAAATGGAATAAGTTAGTATCGAAGAACTCATTGGAGTTGAAGTTGGGGTTGAGCCAGGTTTCAACCAGTATTTTTATGTCATAACCGCTGTTGGAATTGCTCATGAAGACGGACTGAGTTTTGGTTCTCATTCCAAATATGTTTTGAAAATAAGTTTTAAGGCAATTACTTCCAATTCTTTTGTTTGAAGACCATTCACATAGCTTTATAACGGAAGTCATGAAGTGGTATAGTAAAATCCACAGGCAGCCTTTGCGTCCAAAAAAACCATTCAGAGCCGTACACAATATTTCAGTCCGGATACGTGTTGGTAGGGGGAGATTATTATTACTATATTAGTTGCAATCCATTCACACAATCGTAGAAGACCTACTTGCAGATACTTCCGGAGTCGGTGAGTGCCCTTGGAACGCGATGCAGAAGATTGGTAGGGGTAGATGTACATAATGGTTCTCCACCCCATATGTCCACAACGGTAGACTCCAAGTTCTCACTTTCCCTGAGAACCTGGATTGTGGACAGAAATCACCGCTGAAGACAGTCTGATTTTACTGCTCCGGGACTCCAAAGTTAATGAACTTCAGGTGCCAAGATCTACATCTTTTTTTGTTAATGAATAGCAATATGTGCTGTCCGAATTTATTTTTAACTTGTCAGAAAAAAACTTACACTGCGCCTCTGTCTTTGTGTTTACAGCGAATTTACCAATATGCAAAAATCATATTTAAGCCGCAATTCTAGAATATTAAGCCATTACTAAATCTTGAAAAACAAAAAAATAAATTTAAAAAAAAGCAAAGTTATAATTTTGTTTCGCTTTATTTCCCATTGTTCCTAGGCGAGCTATATGCTATAGTTGTCCGATCCGGCTCGTTCCTTATATACTACCTGCAACAGAAATATATCTTTTGTGAAAGTTGTATGCAGATAGCTTTAAAACTGAGAGACTGTTTTGCGTAGAAACGGACGTACAGACGGACATGGCTACATCGACTCTCCCACTGATGCTGATCAAGAATATATATACTTAATAGGGTCTCCTTAACTGCGTTGCAGTCTGCTGACTGAAATTATAATACCCTCTGCAAGGGTATAAAAAACATCTTTAAGACATCTAAATTTCTAATTATATGAAAACGTATTAAGCTCCATTGAAGCTATGATGATTTTCACTCTAATTATTCGATGGTTTCTATGGCAGCTATATGATGTTGTTTTATGATTTGAATAAAATTAAAAGCGTATTTCTGAATATTCTGAATTAAAAAAAATGGAAAATTAGAGAAGTTGCAATTTTGTTTCATTAATTTTTTGTAATATTCCGATTGTTCCCATGGGAGCTATATGATAAAGTCGTCCGATTTTGATCATAGCTAAACCGATTTTCTAGAACAATAGACCAATACCATATCTTGAAAAACAAAAGTTCTAATATTGTTTCGTTTTATTTTTGTTTGTTCGAATGGGAGCTGTTCGTGCAACTCACGAATGCCAATACGCCAATTTATTTTTCAATAATAAGTCGGACAGACGAGAACAGAACTTGTGGACACCTTCGCTTTCAAATTGATAGTGCTCCACTCAATTTTATTCAAGCTCTTCTAGAGCCATTAAATGAGTTTTAAAGTTACAATAATGGTTCTCGCGAGTCCGAGTAAGCGAAAGCTCTTTCTAATATAAGAGCGCAAGTTCGACTTCGAGAGATCTTAGGTACTAATTGTTACATTTTTTTACAAAAATAAATCGCCACCGAATTGACTGAACATCGGCCGCGTTGACAGCATTAACAGACAAGTGCTTCAACTAATAGGAATAGGTGCAAGGTGGTGAATGTAGCGTTTATATACGTTGTCTTCGTGGATTGCCATCACTGTTCCAATTTGAAGATTGTCCACGCCTTTGGTCCATTTCCCTCTCTGCTGTAGGCTCAAAAATTAGTCCCGCACAAGTCGCTCCAAAACCGCTGTTTGATTGCTGAGACTAGCTGCCATCTCTGCAAGTACGTGAGGTTGCGTCCGCCTTTGGCTGCGCGGATGCGGGCGGGTGCGTTGCTAGCGTTGTGCTTGCTAGCAGATGAGCTGGCGTGATAACCTCTCCCTCGTTGGGACTGCCAGTGTCTACGATGATCGGCCTCGAATTTAGGACGGCTTCTACCTCCACTATGACCGTATGGAGCTTGTCCTCCTTCAGAATAGCGCTGCCCATAACCTTGAGAATAAGATGCTTGGCCGATTTTACGGCCGCCCCCAAAGGCCGCATATATGTGGCGCTCTGGGAGGGATGATTTTGATGGTGAAACGGTGGGTCGCAGCATACGACATGATGCTCTGGTCGTTAATGTCGAAAGGTTCAAAATGCTTCTTCAGGATTCGAGCAGCTCCCACAAAATTCGTAGCATTGTCGCAATAAAGTACATGTATTAGGCGTCAAATCTTTCACAATTTCCAAATGTACACCCTTGGAAGCAAAGCAGACAAACATTGCTATGTACAACTTGATTGCCTGCTTTCCCCGAATTCCAAGTGAGACTTAAACAGGCCCAAAGAGATCCACTCCGCTTACTTTAAAGGGTCTATTTCCATGCAATCGATCTTTTGGTAAATTACCCATTATCTGCGATAGAAATTTCGGTTTATAGAGAAAACAATGAACGCACTGCCGTGCAATGGTACTGCACTCGCGACGTGCGTTTGTACGCCAAACCACTTGTCTGAGAAGCCCAACCAACGACCGTGGACCCTCGTGACATTTGTTTCTATGTAAATGTCTCAAGAATAGGGTCACAAATTTGAAATTTTTAGGCCTTAACAAGGGGAATTTAGCGTTGTGAGCAATGGGGGCATGTAGAAGACGTCCATTTACTCGCAACAACGAGTATGACAACGCTCCAAACTGTTCAACAGATAGAAACTGATTTAATTTTTGAGTTCCAGCACGGATATTGGAAGATTTTTCTAGTTTTACAATTTCTTCAGCAAATTTCGAATAGCTTCAACTACTTTTAGAAACGCTGTTCCAAGCGCGCCCGCTGACGGACAAATTGAATTCCAAGATATCTTTTTCCTTCGGTTGATAAATCGATACATATAAGCCACAATGCGAACTACTTTCAGATACGATGATGACTTTTCTACAATATTTAAAATCGGCCGCGATGAGAGCAACGCGTGACTTTTTAGTTTCTAGTGCTGCGTCTGTTTCTGATAGCTGAAAATGAGAATTTATTGGCCAACTCTCGGCTTCCTTCTGTAAAATCTAGGACCATTGTACCAAAATGAGGTATCTAGCTCATCAACAGAGCATCCTCGCGAGACTAAATCCGCAGGATTTTCCATGGTTGGCACATGCCGCCAAACAGCTGATGACACAACGTCTTGTATATCAGCAATTCGATTAGAGACAAATGTAGAAAGCTGGGATGGATGAGTTTGTATCCAGTGAAAAACTACTTCAGAATCGGACCAAATGACAACACTATCGACTGGAAAGGTAATGATGTTGCGAACTTCTTCCCAATGCTTTGCCAACAAATGCGCTGCACATAGCTCTAGTCTGGGCACCGTCTTTGTTTTTAAAGGGGCAACCCTAGATTTTGCTGTTAGCGACTGCTCTGACACCCCACTTGGCTCAACCATTCTAACGTAAAGGCAACACCCATATGCCCGTATAGAAGCATCAGCAAACCTATGAATTAGACACAATGCTTGTTTGCGTGTTCCAACAATTCTAGGAATAAACATATTTTCCAAGAATGCATAGTCGAATTTTACTAGGTTCCAATTGTTTTCAAAGGGTCATCCCAATTCAGACTCAAAAGCCAAGCCTCCTTCAGAAATATTTTCGATCTATGGATACTTTCCTAACGCCGTACTTGAAAACGACAGTCTTTGGATCCCATGTCAAACCAAGAGTCTTCAGATCTTGAAGATCTCCGTGTAAAATTTCCGCATTCGATTTGCGCTTTTACCTGTTTTGCAATTTGAAGCCCATTTCGTCAAAACAAAGCCCGTTGGTTCCAGGATCTCAATTAGTTCGCGACGAAGAACAGCCATTTCCTGTTCTGTGTCCGCTCCGGTAAGGAGATCATCAACGTAGAAGTCCGTGCCAAGACATTTTGCACCTTGAGGATGAGGTTGCAAATGGGTCTCGCTAAGATATTTTAAGCATCTTACTGCTAGAAATGTAGCACTTGCTGTTCCATACGTAACAGTATTTAGGCGATAAGTTAGCATCTCTTCTCCATACAATTAATTGAAAAATTCGTTGCGCCTCGCTTGCACCTCACCTTGATGGTACATTTTAGTTATGTCTGCAACAAGTGGGTATTTGTGACAACGAAACCTAAGGGGAGTGGAATATAAGCATCAACTATTTATGGTCCTACCATAAGAGGGTTATTAAGCTATACTTACGAAGTAGTCTTGCAAGATGCATCAAATACCACTGTAAGCTTAGTAGATGTGCTTTGTGCTAGGGTATAAAACAATGCGAATCTTTCGGAATTGAACCCCCGATTGCAGTCATATGTCCGAGGGCCAAATACTCTTCCATAAATTGATTAAACATTAACTGTGTGTTCGGATTTTTAGTTAGTCGTCTCTTTAACAATAAAAAACGCCTTCTTGCCATCTCAAACGATGATCCGAGACACGTTGGGCTAGATTTAAACGGTAAGCATACTTGCAATCGTCCTGGGGGTAAACTAACAAACGTTTCTCGAAAGATTTTCTCACAAAGCATTTCTTCTAGTGTATATAGTTTGTCACCCGAGACATTTGGAACTTGTTCCAACTCCCAGAATCGTTGAACTAGATTTTCAAGTGGACCAGACTTCTCAACTATGCTCACCATAGAACACGCTTCAGTCCCTTGGGGTTGTTTTGATTTACACCGCCTAACTGAAAACAGTGTTTACAAAGATCAAAAAACGCGCCTGTTCCAAGCAGCAGACCTACGTTTTGTGGCTTATGAAATGCTGGACCAGCAAGCGGTAGATTTGAAGGAATGTTAAGAGATTCAATTGAAACTTCTTTTTCTGGGTGATAAGAGGAAATAGATTTCAGAGCGACGATGTCAACAACCATTTCATATTTATTAATGCGAGAACTAAATGTTGTTTGCACAACTTGGTGCGCAGATAAGCTAGACATACGTATCTAAAATACTCAAACGACAATCCAACTGTACAGATTTAAACGAAATCTTTTTGCAAGGCTTTAGCTATATGATTTATATTCTTTTTAACTGAATCCAATTTTCTCATAATATTTTCTGAATCAGATTCCTCTAAAATAGAAGTATTGCTGTCAGAAGCTCCACGAGGCTTAGGCATTTTTAAGAAAATTACAAAAAAATAAGTTTCATTATTTTGCAAAGCTATAATTGTTGAAATGTTCCACTGTAACTCTGAACCAAATCACTCAAACCTATCGAACTCCGTATGAGTGATCTCCAATTAAATAAGCGCAGTGTTATATAAAAAAATAATTTGTAATTATTTCACAAAGTTTTAATTCTGGCAAATGTACCATTGTAACTCCGAATTAAATCACTGAAACAAATCGATCTCTGTTTGAGTGATCTCCAATTAAATGAGCACAGTGTTATCCAAAATAATTTTTAATTATTGCGCAGAGCTGTTATTACATATCCACAATGCTCCACTGTCACTTAATGTGGTTCGAACATAAAAGTGAATTATAATTAACATAGACGAGCGCAATGCAAACAATGAGTGAAAAGCTACAATGCAAATCACTCAACTTTTTTTTATGTATTTAAGCTGGGCTTAGCTGCGGTCAAGGAACTTAAATAACTATAAGCAATAATGTATGCAGCCACAGCACAAAGAAAAGACGATTAACTAAGATACGGTAACTCTTTTCCTCTTTTTAATAGGGCATTCTCACTTTCAAACCAATTTTTGCGATGAGGGCTTTTAATCCAAATTTAATTGCCCGGCGTCCAAAAATCGGCTCCAACCAAATTTTCCAAAGTGCCTCCAACGATCTGGCTCCAACGAAATGGTTCTGACGAAAATGTCCAAATGTCCACAAAATATCCACACTGGGGGCGCCAAAATGTTCGCCCAACTCACGAATGCCATAACGGCAATTTATTTTCCAATAATAACTTGGACAAACGAGAACAAAAATTGTGGACACCTTCGTTTTTAAATTGACATTGCTCTTTTCAATTTTATTCAAGCTCCTCTAGAGCCATTAAAAAAGTGGTTCTCGGGAGTGCGAGTGAGTAAAAGCTCTTTCCAATACAAGAGCGCACGTTCTTTTTTTTTTTTTTGTTGTTCCTATGGGAGCTATATGATATAGTCCTAGTTGTTCCGAATTATATACTACCTGCAATAGGAATACAACTTTTCATGCAGATAGCTTTAAAACTGAGAGATCGACTCTCCTAGTGATGCTGATCAAGAAAAATAAACTTTATAAGGTCGGATATATGATATAGTCCTAGTTGTTCCGAATTATATACTACCTGCAATAGGAATACAACTTTTCATGCAGATAGCTTTAAAACTGAGAGATCGACTCTGCTAGTGATGCTGATCAAGAAAAATAAACTTTATAAGGTCGGATATATGATATAGTCCTAGTTGTTCCGAATTATATACTACCTGCAATAGGAATACAACTTTTCATGCAGATAGCTCTAAAACTGAGAGATCGACTCTCCTAGTGATGCAAATACTGCAAGGGTATAAAAACAAAAAACCAAATTAAAATACAAGAAAAAAATGTATAAAAACAAATAAAAAATCACAACGGCAAACAAAATTAAAAAAATTCGAGCCTGCACTCGTACTCATACACGAGTACCCCAACCACTACAGCACGATGCACGATTTTTATTCGGATATAACAGCTTTATGGTCAAGAACTGTAAAAACGTTACAAAGCAAAAATATAAACACCTTACAAAACAAATCAAAATAAAATAAATAAACAATGCCTCCAGTTACTACGGCGCAGCCGACTAAGCGCACCCGTAATAATGCTGGGCTTGCCAGTGAACTCCTTTCGGAGTTTACAACTGTTGGAGCTCCTTAAGGATAATTTTCAAGAGCAAAAAAACGGGAAAACGGGAAAAACGCATGCTCTCCAGTATCGAAAAGCGGATGGACACGATCGTACGCTTAGAACTCGAGGTACTTGATCTTCGCTCTGAGCGGGTCGACCAGCTGAACAGGAGATGGCTGACTTGCATGCATTGCGTGAAAAAATGAAGAAGCGTCGACTGCTCTCTGCTTTTTTAACACGTCGCGGTCTTGTGCATGTTCGTTGCACTGGTAAAGAGGGCGTTACTGCGTCGAGAGGGTAGAAGAGCTCTTTTTGATGCACGCCGATCCTTTCACCACCTCTTCAAATGCTGCTATTACTCTCGCTTTGGTTGGGAGAGTAATATATCTCTAATTAAGCTATCTTTATTATTATTTAATATTAATTATGTTTTTCTTTTTTATACCCTTGCAGAGGGTATTATAATTTCAGTCAGAAGTTTGCAACGCAGTGAAGGAGACATCTCCGACCCTATAAAGTATATATATTCTTGATCAGCATCACTAGTAGAGTCGATCTAGCCATGTCCGTCTGTCCGTCCGTCCGTCTGTCCGTCTGTCCGTCTGTCAGTCTGTCCGGCTGTCCGTCTGTCCGTCCGTTTATATGCAAACTAGTCTCTCAGTTTTAAAGCTATCTGCATGAAACTTTCCCAAAAGTTGTCTTTCTATTGCAGGTAGTATATAAGTCGGAACGAGCCGGATCGGACGACTATAGCATATAGCTCCCATAGGAACAATCGGAAAAATAAATGAAAAAAAATTATAACTTTGCTGTTTTTTAATTTTTTGTTTAGTTCTTCGACGTTTAGTAATGGTTAAATATTTCTGATTTACGGTTTAAATTTCATCAAAATCGGACGACTATAGCATATAGCTCCCATAGGAACAATCGGAAAAATAAATGAAAAAAATTATAACTTCTCTGTTTTCTAATTTTTTGTTTAGCCCTTCGACATTTAGTAATGGTAAAATATTTCCGATTTACGGTTTAAATTATATCAAAATCGGACGACTATAGCATATAGCTCCCATAGGAACAATCGGAAAAATAAATGAAAAAAATTATAACTTTTTTGTTTTTTAATTTTTTGTTCAGTTCTTCGACATATAGCAATGGTTAAATATTTCAGAATTATGGTTTAAATTTTATCAAAATCGGACGTCTATATCATATAGCTCCCATAGAAATAATAAAAATATATAAAATAACTATCAAATAATTGAGTTGCTAATCATCATAGCTTCAATGTTTTTAAACATATACGCAGTAAATCATAATTTTAATGTTTTCAAAAATGTTAAATTCTTGCAATAGCTGCAAGGGTATATGAACTTCGGCTTGCCGAAGTTTGCTTTCTTTCTTGTTTTTTTTTTTAATTTTAATAATCTAATAATTGTGTTTGGTAGCTTGATAAAAGTAATTAGCAATTTCAAAAATGGTTTAAAAGTTGTTTATATCAATGCATAAAGCTTATTAAGAAATTTAGGTACATTTTTATTTAGTCAAATGTGGATGTCATATGGCCGACTCGTCAGTTATGTGTGATGGCTATGAATGTTTATCGTGCTGATCGGGCTGGTCATGCTGGTGGTGTCGCAATCTATGTTTATAACAAACTTAAATGTAAAATAAAGGCGAAACATTCAAATTATAGTCCAATATAATTTATTCTATTAAAAATATCTGCCACATGTAATACGAAAACACTAATTGGCTGTATCTACCGACCGAACAGTACAATACCATTCGAATTGATTCCATTGCGGATTTATCAGCTTTTTATGTTGACATTATCCCAGCAGGTGACTTCAACAGCAAGCTCTTAAAGGAAAACAATCTACTTGAGGATTTTGAGTTTATAGGACTTTTTTATGTAACGTAACGATACCCACACATTTTAGCAACACCTGTGATATCCTTCTTGACCTATTCCTCATAAATGACCCAAACCAGATTTTACTTTATGACCTGGTCTCAATACCAACTTTCTCAAAACATGACCTTAAAGTTCTAACATACGACCTTAATATAGACTATACAACGTATTATTTTAAAAATAGGGACTAGAAAAATATAGATTATCGAGTTCTGGAACTAGAGTTAAATGCTTAAAATGTTTTGAGGAGTAACATAAAGTACCTATTTCAGAAGTTTGTGCCATTTAAAACTAAACTCACAACGCTAATGAATAACCCTTAGCTTAAACATGTAATTGAAAACCTTATTTATCAACGCTATACCGCTTACCTTAAATGGAAGCGATACCGTAGTGCCGATTTTCATAAACAATTTAAGATGGCTAGCGAAACGGTCAACAAGAAGATACGCTCATCAAAAAAGTACCATTATAAAAACAAACCTAACAACTGTCCATCCATGAAACAAAAATGGCAAGAATTGAATATCTTACGAATAAGTAAAGCTACACAAAAAACTGACGAAACTGTCAATATTGAAGAACTTAAGCACAAGTTGTCTTCTTCTTCTTCTAACATGTACCTGAATTGCATAACACACTATGATAACAGTTTTACCATCATGTGCGTAAGTACGTGATGTCCTTGCTTGAATTCTTAAAGTAAAGTCCAGTGTTGAAGGTCTAGACAATTTAAGCCCAAAAATTTTAAAAATATTAGTACATTTTTTTTTGCCATATATAACCTTCATCTTTAACACGTCTTTAACTTCTTCTACCAAAGGCCAACAATGAATACAGGCCAATTTCCATCCTACCTTTTCTTTCAAAAGTTATTGAAAAACATTTGTCTGTACAGATTCAATGTTTCCTAGAAAGCATGTTTTGTAAGAGAAGAAGTTGTATCACGGTCGTAACTGACATTGTATAGGATATTTGCCAGCAAATCGACCAAAATTACGTCACTCTTCTGACTCTTCTTGATCTTAGGCCTTAGATTCTGTAAATCACAACATTCTTAGTACTAAACTAAGAAATCTTTTTAATTTTTCAAGCACTGCAGTCAGGTTGATATAGTCTTATTAGTCCATACGATTTGGTATTTGTCCTTATGATTTGGCCATATGATATGCTCTTATTTGTCCAACAGTCTTCAAGCCGTAACCGCGGGAAATTATATTTCCAGTTTTAAGCATGTGTCAAGAGGAATTCCACAGGGATACGTACTTGACCCTCTGTTGTTCGCAATCTATGTAAACGATTTACCCAGGGTCCTGTCCGAATGTGAAGTGCATTTATACGCTGGTCACGTACATATCTATGTGAGAAGTCCAGTTAAAGAAAGAAGTGTTTGTGTCAATAGAAGCAATAGAATTTTATCAGTAATTGGGAAATGGGCAAAAGAAAACTTTCCGATACAAAATTATTCCTGCCAGTAGATACAAAGCTGCTAATCGCAAAAGCCATCCTCGTTCCTACACTATTCTACGGTGTTTAAATGTTTGGTCAGTGCGGCTCGCAAAATAACATAAGCATTTAACTCAATTGTTCGTTATGTGTTTAATTTAAATAGATTTGACCATGTATCACATTTGACTAATGAAATTCTTAACCTTAATGTAAGCTCATGGATTAAATATAAAACAATAAATTACTTCTATAATATAATGACCAGCAAAGAACCAATGTATCTAAGCAGCAAGCTCATTTCTGCAATATCTCAACGAACTAATAACTATATATGCCCTCGCAGTCGATCTCTCTGCTCGGAGAGGCAGTTCTACGCCAATGCAATCCGATTATGGAATAGTCTACCACACGAAATTAAAACAATTAGGAGCGCAACTCTATTTAAAATTAAAGTAAAAGAAATTTACAAATTATAATTATTATTAGAAAAGTTGACATATACATTAAAATATTATTGAAAATTTAATACTATTTTGTATTAACGACGTGAAAACTTGTGACTGCAGTAGTTCGACGATGTTAAATTGCGAATTTGTGAAAACTATTTCGAAAGCGCGACGAAAAGGAGTGGCTACGATGAGATTCGATTGATCACTGACTATTATATTTCAATAATTTCTCTTAGAACCTAACTTATGCTACGGTGGCGAGAGGCAGGGCGAATTCGCAAGAGCGAACGGACGAAAGCTTTATTGGCTCCCGCTCTCGCCCTACAACTAGTGATTTAATTACAAGCGCCTAGTGCGCAAACAATTATAAAATTCTTTCAAATAAGATAGTTTATAAGTCTTAGTCTTAAGTCAATAAAGTTTATACTTAATTTTTTCATAGAATAATGACCAGTGCCTTAACAATAAGCATATGATTATCGCGCTGGATAAAATTAATTAAACTAAGTTTGAAGTTTGTTGGCTGTGTAACGAGTATCTTATAGGCAGGAAAATTTACTCTCTCTTGTTTACATTAGAAAACTATTAAAATAGTCAAACTATTTAAAATGTGACAAATTATATGCAAAAATAAAAATTTTAAAAATGTATTAAAAAACATTTTTTAATTAACCATACAATTTCTCTTAATCTTGAGCTTCTAAGCTTTAACTCAGAAATGGGAAATATCTAACTATTGTCAACAGCGAACTGCTTCGCAGATTAATAAACTGCTTTAATTATTAATACACTTGTTCAATAGCTTGCTGACTAGAGACCAACAATTTAATTATTGACACTGCCAGCAGGAACTAAAGTCATCACGGACGATTCATGGTCGTGGTTTTAAGGTAGTCTTTTATTGTAACAAGGTTTTGGAGTTTTGCTGTAATAAGATGAGCAAATAATAATCGTCACAAAATCTGATCTCAGAAGTTTTTAGAGTTGAATGTGCTATCGTCACTTTATTATTACATCGTCAAGAGGTGTTTTTGTTTGATATCATAGGAGCAATCGGAAAAAAAGATGAAATGAAATTATTTATTTATTTAATTTCTTTTTGGTTTTTATAACCTTGCGGAGGGTATTATAATTTTATTTAGAAAATTGCAACGCTTTGAAGAAGACATTTGCGACCCTATAAAATAATTCTCCGTCTTTTTCTACGCAAACTTGTCTCTCAGTTTTAAAGCTATCTGCATGAAACATTTCCGTAAGTTGTCTTCCTATTGCAAGTAGTATATAAAGATGCCGGATCGGATGACTATATCATATAGCTCCCATAGGAACACTCGGAAAAATAAATGAAAGAAATTTTGCTGTTATATATTTTGTTTTTTTTTGTATACCCTTGCAGAGGGGTAATTTCAGTCAGAAGTTTGCAACGCAGTGAAAGAGTCGTTTCCGACCCTATATGGTATATATATTCTTGATCAGCATCACTAGATGAGTCGATCTAGCCATGTTATTGTTATCTGTAAAACCTACCGCAACTCCCTTTGTTATGGCGTCTTAATTCTAGTTCATTCACTTTCATCGGAGCATTTTCCTTTTGAAAACCCAAATTTCATTGAATTCGTTGCAGTTAAAATTTATTTCAATAAAAATAATATTTGTAATTAAATTTAAATTTCGCCTAGATCTGATTCTTCTCTTTATTTATTACACCTGTCTGCCATCCTCTTCTATTGCCCATGAGGACCGCCTTATTAAAATGGACGATTTCAAAATACCTTACGTACATTGGGTTTCTTCAATGGACTCCAATCTCCTTTTTGTTGAAAGTCAGCACGATTTTATCGACGGCCTGACGGATATGTCTCTGGGTCAGATAGACTTTGTTAAGAACCATTTGGACAGACTTCTTGATTTAATCTTTGTTAATAACGATTCTTTCGGAAATGTTCCTAAAAGACATTTTTTTTTCTGCCTGAAGACCCCTACGATCCAACCTCGTTGTTGAATGTTGAGATTGTTGCATAAATTAAGACCAAGTCGGCCTTACGTGTGAAATGTTTCCGCAACGCCCATTTTATTGGCTTAGGCCAGCATTTGAGTGCTATTGATTGGTCCTTATTAAAATCATGTAATGATCATCATGGCATTCCTTTATTTGACATTGCATTCGTTGATCGATATTTTCGTTCCTGAAGTATCGTTAAATGACACATCAAAAATAAAAAATCGATGTTGTAAAAAAAAACCATGCGCTGTATATCAATGCTCCTAAACGTTGTTTTGATCGCTACATCACTCAATGTAATAAATGATCGTAATTATCCGAAACATCTTTACTTCTTTGTAAATTCTAAAAGAAAATCGAACGCGTGTCCCTCATCTATATATTTACACAACCGAACTGAACAATCACCTTTAAACATTTCTAACCTTTTTACTAACTTTATTTCAGTCTACAATCATATGACTGCTCCAATTCCTATGTAGCCCCGGGAGTTCCGTTAGTGCGATTTGGATTTTATAGGCTCATCTTTGACAACATTGGCACCACGATCTTATGCATTCTCTCAACCTGCCCGTTACCTCGAGGTAAATCTGTAGCGAACAATAAGTGCTGGATCTTCTCTTTGTCGAAGTATTCCTTGAATAAGATCTGACACGATCTGGTCTGCCTGTCTAAACAGTTTAGCATCTCCTCGGCTCCTGTACTACGCGTCGGATACAACCAAACGTATTTCGAAAATGCACCGACAACTACTATATATAATTAAGTGACTAAAGGTTTATCTCCCTTATCGATAGGATTTTGATATCCTTCCTGATTTCCGGAATTTGCGTTAACCAAGATGCACTCCACACAGCTGCCTACAACCTTGCTACTTTATCTTTTAACTTTGGAATGAAATAGGATTTCTCCACCAGCTTTTTCTTTGCCGAAAAATGACCTTGCTTATGAGCAATCTGTATAATCTCAGTCTCCATTTGAGATGGAACTACAATCAACTCTCTGTCTGGGTTTTTAACAATATTTGATTGGCTATGTAAGAATCCTCATGCTTCTTTGTTTCAACTAGATTCCTAACTACATTTGTCCACTCGTCTGCCACCTGAGCTTTGTTCAACTTGTGCATTACACTGTCAGTCAACACAAAACAAGCTACTTGACTCAGTGCGTCTACATGCTTCATTTTTGTACCTGGTTGATGTTCTATCTCGCAATCGTAGTCTTGCAGATACATTGCCCACCTAGCCAATCGCAACGGAACTACTTTCTTTTTTATCGTCATGGCGAACGAGTTACAATCCGTGATGATTTTAAACTTCGTTTTCAAAACATAAATTCGCCATTTTGTAAACGCTTCTATGACTGCTAGGACCTCCAACTCCTATGAGTAATATTTTTCTTCTCATGTACATGACAGGGTGTAACTGTCCATCCTCTAGTTCCTTTGTAGAATAACTGCCCTAAAACCAAACTTCGACGCATCCGTGTGTATTTCTGTAGCTAATCTAGGATTGTATAGCTTCAAAACTGGTTTGCTAGTCAACGCTGCCTCTAATTGCTCGGATACTTTCTGCTGTAACTCCTTAAACAAAAATTTTACATCCTTTCTCAGAAAATCTGACTATGGCTTAACTATTGCTTTCTGTTTTCCGACCTCAAGAACTCTTTGCAGCTTTTGTACTCTCTGCTTGGGATGATAATGTCATCCATGTAAACCACTGCTTCACCGTTTTTGATGAGCTCCCTGTAAACTGCCAAAACGCGTAAAAACTGTCAAACGGCATAAGCAAAAACTCGAACTGTCCGTTCTGTGTAACAAATGAGGTATACTTTTGGGAGTCTACTTCTACCGGTACTTGAAAATAACCGTTGGTCAAATCCAGTGTCGTAAAAATTGTTGCTCCCTGTAACGTCTCAATCACGTTGTCCATCTGTATCATAGGAAAATTGTCCCTCACTATTTTCAAATTCAAATTGCGATAGTTGCAACTCAATCGCTTCGGGCCATTCTTTTTTGCCACGAGTATGATCGGAAAAGCGTACTCTGAAGTACAGGGCTTGATAATCCTTTGTTCAAGCCACTCCTTAACCTGCTCGTCAACTACATTTTGTTCACTAAATGCGAAAATGCTGAAAAACTGGCAAATCATCGCTTAACAAAATCTTCATCTCGATCGGACAATGAACATTCTTATTTGGTTTGTATTTGTCCATCATGTGTTTCACAACACCTCTCTGCGAATGTGGCAAATGTAAAACGTCTACCTCGAGCCTGCCTGCTTCATGGTCAAACTCTGAAAATCATTTAGCAGCTCTGAGCATGAACTTCCGTTTTTCTCTTTCTCATGAACTTCAAACTTTTGTCCTTTATCGACCAGACTGTCTGATCTTCGAACCAACTCGTTTCCGTCCTTTGTCACTTTCATATCGACACTATCTAGAAGAGTTTTACCTAAAATTGCATCAAATGTCTTGCCTTCGTCCGATAGAAGATTGAGATTGATGCCATCAATCTGCACTGGTATTGTCAGGCTTCCAAAAGTCACAATTTGGCTTTCCCCAATTCCTGTCAAACATTTTTCACCTCATGTTAGGTTTTCTACTCCGAGCGTTATAAAAACGTTGTGTCGCAATGAATGCATATCTGCTCCCGTATCTACCAATCCTTTGAAGGTTACTTTCCCAAACGAAACATGCTTCAACTCCAATTCCGAAGACGTAAACGTTGACTTGTTGGCTTCACCCTGCTTTCCACCTGCACTAAATTAGTTGTCTTTCCCTGTTTAGCTACTAGCTCGACATTGCACTAGGCTGCTCTATGTCCTGGCTGGTTTCACCTAAAGCTATTGTTGTCTCTTTTTGGACAATCCTTCTTGATGTGAGACTCATCACCACAGTAAAAACATTTCCTAACTTTCTCAACTGCTTTCACTGTCTCCTTTTCACCTTTATAAAAGTGAGAGTCATACTTGACGTGCCTCACCGATCCTCGCATTTTCTGATATGCCTCAATTTGAAGTTTCAGCTCCTTTAGATTCTTGGCTTGATAAAGTAAAGCCTTCTTCCCTTCGATTCTGAAATACCACCGCTTTCATGGTCTAAATCTATTGGCTTCGCCAATTCCATTAACGCGTACAGGTACTCTTGTAACGTTTCGGTTTTCTTTTGTTGTCGCTTGCCAAGTCTACGACGAACCTCTGCCGATGTAACTTTAAGCCCAAATTTTTATAGCAATGCAGCTTTCAGTAAGCTCTAATCTACAATATCAAGCTGACTACTAACCTACAGCTTAGCCGCTTCGCTGAGAAATTGTTTTGCATATATAAACACCTGCAACTGACTCCATTCAACCGTAAGTGCACACTCTTCAAGTTCCTTGATCCACTGATTAATGTCAGGTTAACCAGTCCAAATGGACAGTTCTGTCCGCTTACAATTCGATTCCTCCTGGGCGCACCATTTAATGCACCTGCCTGGTAATTATCTAAATTCACTGATGCAAAAGATCCATCCTCAGCATCATCCACTTCAATCGCATCTTCATAGTTTTCATCAGATTGCAAACCATAGTGAGCAAGTGGTTTGTTTGTTTTGCAGTTCGAATTTTCTTCCGGTTGTACTTAGACCTAGCTCTGACAACCTAGGGCGCAATTCTGCCACGAGCAGTGCCAAAATCTCTTGCCTGTTTGTTCATTTTTATACCCTTGCAGATGGTATTATAATTTCAGTAAAGTATATATATTGTAAAGTATATATATTCTTGATCAGCATCACTAGGCGAGTCGATCTAGCCATGTCCGTCTGTCCATCTGTCCGTCCGTCTGTCCGTCCGTTTCTACGCAAACTAGTCTCTCAGTTTTAAAGCTATCTGCATGAAACTTTCCCAAAAGTTGTCTTTCTATTGCAGGTAGTATATAAGTCGGAACGAGCCGGATCGGACGACTATAGCATATAGCTCCCGTAGGAAAAATCGAAAAAATAAATAAAAAAAAATTATAACTTTGCTGTTTTTCATTTTTTCTATTAGTTCTTTGACATACAGTAATGGTTAAATATTTCAGAATTACGATTTAAATTTCATCAAAATCGGACGACTATATTATATAGCTTCCATAGAAATAATATAAATATATAAAATATCTATCTAATAATTGAGCTGCAAATCATCACAGCTTCAATGTTTTTAGACATATACGCAAGTATATCATAATTTTAATGTTTTAAAAAATATTTAATTTTTGCATTAGCTGCAAGGGTATATGAACTTCGGCTTGCCGAGGTTTGCTTCCTTTCTTGTTTGAATTAATTTCCACCAATCTATGTTCCCAATTTTTTCATTCTCATCTATAAGCTCAATCACATCCAACGGTGGTCGTCCTATCAGAAAGTGTGCATGTGTTAGAACTTCATTGTCCTCTATACCATTGTCTGATGAATATAGGGGGAGTGAGTTCAAAACACCTTCTATTTGGCATAACAATTTCGATATCTCTTTGTATGTCAGATTTCCGTCACCAATAACCCGTTTTAGATGGTATTTCATAGATTTTACGCCGGCTCTCAGATACATCCAAAGTGAGGTTCTGCCGGGGAATAAAATGCCAATCAATTCCCTCTTTCCCGAGTTACGATGCAACCCCGGAATTTTCGTTTATTGCTTTCTAAAACTCTTCGACCACCTTTCTTGCTAAGCCTATTTTTCGGAATTAATAGCAGCACACTTTCCTCTTCTTGCTATAAACCTTTTCAGCGCCACTAAAAAGGCATCAGAAGTTAAATTGCGTACTACTTCCAAATGTATCGCCTTTGTTGCCATACACACAAATACAGCTATACCCTTTATACGTATTCTGACCTCTATTTTTGAAACATCTAATGTAATAAGGTAATTTGTAGAAGGGCTTGTTCGAGCTCTCTTATAAAATAAAAAGAAAACAAAAAGAAATCCCGAAAAGTAGGCAGTATAGCTAAGATCTCATAGTCAGAATGCTAGCTGGTACCAAGTGCAGCCCATGATCAGGTGGCGCCCTCTAACGTGGGAACCCGAACTTTGCCGTACTGGCAACGCAACAAATGCAATCAGCTGAGTAGAAGACAGTGGTCTGTGGTCAATATCAATTTTGACAGAGCTATATTTCCGTTTTGGGGTAACTTGCTAAGCTCACGGCTTTAGCTTATTCTTTTCGATTTCCACCGCCAACGATACAAGTTGTCTGAAATAAATTTTCTCCAACAAGCAGACCGACCTCGTGGTTTGGTTATTTGGTTAGAAATATAAGCCGTGAGTAACCATCAATCAAAAGAAAAAGCAAAGAAAACTTATTAGTGCTTTTATTTAATTTTGTTTAAAGAAATCTATTCGAATAACGCAACACGCGTTCAACGGCGGCTGAATACAGTGAACTATCAGAGGCCAATTCGGATGCTGGCTTAGCACCACCATATTCCTCCTGAGACCGCGCCTAACCTTAACCGCACTTGCATACAATACGGCCCAGTGGCCATAACGTAGCACTGCCTAACAGCCGTAGCCCGATCAGCAGCTACACAGCAACCAAATTCGGACCAACAGCCAGTACAGCAGAGCAGGTGCAGCAACAGCAGGGCTATCTTCAGCAGCTATACTAAAGCCTAGATAGGCCCAACAAGCTGTCCAACGTAGAGCAGCAGCCGCAGCAGCATCAGCAGCATCAGCAGTAGCTGTTGCTACTCATCCTAACCCTACCTCAACATAAATCTAATGCACGTTGTTGCTATATTTTTCTCAGTTTTATAAGGAAAAAATCTACCTAGTATGATTATAAATATTCGATAAAAAAAATATAATAATTGTAAATTAGAGTCCTTAATTTTCTGTGGTTTTTTTTTAAGATATTAGAGAGAAAAATGGTAGGCAAAGAGATCAACGTTGCTGCTGCAAACCGGTGAAAATTTACAGTGAAAAAATAAATATAAATAAAAACTTGGCGAAATAAATATGTGCTAGTAAATGTGTAATCCCGCAGTTTAAACGCGCAAATTTTATAAAATGCATATCTAAAATGATAACGAGAGAAAAAAAAAATGAACAAATTAAAGTAAACAATGTTGCTGAATCAAAACTAAAACATTGTTGACTAAAATTAAACCCGACGACCATATAACTAAATAAACATGCATAAGAAGTAGCCGCTGCCAAAGATCTTTCGCCGCCGGAGTTAATCGACTGTAAGTTACCTTTATCATACCTTGTTTCATTATTTCCTTTATTTAGTTATTTCGTCACTGGTCAAACCGCATAAAATTAATTATGTTTTGTTTTGAATATGCATATTTGAGCGTTTACGCTGTGTTGCTGACCGTTGCTTGCAGTTCTAAAGCTCTGTTTTAATAAACGAGGGCAGATACAAAAGTTTTTCCTTAAGATTTACACGCGCAGTCACTTATAAATTTAAACCCTTAAATATTTACAATGATCATCTACTATTAACCTATATGAGATTTTTATATAAATTTATATATATATAGCAATTATTATTTATATACATTAATCCCGTTCTCTTTCAGCAACTTTGAACTCTTTGCAAATTTTCGATAAGAAAAAAATAAAAAAAGAAAAAATGAAATGAATTAATTAGACAGTTTTTTTTAGGTATGTAAATAAAACTGCATTTTTTTGTGAAGCACTAATTTTAAAAAAAAAACTATTTTTTTTTAGAAAAAAAAATAAATAAATAAAATCGAAATGATAGAGAGCTTTTGTTAGAAATAAAATTTATCTATATTTTCTTTATAGTATTGTTTAAAAATTTAAAACCACAAGTATGAAAAATTTATATGAAAACCGTTTATTTCTCTAATGTGAAATAATATTAAACTAAACAAATTTATCACAGAATAAGCTTGTATGAAACAACAACAAAAATATCTCAGCCCATATGAAAGGGATAATTCGTAATTATAATTTGTAATAAAAGAAAATGAATTTTAACTAAGTTTCTCCTTATCCGGGGATCATGGAAGTCGAGTGTCGTTTAAAAAGTGATTGGTTGTCACTCCAAGGGATCCTGAAGAGGAAATGTTGGACCATTAGGATCATGGTAGGGTGGGCACTTCGCCTTCTTGGCGTAGTAAAAGGAGTGATGTTTTGGCAAGTGTATCTCTCACGTTTTGTTTTGTTTTCGTATTCTATTCTTTCTTCAACCCTTTTCTTTTATTTTTTTTTCTCTCTAGCTTCCTCAATATACCCAAATGAATAGTTCGCGAATTTTAAGTTATTTTTACTAGCTACGAACCTTATAACGTGGCGGTTTTCTTTTCTTCGTTGACCCACCCCATGCCGACCAGACATATGAAAAGCCGAGGATGTCGCGTACTCCGCAAACACGTTAATTTTTCCACCAGCTCTTTCCTAATAGATCGTTATATGCTACAAATTAATACTTGTATTTAAAAATGGGGTATGACATTGTTACCCTATATTTTGGTAGATTTCCCATTTTTGTTGTGCTGCGATTTGACGATATCTTGCGTATTGCGTACGTTCATTTAATTTTTTCTTAAAAGTATTACCGAATCCCAATATATAATATTTTCTTTGAATGTCTGTTCTCATTAAATTTATTCCACTATGTAAAATTTTATTATGATAATTTTCTATAATTAATGCAGAGATGTGCCCTTTATCGAGAATGATGTTTTACTTCGAATTTGGCATTGGAATTTTGCAATCGTCCGCCTAACCTGATAATTTTATCCTGATCAATAAATGGATGCAGGCTTAGAATGTTTGAATTGATTTTTATTTCTTTACTACCAATTAAACTGTAGAGTATGCACTAAATTGATATTCCTGCGCTTTTTATTCCCTGGCAGAGGGTATTATAATTTCAGTCAGAAGTTTGCAACGCAGTGAAGGAGACATCTCCGACCCTATAAAGTATATATATTCTTGTTCAGCAACCGTCTGTCCGCCCGTCTGTCAGTCCGTCCGTCTGTCAGTCTGTCCGTCTGTCAGTTTGTCCGTCTGTCCGTCCGTTTCTATGCAAACTAGTCTCTCAGTTATAAAGCTATCTGATTGAAACTTTCCCAAAAGTTGTCGTTCTATTGCAGGTAGTATATAAGTCGGAACGTTCTATTGCAGGTAGTGTATAAGGCGTCCGATCGACTATAGGATATAGCTCCCATAGG
Organism: Drosophila elegans; assembly: GCF_018152505.1. Taxonomy (NCBI): domain Eukaryota; kingdom Metazoa; phylum Arthropoda; class Insecta; order Diptera; family Drosophilidae; genus Drosophila; species Drosophila elegans. Next base: position 117,098 of record NW_024545820.1, on the reverse strand, counting down.
AACATTCGGAAAAATAAATAAAAAAAAATTATAACTTTGCTGTTTCTTAATTTTTTTTTTTGTAATATTAATATTTCAGAATTACGGTTTAAATTTCATCAAAATCGGACGACTATAGCATATAGCTCCCATAGGAACAATCGAAAAAAATAAATGAAAAAAAATTATAACTTTGCTGTTTTTAATTCTTTTTTTAGTTCTTCGACATTTAGTACTGGTTAAATATTTCAGAAATACGGTTTAAAATTAATCAAAATCGGACAACTATAACATAAAGCTCCCATGGGAACAATAAAAATATATTTTTTTAAATGTAACTTTTTTATTTTGTAATTTTTTTTTTTTAATTCACAATTACAGTTTTAATTTTATTAAAATCGGAAAACGATATCATATAGCTGCCATAGAAACTATCGAATAACTGAGCTGCAAATCGCCATAGATTCAATGCTTTTAAACATTAATGAAAGCAAATCAGCTAACCTAAAGTTAATCATAATTTTAATGCTTTCAAGAATATTAAATTTTTGCAATAGCTGCAAGGGTATATGAACTTCGGCTTGCTGAAGTTTGCTTTCTTTCTTGTTTATTTTTTTAGGTCTTCGAGATATAGAAATGGTTAAATATTTCAGAATTATGTTTTAAATTTCATCAAAATCTGACGACTAACGCAAAATTTATAACTTTGTTGTTTTTTTTTTTTAGTTCTTCGACATATAGTAATGGTTAAATATTTTAGAATTACGGTTTAAATTTCATCAAAATCGGATGACTTTATCATATAGCTCCCATAGAAATAATAGAAATATAAAAAATAAATATATAAAATAAAATACAGCTAAATTGAGCTCATCATAGCTTCAATGTTTTGAAACATATACGCAAGAAAACATAATTTTAATGTTTTCAAAAATATATAAATAATATAAAAAATATCCAGCAATAGCTGGAAGGGTCTATGAACTTCGGCTTGCCGAAGTTTTCTTTCTTTCTTGTTTTGATATTTCAATTTTTACATAAATCCTCAATTATCGAATTTTTATATTCTGTTCCTATGTCCGTTATGAACGTCTTCATAGGACCGTACTACAGAATTAAATCTTCGAATATAGCTTTTACTACTGTTCTTGCACTGGTATTGCCACTAGGTATTTAGTTAAATCGCAGATTAGGGTTAGTGCATATTCATTTCCTTGTTCGGATTTAGGTAGTGGACCGATCGTATCCACAATTACCCTGTCAAAGCCATTTGTAGCGTTTCAGTAATAGTCATTGGTGTTTTTGTTTACCTTGATGTTTTTGATTTCATTTTCTTATATAATTTGATTTATCTCAGGTTATATTTTTCCAATAAAAATGCCTTTTTTATATATTCTAATGTTCTAGCTATGCCTGTATGAACTCCTTGTATTGGATCGTCATGGAATGTTAACAGTAATGCTTCTTTCTCTTTATCATTAATTGATAATAGGGTGACTTGAGTAGCGATACTCTTAAGGATTGTAATTTTTTTATTGGGCATTATTTTAAAAGATTCTGTTGGGACTGTGTCAAGATCTTTTCGCTCGGTGCCACTTTGAATGGCTGATATTTAGTATACCGGCTTCCTTTTCAAGACTTTGAAAGAACTGACCTAAGTCGAGAATTCCATTGGTGTACATATCGCTTACATTAATTATTGCTATAACTTTTTTTTCCATGCCTTAGTAAGCATATATGCTTCACTATAGTGAATCTTTTATTCGCAAGGTCACTACTTTTCGTACCCATTTACAATGACTTTGTATACGTTGGGCTGAGAAGCTTTATTAAGAGTTTGCCTAAGCAAATCTATTTTTTTCTTTTTCTGTTCCTGCGCAGGAAATTTTTTGTTTACTTTGGTTTCTGGTAGTGACTCTCAGAATTTTGTTATTCGTTTGAATATTTTTTAAGATTGTTATAGTTTTGTCATTGTCATTGAAAATAAGTAAGTTAATGGCCTATAGTCTGTTTAGACGGTAAAATGTCTTCCATAAATATATGGTCGAAAATAATTTATCGCCCAGTGGATAGCTGCTAACTCTTGTTCAGTTGTATTTTTGTTGTTTTCTCCCTTTGTAAACGATCTCGATGCATAGGCTACTGGTAGCTGGGCGTTATTGTAATCTTAAGTAAGAACAGCTCCACACGCTTGTTTGCTTGAGTCTGTTGTTATACAAAATTCATTAAAATTTGGATATTGTAGTAGTGTGGGTTTCATCAATTGAATTTTAAGGTATTCGAATGCGTTTTGATATTCATCTTTATGTGACGTGAGTAATCTGAAAAATTTTTAATAAAACGTCTGTAGTAATTGCAAAATGCAACGAATCTTCTGGCGCTGTCTGCTTCCGTTGGGACTGGGTATTTTTCTATTAAATCGTGTATCGTACTGTCTGGCAAAAAACCTTTGTCAGGACACTTGTGTCTAAGGAAGCTCACTTCGTGTCTGAAAAATGTGTACTTTTTTGGGTGCAGTTTAAGGAACAACCGATGACAATTAGATCATCCATATACAAGAATGCTTGGGAAGGTTCGATACCCGAAAAGGCAGTTGTCATCATTCTTTGGAAAGAATTTGGCGCTATTTTTAATCCCTAAGGTAATCGGGTGAAACGATAGGAGCCATTGCTTGTGGAAAAGGACGTTATATTTCTAGACGTTTCTTCGAGTTCTATTTGATGAAATCCTAAATTCAGATTTAGACATGAAAAAAATTTAGCCCTTCCTCACTGGTCAAGAATATCGTCTATTCTTGGTAGTGGAAATTTATCTGATAAAATTTGTTTGTTAATTTGGCGGTACTCAATTACTTAACGCCATCTCTTAGTATCGTAATCTGGTAAAGATTTTTTTCGGGACGATTAATAATGGACTGTTGTATTCAGAAACTGAAAGTTCTACTATTTTGTCTTCAATTCATTTTTTTACGTGTTTTTCTACTTCTTCTTTTTGACTGTGGGGAATTCTATAATTTTTATGTATGCCGGTTCATTATATTTCATTCTTATTTTTTGTTTGTAAAAATTATTAGTTGAAATCGATTCGGATTCTATTACAAATATATCTGTGTATTTGGTGCATAATTCATTAAGTATTTCTTTGAACTGAGGTGGAAATTTTTGTTCAGTTTGTCTAAGATTTCTTCTTGGCTTCCATTTATACATTTATTTAATTATATCATAATCATCTAATGGTTCAATGATTGCAGTTGTATTTGTTGTATTCAAAACTCGGACAAACGTGTTTGTTTGCGCACTTGGCGTTTTTATTTGAAGTCACTAGTTCTAGGGCGAGATCGGGAGCCAATAAAGCTTTCGTCCGTTCGCTCTTGCGAATTCGCCCCGTCTCTCGCCACCTTAGCATAAATTAGGTTCTAAGAGAAATTATTGGAATCTTAAATTTAGTGATCTTTTGAACTTCATCGTAACCACTCCCTTTCGTCTTTGCATTTTCGCACAAGTTTTACACAAATGTGTGGCTTTTTGTAAATTGTGTTTTGGCCCATCTTTCAACTTCTCGCATTCGTGTAAAGATCGGTAGATAGTGAGCATTCTAACCAAGAAATAAAAATTTGCATGTACTAACAACCAAAATTCTACAATAAACATAATATATTTCGAAATATATGTGAATCGCTTTGGCCAAAAAACAAGCAAATAAAATACTCGTCGTCGACCCAACTATTGCAAACTTAATTCCCCCAAATTTTTGTCGTAGTGAGCACCAATTTAGGGTATAAATAGAACAAATTGTGAAAAGTGTAATTTTTAAAAAAATTAGCGGCAAAACTTTCGCCTCAGTTTGTCTGAACATTTTCCCGCGCTTTTCAGAATTTTCCCGCGCTTTTCCAACTTTCCCGCGCTTTTCCTAATTTTTGTGCGCCCTTCGGCATCAGGCTTATATATGATGTTCGTTGCTCTAGTTATCGGTCAGTGTATCATTCTCCGTTAGCATTTGCCTAGGAAGAGCCGCTAGCCGCGTACACATATACACGCACACCAACACCGCTGCCGCTATTTCGAGTTATCTTTGGTCGATTTCGTTCTCGATCGCTGCAGCAGTGCAATTTGCGGTCTGCTTAAACGTTTCTTCGTTTTTTCGGTATGCTTGAGCTTGAGCGTTAGCTCCCCTACACTGCGTGCACTCGGCATATTACTGTCGCAGGGTTTATGTAAAAAATATAAAAACTCTGTTTATATATTTTTTTTTTCTTCTCTAGGCACTTAGCCCCCCTACACTGCGTGCGATCGGTACTACTCGTTACTCGTTGATTTTTTAAGATCATTTAACAAATAAATAATTTTAATAAAAATATATATTTAACACCTCCTCGATACCAACGAAATAAATAGAAATAAACGCAATGCCAACTAAGGATATCGAAGAGCTTAAACACCAACGAGGTATTTGCAGGAAAAGTATTAACCGAACGTATCGCCATTTAAAAGAAGCAAAATTATCTCTGAATCCGGTTGAGCTTGAGTGTCGATTAGAGATTCTATATACGCACATTGAAAATGCTTCACTTTTGCAAAACCAAATAGAATTGAAAGATACAAAAGATGTATCCCGCGAAGAGTTGGAAGACAGGGCCGTAATGACAAAGTCATTGCTGATTTCAATTTTAAACAAGTGCAAACAAAATAATATCGATAAATCCGCTCTGCTAGCAAATCGCCTGCCTCAATGCCGCCTACCAAGCGTTGCTCTCCCAACAACGGAAAACACTCCGAATTTAAAAATTTTATAAGCCTTTTCGAAACTTTCGTTGACAAAGATGGACACTTTACACGATATTGAAAAAATTATTCATTTAATTTCGTGTTTAGCTGGAGACACTTTAGGAACAGTTAGGGCCTTTCAAGTCACTGCGGAAAATTATCCCAAAGCCCTTGTTAGTCTGTACGATAATGATTGTCTTATTTTTTTTGACAACATATCGACACTTTTTAAAATGCAAAAAATTTCCCAGCCTTCACCTACAGCCTTGAGAACCCTCATCGAGACGGTCACAGCCTTGTATGACTCCTTGCTGTCTATTGGGGATGATAGACACATTACTAATGCTATTTTAATACATCTGGTAATGAGCAAGGTCGATGCAGGAACTAAAAGAAAATGGGAAGAACAGTTAGATTATACTTCGCTTCCACTTTGGAGCGAATGTGAGGCGGCCCTCAACAGGCGATACCAACACATGGTAGTAGAAGAGGCTTCCACGCCCAATACTGTTCAGCAGACCCAATCTAACCCTAAGAAGAATGGAAATAGGAGTTTTTCGTTTGTCGCTGCCAGGAACGCCTCTGTTCATGCATGTATTGCAACTCAGCTGAACATCAGATTGGAAACTGCGCTTCCTTCGCAGCCCTAACAGTTCAGCAAAGATTCGATTTCGCTAATAGAGCACCCTTATGCACTGCTTAAGAAAGGGTCACACGGTCAAAAAATGCAAATCGAACAGATGTAGAGTGTACAATTCCTCACATCACACTTTGCTACACATATATTCCCCAAACACAAATCTCGCGTTGCCACCCCTTTCTCAGCCCACGCTCATGCAGGAGTCTCCATCCACGTCGCATGTTTTGCATGCGAATGCATCGGATCGAGTCATTCTTGCAACTGCTGTTGTGAGCGTCCAAACCAAAAGCGGCGAGTTTGTATTAGCTTGAGCTTGCGAGGCATTGGTGGAACTAATGCCCAAGCCACAAAATAAATACACACGATTGTGAAGTCGCGAGTAGGGAACAGCCAATTGTCGTCCGATTTTTGGATTATGAAAAATATTTCTGGTTATCATCCGGATCAAGCGGTGAACACCAGCGGGTGGAGGGTGCCTGAAAATATTCAGTTGGCAGATCCATTCTTCTTCAAGCCCCAAAAAATAGATATGCTTATCGGCGCTGAAACATTCTTTCAACTTTTATCTATTGGCCAGATAAAGCAGGGGCCTGAATTCCCCATCTTACAAAACACAGTTCTCGGCTGGATAGTGTCAGGGAGATGTGCCTCTGAAAATAATAAAAACGCTGAAAAAATGGTACATCTCAACTGCCAGGAGGAAGCGTTGGAGTCAATTGACACAAACCTGCTGAAATTTTGGTCTGTGGAGGACTTGCCGCCCAAGGCTAAAGTCCATACTCCTGAGCAACAACTCAGTCAACAACACTTCGAGAAAAATACTCAAAGATTGTCGTCCGGTAGATTTTCGGTTCATTTGCCGTTTAAATCTTACCCAAATACTCTTGGTTCGTCATACGAACTTGCGAAACGTAGATTTTGGTCGCTAGAAAGGAAATTGTCAAAGGACCCTTCGCTGAAGAAAATTTATATTGAATTCATGGAGGAATATATTTCACTGGGCCACATGTCCTCCACCAATGACAAAATTCCGAATACCCCGCACTATTTCATTCCGCACCAATGCGTTCTACGGCCACAAAGTACTTCAACTAAGTTGAGAGTAGTTTTGGATGCATCGAGTCGCACTTCTACGCAGGTAGCGTTGAATGACATCTTAGATTGCATAAGTTTGCCCTTGCGGCCGACGTCAAAAAGATGTATCGCCAAGTGATGGTGGACGAAGCTGACCGAAATTTCCAGCTCATAGTATGGAGACGAGATCCTTCTGAGTCCCTGAAAATCTTTAAGTTTAACACTGTTACATATGGATCTTCGCCAGCACCCTTTTTGGCGATTCGGTGTTTAATGCGGCTAGGAGAGATGGCCCAAACAACTCATCCAAAATCCGCAAAGGTTATTCAGAATGATTTTTATGTTGACCATTTGTTGACTGGCGCCGAATGCGTTGAGGACCTGCAAAGTCTTCGAGACGAAGTTTCTCAGGTCTTGCAAGAGGCAGGCTTTGAATTGGCAAAGTGGTTTTCAAACTGCCCAGAGTTATCCGCATCTGATAGCGCTGTAATGCCACTTATGGCAGACTCAGACGTAACCAAGACCCTTGGCGTGGTTTGGTTACCGGTTAAAGATTACTTTCAATTTCGGTTGGATGACTCTTTCCTGGATCTTCGCGCGACTAAACGAAATATTTTGTCGGTGACTGCTCGACTTTTCGACCCACTTGGCCTCTTGTGTCCTTTGGTCACAAAGGCAAAGATGTTGTTGCAAGAACGTTGGCTTCGAAAATTAGATTGGGACGAGTCGCTACCGATGCAGTTGCTCACGTCGTGGGAGACGCTTATAGCGACTCTTCTGCAGCTGCCTTAAATTAAGGTATCGCGATTCGTCAACACAGATCCACAAGTCCCGTTTCAAATACATGGTCTTTATTGACCGCCAAATCGAAAGTAGCTACCCTCAAGACGAAAACTAAACTGCCGGCTGATGTAATGTCGATGGAGCTACGCAAATTGGCAATAGCTCGCGTAGTCAGCCCAGAGCCAAATTATGTGCTTCTGAAAATAGAGTCCTTTTCGTCGCACCTGAAGCTTATGAGAGTTTTCGTGTGGGTTTTTCGTTTTATTCAAAGGTGCAGAAAGGTGTCGAAGCCCTTTGAAAAAAGTATTTCGCCAAGAGAACTGGATTTCGCTTTTGATAAAATTGTCGAAGTTATCTAATTTCCCGAATTCAGGGACGACATAAGTAAAATTCGGAAAAATAAGCCGGTAGCAAGGAATATTCAAAAGTTAAACCCTTTTCTTCAGGAAAATAAATTACATTGGTGCTCCTCGACATTGCTACGAGTTGGGGGTCGGTTATTGAACGCTCCTATGCCGTACGAAGCCAAATCCCGTTGTTGCTGTCTAAAAGCTCACAGTTCGTCAGATCCTATGTGTCAAACCTGCACGTTACGAACTGTCACGCTGGCCCACGAGCTCTCGTATCCGTGGTAAGCCACCGTACAAGTCGTACGTGGCCTTGTTCGTCTGTTATGCGTCCAAAGCGGTCCACTTAGAATTAGTGTCTGACCTAACCACTGATGCGTTCTTGTTGGCATTTCAAAGATTCGTGAGTCGTCGCGGGATTCCGGAGAAGGTGTGGTGCGACAACGCCACCAATTTCGTCGGCGCAGATCGCCACATGAGAGAGTTCCGAGCCCGTCTGGAGGAGCAGGGGGCGGTATTGAAACATTCGCATTAAAAAAAAGGATGCGAGTTTGCGTTCATACCGCCCAGAGCACCACACTTCGGCGGACTATGGGAGGCAGGTGTGAAGTCTGCAAAGCACCTGTTCCTTCGGACGGTAGGCCAAGACCTCTTGACCGCGGAGGAGCTCGCAACTCCAGGCCCCTCGGCGCTCTAAGCAACGACCCGAACGACGGCGAAGCCCTGACCCCCGGGCATCTGCTCATCGGCGGCCCTCTTCTGGCCCCACCATCAGCGGCGCTCCCGGACCAGATCAGCCTGACCTGCTTGCGACGATGGCGAGGTGTCTCGTCTCTCAGGCACAGGTTTTGGCAGCGATGGTCCCGGGAGTACATCTCCAGCCTCCAGGAGCGGTCCAAGTGGCACCAGGGGGAGCCCAACCTCGTCGTGGGAGCGCTCGTCGTCGTCGCAGAAGACAACCTACCGCCCCAGCAGCAAAGGATCGGACGAGTGGTAGCGGTGCACGCCGGCGCCGATAGCAAGGTTCGCGTGGCGGACGTCAGGTCGCAGGACGGGGAATATCGGCGAGCTGTCCACCGACTGACCCTGTTGCCCGTTCTGGGCTGAAGGACGTAGTCCCTTCAGAGGGGCCGGTGTTTGCGCACTTGGCGCTTGTATTTAAATCACTCGTTGTAGGGCGAGAGCGGGAGCCAATAAAGCTTTCATCCGTTCGCTCTTGCGAATTCGCCCCGTCTCTCGCCACCGTAGCATAAGTTAGGTTCTAAGAGAAATTATTGAAATATAATAGTCAGTGATCAATCGAACGTCATCGTAGCCACTCCTTTTCGTCGCGCATTCGAAATAGTTTTCACAAATTCGCAATTTAACATCGTCGAACTACTGCAGTCACAAGTTTTCGCGTCGTTAATACAAAACAGTATTAAATTTTCAGAATCCTTTGCTGCGCCTCTGGAATTGTTTCAGCTCAACACTGTCACGTAAGGCATGTCCTGCGCACCATTTCTAACAATCAGGAGCGTGAAATATATTGCGGATCACTTCTGAAAGCAGTTTCCCATCGGAGCAGCCGTACTTAAGGAAGAGATGTATATCGATGACCTCCTTACTGGAGCAGATAGTGTCGAAGAGCTTTATCTCAAGGCTGCAGAGGTCACGAGCATACTTTCTAAGGCTGTATTAGAGCTTGCAAAATGGAACACAAGCAAAATAGAAGGCAATAGAGCAGAGTTTCAATTCAAAGTTGATACCAAAGATGTAACGAAAACATTGGGCATGTCGTGGCAGCCCGAACTAGATGTTTTAGGTATACACTACCTACAATCACTGTCATCACCAAGCCGAGCATCATTTCACTTGTGGCTCACCTGTACGATTTGCTAGGGCTCGGATCACCAGTCGTTATTAGATGCAAAATATTGGTCCAAGAGTTGTGGATGCACCGTTTAAACTGGGACGATCCACTTCCCTCTGAGCTCCAACACCATTAGAAGCGAATAGAAGAAGATTTGCACAATCTTCAAACCATCGAAATTCCAAGATTTATTAATTCGTCACCAAGAAATCTATCCGAAAAACACGGATTTTCAGATGCATCGCAGCGAGCTTATGGCTGTTGCCTTTATCTACGAACAAACTTAAATGAAGTGTTTAAATCAATACTAATTATCGCAAAGTCTAAAGTGGCCCCAATAAAGGCAATTTCATTGCCGCGGCTAGAATTGTGCGCCGCGTATTTATTGTGTCAAATATGGGCCAAGGTTAAGGAAAAAATCGAAAATTACATTAATAGCGTTTTCTTTTGGACAGATTCAAGAATTGTTCTACAGTGGCTAACCATGCACTCGTCCAGGCTAAACAGTTTCGTCGCCAACCGGATTTCTGAGATGCAATCAACCACTTCAAACATTATTTGGAGACACGTTCCGGGCAAGGACAATCCCGCGGATATAGTGCCAAGAGGATGTGCCGCATCTTAGCTTATGGAAACTATATGGTTTAGTGGACCAAGCTTCTTACGTCAACCCTCATCTGGATGGCCTCAACCAGTGCTAAATTCTCAGGACACCGAACAAGACTTGGAGCTGCGAAAATCAATAGTCCCCACACGTACCGATAGTGGCAGCAAAGAAGATGTGTTCGATTACATTATCAACAAGTTCTCATCCTATCGGCGCATTCTGCGAGTCATAGCTTTTGTGATGCGCGTCTTCAATCGAATCAAGGCCAACAGGAAATTGAACGTAGTCGATTCATACATCAGCAACTGAATTGCAATACGCGTTCAAGCACATCGTATCACATATCAAGCCGAAGACTTTTTTCAACGAAATTCAGCAGCTCAAGGAAAACAAGATTTTAAAACCCGAATTTCAAAAACTAAATCCATTGCTAGCAGCGACTGACGGATCAAACCGTTTTAAAACACTATTAAGTGTAGGAGGCCGCTTAGCCAAGGCGCCCATTTCACTCGATGCCAAATTTCCTGTTCTTCCTCCAAAGGATCATTGCTTAACATTGAAATTTTTTGAGTATCTGCACATGCACGCTGGACCAAAGACTCTTATTGGAATTCGGCGACTCCAGGCTTGGATTGTAAACCCCAGAGAAATCGTTCGAATGATTGTACGGCGCTGCACACACTGTTACCATTATAAGCCGCGTTTAATGGAACAAATAATGGGATCACTTCTATGTGATCGCTTTCATTCACAAAGTCCCTTTTTTGTAACTGGAGTCGACCTATATGGACCATTTGCCACATCATACCGCATTCGAAGCAAAGTGCCATATAAAACATACATGGCCGTGTTTATATGCTTTTCGTCAAAAGCAATACACATAGAACTCATTTCCGATCTGTCTGCTAATAACTATATTCTTTGTTTAAAGCGCTTCGTCAGTCGCAGAGGCGTCCCACTACGCATCTATTGTGACAATGCAACTAATTTCGTCGGGGCACGATCTCAGCTCGAGGATTTTAAGCAGCAGCTGTTTGACGAAGCCAATACATGAATGTACATAACTTTAGCAGCATCGTGGGATTTGAGTTTAGGTTCATCCCTCCGCGAGCTCCCCACTTTGGCGGCTTGTGGGAGGCCGCAGTGAAGTGCATGAAGACCTTGATGATCAAATGCTTGGGCAACACTGGGCTTACTTACGAGGAGCTTCAAACGATTGCAATCGAGGCGGATGCAATTTTAAACTCAAGACCAATGGCACCGCTATCCGAAGACCCGAACGATGGAGAGGCACTTAGCCCAGCGCACCTGCTGATTGGGTCCTCTCAGATGTCTGTTTCGGAGCCTTCAATTGACAAGAGCAGACCATCCTATCTTACGCGGTGGCATCGCGTAACGTACTTGAATCAGCAGTTCTGGGAGCTATGGAGGCGTGATTATTTACACACACTTTAGGCGCGCTCCAAATGGCTCAAACCCGATGCCAACATTCAAATTGGACAAAATGTAATAATTCACGAGGATAATACACATCCCAAGGAGTGGATCCTGGGTCGCATCACCAAAACACATTTTGGAGCTGATGGACGAGTAAGAGTGGCCGAGATCAAGGTGAAAAATGGAACCATTCGTAGACCGATCTGCAAGATAGCGCCCCTGCCTGAGCAAATTGGTGCTTGAATACTCCTTGGATCATTCAACGGGCGGAGAATGTCCGATGCCATCACAACGGAACGCCAATTTACATTTATTATTATTTGTTTATATATAACTTTGTTTAAAAACAGTTGATTAATTTGAATTCCTTGACAACTTGTACTACTTATTTTGAATTCGCTCTTATACATTCAGCTTACACATGTACATCTCGCTCATTGTAATCTCAAACTTGAACATTAAATCAGTGCATATTAGAGATCGAAACAACTGGGACGTTTTACTTTGATAACTCAGCATTTGGGCAGAGTCCGCACACCATTCTTCCTCAAGCCCCAAAAAATAAATATGCTTATCGGCTATGATACGTTCTTTGAACTTTTATATATTGGCCAGATAAAACAGGGGCCTGAATTCCCCATCTTACAAAAGACAGTTCTCGGCTGAATAGTGTCAGGGAGATGTGTCTCTGAAAATAATGTAAAGGCTGAAAAAGTGAGATGTACATCTCAGCTGCCAGGAGGAAGCGTTGGAGTCAACTGCCGCCCAAGGCTAAAGTCCATACTCCTGAGCAACAACTCTGTCAACAACAATTTGAGAAAAATACTCAAAGATTGTCGTCCGGTAGATTTTCGGTTCGTTTGCCGTTTAAATCTGACCCAAATACTCTTGGTTCGTCGTACGAAGTTGCGAAACGTAGATTTTTGTCGCTGGAAAGGAAATTGTCAAAGGACCCTTCGCTGAAGAAGATGTATCTTGAATCATGGAGGAATATGTTTCAATGGGCCACATTTCATCCACCAATGACAAAGTTCCGAATACTCCGCACTATTTCAATCCGCACCAATGCGTTCTACGGCCACAAAGTACTTCAACTAAGTTGAGAGTAGTTTTCGATGCATCGAGTAGTACTTCGACGCAGGTAGCCTTGAATGACATCTTGATGGTAGGCCCAACTATTCAAGAGGAGCTGTACTCGACTCTGCTTCGGTTTAGATTGCATAAGTTTGCCCTTGCGGCCGACGTCAAAAAGATGTATCGCCAAGTGATGGTGGACGAAGCTGACCGAAATTTCCAGCTCATAGTATGGAGACGAGATCCTTCTGAGTCCCTGAAAATCTTTAAGTTTAACACTGTTACATATGGATCTTCGCCAGCACCCTTTTTGGCGATTCGGTGTTTAATGCGGCTAGGAGAGATGGCCCAAACAACTCATCCAAAATCCGCAAAGGTTATTCAGAATGATTTTTATGTTGACCATTTGTTGACTGGCGCCGAATGCGTTGAGGACCTGCAAAGTCTTCGAGACGAAGTTTCTCAGGTCTTGCAAGAGGCAGGCTTTGAATTGGCAAAGTGGTTTTCAAACTGCCCAGAGTTATCCGCATCTGGTAGCGCTGTAATGTCACTTATGGCAGACTCAGACGTAACCAAGACCCTTGGCGTGGTTTGGTTACCGGTTAAAGATTACTTTCAATTTCGGTTGGATGACTCTTTCCTGGATCTTCGCGCGACTAAACGAAATATTTTGTCGGTGACTGCTCGACTTTTCGACCCACTTGGCCTCTTGTGTCCTATGGTCACAAAGGCAAAGATGTTGTTGCAGGAACTGTGGCTTCGAAAATTAGATTGGGACGAGCCGCTACCCATGCAGTTGCTTACATCGTGGGAGACGTTTAAAGCGACTCTTCTGCAGCTGCCGAAAATTAAGGTATCGCGATTCGTCAACACAGATCCACAAGTCCCGATTCAAATACATTGTTTCGCTGACGCTTCCATGCGAGCGTATGGAGCGTGCATCTACGTTTGTACTCAAACTGCTGAAGGTTTGAAAATGTCTTTATTGTCCGCCAAATCGAAAGTAGCTCCCCACAATTTGGAGACGCTTTCCCACGAAAGTGGGAACCCAGCAGACAAAGTGTCCCGAGGATGTAACGTAGAGGAGCTTACAACGTCCATTTGGTTCGGTGGGCCTTCGTTCTCAGACTCAGATGTGGTGCGACAACGTCACCAACTTTGTCGGCGCAGATCGCCATATGAGAGAGTTCCGAGCCCGTCTGGTGGAACAGGACCTGTTCCTTCGGACGGTAGGCCAAGACCTTTTGACCGCGGAGGAGCTCGGAACTCTCCTCACCAGCGTGGAGGATGGACCCTCGGAGCTCTAAGCAGCGACCCGAACGACGGCGAAGCGCTGACCCCGTGTCATCTGCTCATCGGCGGCCCGCTTCTGGGCCCACCATCAGCGGCGCTCCCGGACCAGATCACCCTGACCTGCTTGCGACGATAGCGAGGTGTTTCGTCACTCAGGCACAGGTTTTGGCAGCGGTGGTCCCGGGAGTACCTCTCCAGCCTTCAGGAGCGGTCCAAGTGGCACCAGGGGGAGCCCAACATCGTCGTGGGAGCGCTCGTCGTCGTCGCCGAAGGCAACCTTCCGCCCCAGCAGTGGAGGATAGGCCGAATGGAAGCGGTGCACGCCGGCGCCGATAACAAGGTTCGCGTGGCGGACGTCTGGGCGCAAGAGGGGGAATATCGGAGTGCAGTCCATCGACTAGCCCTGTTGTCCGTTCTTGGCGCTTTTATTTGAAGTCGCTAGTTGTAGGGAGAGCGGGAGCCAATAATGCTTTCGTCCCGTCTCTCGCCACCTTAGCATAAGTAAGGTTATAATAGAAATTATTGGAATATTAAATTTAGTGATCATTTGAACTTCATCGTTACCACTCCCTTTTGTTGTCGCATTTTCGCACAAGTTTCACACAAATTATCGCAAATAAATTATCTCGAATCCTACAGCAGTCACAAGTTTCGCGTTTGTTAATACAGTATACAGAATTTCCCTAATGGAATTTCCAATGAATAAACCTTTTTGGATTTCGTTGGTTGGTATAATATATACCTGGTTTCTGAATTTATAGAAATTTTTCGGACGACTTCGGATCTTGCTGGTAAACTTGTAAAATTATTTTCGAGTGTATGGTTTATTGGAAAATTAATGGGGTTATAGAGGTTACCTCTACCGCGGTAATTATTCCTAAAATTGTTACCGCGATAGTTGTTTCCTCTTTGTGTGTACAATATTGAGTTGGCATTGCCCGTCATTTCAGTACTGCTTTGTATGTACTTAGTGATGGCTTCATTCATAGTTGAAAAGTTGCCTGCGCCTAAAATTATTTTTAGGCGGCCATGCTCACAATTTTTAACCATTGTGGTGATGGCTTCCTTTGTGCTAAATTTGTCAGCGTGTTCGGCTGGTAGGCCTTCGTCAATATACGAAGCTTCAAGGAGATTTCTTTATATGTCTATTTCTGTTGTAAATTTCTCAGCAGTTTTGCCTTTATGGCTTGTTTTGCGCGATTTTGGCTTTGACTACGTCGAATGTTTCGCCGACTATAGTGTTTTTCAATTTTTTTATGATTGAATTTATTGTTAATTCATTCTGTATAGTGTAGATCCTACAATTTTTGATTTAATTACTTCTACAGCCAAATCTTCGAATGTGCCTTTTAGTCAACCAACTCAAGGCTGTTATAAATATTTGAAATAATTATAATAATTTGGTATATCTTTTGTCAGGATGGCATTCGAGATATCTTTTATATATGTCCAATCTGAGTCTATATCTTCTTCTTCTGCTTCTCTTACTGTTATAACTGCAGGAATTGTTAGATCATGTAGAGCTTTTTTTTTTTTTAATTTCAAGTACTTCGCTCGAATCAGAATCTTCATTTTCCGTTAGGTCTATTTCTTGATCTGTTAACAGAGTTATTTAAAATTGTCGGTATCGATATATTTAAATTATACCTTTATTGGACAGTTATTAGATTTGTGCGTAACTTTAATCAATAATTTAGATAATTTTGACCAATATGTTTTATTTATTACTTGCCTATTTTCATGTACTATGGTTCTTGCCTTATTGAAAGAATCTACAAGAATCTTTGCATGTTTGTTAATTGTGACTTTATGTACTGTCCTGTTTTGGCTTATACATTTGTAAGAATTATCAAAGGTGTCCTTTAATTCTCGTATACGGAGCGTTAATTCCTCCCATACATACCAAAATTGTATAATTTTTTTTTCATTAGCTGTGTATAATTTTTAGCACATTTATGTGTCCTAATGTCTATTGGGTGTATGTCTATTTCTTAGAATGCTTTACAGTATCTTAAAGTAGACAGTACTATTGCTTTTTGCTGCAATGAATATATATATATATATAAGTTAACTAAGTAAGCCGGGCGACGGCAATGACCGATCGTCCGAAGGCTCGCTCCGGCCAAATTGCTGACACAGCGTCTGGCCGGAAGCTCGTGCATAGCCGGCAAGCACTGCCCATTGGAGTGGCCGCTATGAGTCTCTTTTGTGTAAGTTAACTAAGTAAGCCGGGCGACGGCAATGACCGATCGTCCGAAGGCTCGCTCCGGCCAAATTGCTGACACAGCGTCTGGCCGGAAGCTCGTGCATAGCCGGCAAGCACTGCCCATTGGAGTGGCCGCTATGAGTCTCTTTTGTGTAGCTTTAAGTTTTAGTTTAGATTTGACTTCATGCAAATAAAGAGCTGCTGCTCATACAATATAACTCCGACAACCGTCGTTAAATCTTTATCATTTGAAAACTGTCTGAGTCTCTAGGCCAGCAGTTAAAGAAGGGCAGTCACCCTTCCTCCATAATCATCGTAACTCATCCTGAGGATTATTCGGCCAGCCGGCCTACAAAGATAGCAGCAAGTCTTACTCCCCGCCCTCCGTGGATCATCTGCAACTGCGAGGGACCACCTAAGGGAACTTCAATTGCCGACGGCAATTCACCGTTGGAAAGCCATCTATATTGATTGTACTCCGTGGATCATCTGCAACTGCGAGGGACCACCTGAAGGAGCATCTATTGACGACGACAGCACACCGTTGCGATACGAAAAGATTAATTGGCGCCCACCGTAAATTACCCATTGTCATAAAATTGGGGAACCATGTAAGTGAGCACCTCCATACATATATTTTCCCAATCTGCATTTGTAAAACATTCAAACACACTGCCAGAATACTTTCTGCAGCTCCACATTAATGGTTTCGTGTTAACATTTTAATAAATTAGCATACTAACTAGTTGATTGACAGTTTAATTTGTGTAATTACACGCGTATCATAAATGTTTATTATTGTGTATTGTTTGCATAATTATTTTAAATAAATATCCCAAGGCCAAAATATTACCGATATTACGGCCATACATAAAATTATAAACATCATACACCTTAGGCGCAAAGGCGCTGCTGGAAAATAAATAAATTGTGCATTTATTGAATTAATTTTCTTGGCGACGGAAACTGTCTCATATAAATTATAGGATTTAATTCAGCCCTTTTGTGTCATTGTTTTTTTTGCTTATACCTAAAAATTCTGTGTATTAGCTTTGCAACAATCTTGGGGTCTTTTTACTGCTTCCTCGACCCGCTCCGGTCCGCGAACCCGACACCGCTCATTCGCGTTTTGACTCTGTTAGCTTCGCCTCTTTGTTTATCATAGCGACAGCTCAGCCGCCACGGTCCCGTTTGAATTTTGTTTATAGCTGCTTAGGCATGCAACTCTTGGGTAATGGAATTTAGCATTGCTATCCATGTCGTTCCTAAGTTATAGGGATCCAAGACAACATAGCGACTCAGAGTCAGACTCGGAGAGGCTTCCTATTACTTCTACACCGAGGCAGGCGGCTACCGGTGCCGATCCCAATACAAACATGGCCATAAACGCAGATCAACTCCAAGCTGTCATCCAGGCGGCCATCGCCAATGCCCTCATAGAAAAGGCTGGTGAGGACCAGCGCAGGGAAAATGAAATGCGCAAAACCATAGAAAACTTAGCTAAGCAGGTGGCAGAGACGCGGGTATCACCCGCTCAAATCGGAACCCCCCAAATAAAAATTTACGAACCCATTGACATTAAAAACAATGTGCAATGCAACGAGCCCCTTGACGCCGTCAAATGCCTTCCCGAATTTACGGGGGCACAAGAAACATATGTCTCTTGGCGGCAAGCGGCAGTAGCCGCATATTATATATTTAAAAATTACATAGATAGCTCACGCCACTATCAGGCGGTTGTAATTATTAGGGTAAAATAAGAGGCCCTGCCGATGCAGTGCTATCCTCGTTTGGCACTGTATTGAATTTCGATGCAATCATAGACCGCCTCGATTTCACATACAGTGACAAACGTCAGATTCACGTCATCGAGCAGGAGATGGGCACCCTTAGACAGGGAAGCCTCACTCTCCTACAATACTATGACGAGGTTGAGAAAAAGCTCACCTTGCTCACAAATAAAGCCACCATGTCGTACGAAGCATCGGCGGCCAGAATTCTATGCGAAAAATTCCGAGGTGACGCGCTCCGTATATTTATTTCGGGCCTCAAGCGCAGTCTCTCCGATGTCCTTTTCTCGGCAAAGCCGAAAGATATGCCAACTGCATTGGCATTGGCTCAAGAGGTGGAATCAAACCACGAAAGATACACTTTCGCAACATCGTTTGCAAAGAGCCTAGAAGATAGGGATAGAAAGCAATTTCCAAAGGCGCAAGATCGCCAACAAAATTCCTATCAAGCGCACCCTCAAGTAAGCGCGGGCAAAAACCCACACTTCACTAAGCAGCACAAGGCTCAAGTGCACTCCGCTCCGCACAACGACAGGCGTCATGAAAACACGCCAGAGCCCATGGAGGTTGACCCTTCAATGTCTAGGATGCTCAAGCCATCTCAAGCTCCGGCTTATCAAAACAGAAAGCCGGCCGAGTCCGGTCGATCCGGCCCACATAAGAGGCAGAGGGTCAACCACATCGCGCAAGGCGCAGGCGAAATTAATGAACAATACACTGCAGCAGCTTCAAGCGCGGCCCAGGAAATCAATGACGACGCCATTCATGAATATGATTCGGACGCCATTAATTTTTTAGGGGAAAGTCCCTGCTACCTGTCATCAGACGAAGAGTAGCGGGGATAGATATGAAGCTTTTGGTAGACACGGGCGCGGCAAAAAATTTCATCCGTCCATACGAAGGGTTGAAAGGCGTCCGCCCAGTAGAATCGCCATTTACGATACATTCTATCCATGGCGTTACCACCATCACTAAAAAGTGCTTTGTCTCTCTATTTAACTTGAAGGCCACGTTCTTCATATTACCAGATTTGTCTTCCTTCGATGCCATAATTGGCCTTGACCTGTTAAAACAGGCAGGGGCATCGCTGTGTCTAGCTTCCGGCTACCTCAAATGGGGCTCCGAAGCAGAAAAATTGGAATTCCAATCGTGCCCCGACGTCAATTTTACCAACATTGATTTTTCGGACGCACCGCCTCTAGCTAGAGAGGCCTTTATCAAAATGCTTGGCGAACAAAAAAAAGCCTTTGCAAACCCCAACGAGGCCCTACCCTACAACACTTCGGTGGTAGCTACCATCAGGACGGTTAGTGACGAGCCCATTTATGCCAAACTTTACCCATACCCAATGGGGGCAGCGGATTTCGTCAATGGCGAAATCCAAGAGTTGCTAAAAAATGGCATAATACAAAAGTCAAAGTCCCCCTACAATAACCCAATATGGGTAGTAGACAAAAAGGGCACTGACGAAGCGGGCAACCGCAAGATGCGGCTCGTATTAGACTTTCGCAAATTAAACGAGAGGACAATACCTGATCGCTATCCCATGCCGAATATCTCTGTGATACTAGGGAATTTAGGCAAAGCCAAATACTTCACAACGCTTGATTTGAAGTCGGGCTACCATCAGATCAATCTGGCAGAGCGTGACCGTGAAAAAACTTCCTTTTCCGTTAACGGAGGAAAATACGAGTTTCGCCGGCTACCGTTCGGTTTGAAGAATGCGGCCAGCATCTTCCAAAGAACCATCGACGACATACTGCGAGAGCACGTTGGCAAATTTTGCTATGTCTATGTTGATGATGTCATCGTTTTCTCAGAAGACGCAAACGCCCACATTCGGCACGTAAATTGGGTTCTTAAGAGCCTGCACGACGCCAACATGAGGGTGTCAACGCAAAAATCGCGTTTTTTTAAAAAAGCGTTAGCTTTTTGGGCTTTATCGTCACCAACAATGGTGCCACAACTGACCCAGAAAAAATCAAGGCCATTCAGGAATTCCCCGAACCCAAAAATGTATTCGAGGTGAGATCATTCCTTGGCCTGGCCAGTTATTACCGATGCTTCATCAAAGATTTTGCATCAATAGCTAGGCCCGTCTCTGATATCCTTAAAGGAGAGAATGGAAGTGTCAGCAGGCACAGATCCAGAAATATGCAGGTGCAATTTAGCGAGCAGCAACGACTTGCTTTCCGAAAATTGCGTAACATTCTGGCTTCGGAGGATGTCATCCTCAGATATCCTGATTACAAGAAGGCATTCGATCTAACGACGGATGCCTCGGCAACTGGCATAGGCGCAGTACTATCCCAGGAGGGAAGAACCATAACTATGATATCTAGGACCCTAAAGGACCGAGAGGTTAACTACGCTACTAACGAGCGTGAGCTGTTAGCCATAGTTTGGGCGCTAGCCAAATTACGCCATTACTTATATGCAGTAAAAGATATAAATATCTATACTGATCACCAACCATTGACATTCGCAGTGTCGGAGTCCAATCCGAATGCGAAAATCAAACGATGGAAAGCTCGCATCGACGAGTCCGGCGCTAAAATGTTTTATAAGCCCGGCAAAGAGAATCTCGTCGCGGATGCCCTCTCCAGACAGCAACTTAACGTTGTGGAGGCGGAGGAAGCTTACTCGTGTGCGGCCACTATCCACAGCGAAGTGTCGCTAACACACACCATCGAAACCACGGATAAGCCTTTGAATTGCTTTCAGAACCAGATAACTCTGGGAGAAGCTCGCTTTCCGTCTAAACGCAGCTTCGTGCTCTTCGGAAACAAGAGACGGCATGATATTGACTTCACATGCAAGGAATCACTGCTTGAGGAGCTCGCGGACATTATAGTCCCCAAAGGCGTTAACGCCATTCATTGCGATCTGCACACGCTGGCAATGATACAGGACGAATTGGTCCGGCAATTCCCAGCCACCAAGTTCTGGCACTGCAAGAACCGTGTCACAGATATTTTCGCAGTCGCTGAGAGACGAGAAGTCCTCACCACTGAGCATAATAGGGCTCACAGATCCGCACAGGAGAATGTCAAGCAGGTACTTTCGGAATACTATTTCCCAAAAATGGCCAAGTTAGCGAATGAAATTGTCACTAACTGCAAAACCTGCGCTAAAGCAAAATATGACAGGCATCCTAGAAAACACGAACTCGGCGAAACGCCAGTCCCGTCTCATGTGGGAGAAATGCTACACATAGACATTTTCTCCACTGATAAGAAATACTTCCTCACATGCATTGACAAATTTTCCAAATTTGCAATGGTCCAACCAATTCCCTCTAGAACCATAGAGGACCTCAAACCGGCTTTACTACAACTCCTTAACGTTTTTCCTAAAGCCAGAGTCATTTACTGCGACAATGAACCCTCATTGAACTCGCACACCATTCGGACCATGCTAGAGAATCACTTCGGAGTTAGCATCTCAAATGCACCGCCACTCCACAGCGTCTCGAACGGACAAGTGGAGCGATTCCACAGCACTCTAGTGGAGCTTGCCAGATGCCTCAAAATCGACAAAGGCATCAGCGACACTGTAGAGTTGATCTTACTGGCCACGTCTAAGTATAACAAATCTATCCATTCGGTTATCGATAAGAGACCGGCCGACGTGGTAGTCACACAATGTGACCCGCAATGCGATATACAGGATAGGATTAGGCGTGCCCAAGATAAGTTGAGAAGCAGGGAAAATGCATCCCGACAGAACAGAGTGTTCAATGTCGGCGACAAAGTCCTAGTGAAATCCAACAGGAGACTAGGCAACAAGCTTTCACCGTTATGCGAAGAGAAAACTGTGGAAGCGGACATGGGGACCACAGTCCTCATTAAGGGGAGGGTGGTCCACAAGGACAACCTTAAGTAGGCGAAACACAAGCACGTTGTCATTCGCCTAATAATTTTTACAATTTTTTTACATTTTTTATCTCTAGCCACTTGGCATAGGTTTTTATTTGATAATTTTTTATTATGCTTAAATTCGTCATGCTTTGGTGGAGGGCTACCCCGCTAGTTTATAAAACACTACAACAAATCCAAAATTACAGGTTCAAGCTCATACCTCTGCTATTCCTTTTTGCCCTGACATCGGCGCACGTCATGGACTACTCGCAAGCCAAATACATTCCCGTCATTGACGGACGGATTTTGGTATGGGAAGAATTCGCATCCTTGAGGCACTCAGCGAATCTCTCGGAGTATAGGCGCGTGGTGGAGGAAACTGGCGGCATGATTAACATGTTTCCCCAGTCGCACATGCAGAAGCTTTTGAGCGTAGATGTCGCTCACCTGCGTGACCTGCTCGAGTCACTGAGCATCCACCACAGAGTAGCCAGGAGTTTAGACTTCTTGGGAGCGGCGTTAAAAGTAGTGGCGGGAACGCCAGACGCGGAGGACTTCGAAAAAATTAAATTCAACGAATTTCAATTAAATAATGCAAACAATAGACAAATTAGTATCAATAACAAAGTACAGGAACAAATCAATAAAATTTCCGCCATTGTCAATCAACTCTTGAGGTCAGCTAAAGAGTCCCAAGTCGACACGGGACATCTTTTTGAGATGTTATTAACTCGAAATAGAATGATCACAATGGAGTTGCAGAACCTCATACTTGCAATAGCTCTTGCAAAAGTTAGCATAGTTAGCCCTAGCATATTAGATCATGCAGACCTGGAAAGTGTATGGATGGAAGAGCCCACCGGGACTGCCATCAAAGATGTTTTGTCCGTTGCGTCCGTAAAAATTTTACAATCCACTAACATTTTGCATTTTATAATTAAGTTTCCTAAAATTAAATTAGAATGTATTAAAATCACCGTTTTCCCCGTGTCACATCACGACACAATGCTCAGGCTGGAGGACAAGGTAATAGCGGATTGTAATGGAGAAATCCTCACGGTAAAAAATTGCTCCATAACACCGGGAGCCACATTTTGCCAACTGGCGCTAAGAAGGTCATGCGCCCAGGAGCTCCACGCTGGAGGCACAGCACATTGCGGCATCCAACACAGTGATTTACATCCCGTCACCTACGTAGATGAAGGCATCCTAATTGTGAACGATCGTCCGGCTCGCGTAAGGGTGGACAATGGCACTTATGTCCATATACGAGGCACACACCTCATCACTTTCACTGAAAGCGCCACGGTTAACGAAACCCGATATGTCAATCATGACGTAGCCCAGAAAAGGGTACCAGGAGTGGCTAGCTCGCCTATCCTGAACATCACCCTGGAGCACAACACACTTAGCCTTCCGTACCTTCACCGCTTGAGTGAGCGTAACCTGGAACACATTAAGAAGTTCGGGGAAGATATCAACGGCTATCGTTCACACCAGATATTGCTGATCGTAGGAGCGATCTGCTGCGCGTTGATCTGCATCGGCCTCACTTATCAGCGAGTCACCCAGGCCAGGAGATCCACGGCCCAACTAAAGGAGGTGATCGCCAAAATAGGGTCGGCCGAGGGCGGCCTTAATTCTGAGGGGGGAGTAGTTAACTAAGTAAGCCGGGCGACGGCAATGACCGATCGTCCGAAGGCTCGCTCCGGCCAAATTGCTGACACAGCGTCTGGCCGGAAGCTCGTGCATAGCCGGCAAGCACTGCCCATTGGAGTGGCCGCTATGAGTCTCTTTTGTGTAGCTTTAAGTTTTAGTTTAGATTTGACTTCATGCAAATAAAGAGCTGCTGCTCATACAATATAACTCCGACAACCGTCGTTAAATCTTTATCATTTGAAAACTGTCTGAGTCTCTAGGCCAGCAGTTAAAGAAGGGCAGTCACCCTTCCTCCATAATCATCGTAACTCATCCTGAGGATTATTCGGCCAGCCGGCCTACAAAGATAGCAGCAAGTCTTACTCCCCGCCCTCCGTGGATCATCTGCAACTGCGAGGGACCACCTAAGGGAACTTCAATTGCCGACGGCAATTCACCGTTGGAAAGCCATCTATATTGATTGTACTCCGTGGATCATCTGCAACTGCGAGGGACCACCTGAAGGAGCATCTATTGACGACGACAGCACACCGTTGCGATACGAAAAGATTAATTTATATATATATATAGGTACATATATATAAGTTAACACCGGCAAGCGACCCCTTCCCTTCACCCCCTCTCGACATCCACGATACCCGACGACGACCCTTCTCATTCGACCCCTCGGCCACCCACATCGTACACATTCAATTCGAGTGGCCACACAGCGACAACATTACGATCAAGTGGCCACATGAAGACGACACCAACTCAAGTGGCTGCAATAACCCGGCCGCTGGGCCACAAGAGCTACAGCGGCAGCACCAGCAATAGCGACAGCGGCAGCACCAGCAATAGCGACGGCGGCAGAACCAGCAATAGCGACGGCGGCAGCAGCAGCTAAACAGCGGCAGAGATGCAACAGCAGCAACAAGCAAGCGAAAGACTATTGACCGCCCGCTAGCTGCCTCAGCTCAACAGCCGCCGCCCCTACCACTGCGCTAGATAAAGTGGAGCGCTCACATCCGGAGCGCAACAAGCGGACCAACCAAAACCGCTGCCGTCGGCTACGGTACTTCCGCGTCTGCCAACGGCATGCTGACGCCGGAGGACCGGAGTTGGTTAAGAGGCCTTAACTGGCGCCCGAGCAGATTCCACTTTCTCGCGAAAGTGGGACCCAAATTTTTGCGGGTACCCCCCGTTAAAAAATCAAAGAGAATAAAAACATGGTAAAAAAGGAAAAAAGAAGAAGGGTACCCCCCCATATTCCCATACCCCCATAAAACATACGAAAAATTAAAAAAATTAAAAAAATAAAAGTGAATTAAAAAAAAAAAACCCAAAAATAAAAAAAAAATTATTTAAAATAAAACGAAAAACCCAAAAAAGGGTACAAATTATTTAATACGGCGTTGTGTGTGTGAAACGAAAAATCCAAAAAAGGGTAAAAATTATTTAATACAGCGTTGTTTGTGTGAGAGTGCATAAAAATGTGTGTAATACAACTACCCGCCGTGGTGGGGATGCTGCCTTTCGCAGCTAGCATTCCCCACGGGCGCAAAAAAAGTTGTAATAAAATAATAAAACCGTGAACCTGCCGCGGCGATATGTCCACGCACCTCTCAGTGTGGCGTATTCGCGGGCACAAAAAAAAACTGTGTATAAAACAAAAAAACAATAACCCGCTGCGGCGTTAAGTCCACTCAAGTCCACCAATCGCGAGTGCAAAAATTGCACTATTAAAAGAAAACAAAAAGCCTGGGCAACAAAAAATATAATACAAATAATTATTTTAGTCTGAAATAGGAGATAGCACTGGAAAATAATTGGGAACATTTCTTTTTCCAGTTCCTATTTAGTGTTGTTTTTGGTTTCAAACTGAAAAAAAGCCGAAGGTAATAATAAAATCAAAATAATAAAATAAAAAGTGGTTTGTGGCAATCTGCTGGAAAGGCTCACGAATGTGGAATGCATTCAAAAAGGGCTGCCCAGTGGATTGCGTGGCAACCGTACCTAAGTAGGCGAAACGCCAGAACGGACAAATACGGACCACCGCGCCCAGTACCCAATTACCGCACCAACAAAAAATCACACAAGTATTAACGCACAACGCCTCAAGAAGAAAAAATCTTACAAAACTATACGAATTTTTCACTAATCGAAAACAAAATATTAATAAAATATTTAATTTCAGAACTCTGTAAGAACACCACAAGACTACAAGAAAACGGCTAAAAATACACACAAATCAAAAAAAAACCCACAGAATCTTTGCGAAGCGAAAAGGAAACCAACGGGTGAGTGAAACGTTTAAATAAAACAATTTCCCCTGAATAAAAAAATATAAAAAATAGTAAGGAGACAAACTGTTACCCGTTAGGCCCATCTACATTTAAATTTTTTCACTTTATCCTTTCAAAATAAAATATACGGCCTGACCAAAGAAATTTTTATTTTTTTTTTATTTAGCAAAAATCAGAAAATAAAAAATTGAGGAAATGAAAGAAGTATTGAAACGCCTTGATGCCTCCATGACAATCTTGACTGCCCAAATGGTAGAGATGAAAAACGAGGCTAAGAAAGTAGGGAATAGAATAGGTACTCTCGAATCCGATTTCGAGAAACGTAACCCGGTGGCGGAAATACCGCTACCACTAACGCACCCACGCACTGAATTCGTGCTTAAGGAATCATCAGTCATACCGGATTGTGTAAAGGAATTGGTAACATTTGAAGGAGACTCCGAGAAATACGTCGTTAAGCTGTATTCGACACTGATTCGGCTTAGAATGTATAAGTTTGCCCTGCGGCAGACGTAAAATATGTATCGACAAGTGTTGGTGGTCGAAACTGACCGAAACTTTAGAACTCTCCTTGCCGATTAGGTGTTTAATGCGGCTAAGAGAAATGGCGCATGCCACAAAGGTTATTCAGAAAGATTTTTATGTTGACAGTTTGTCGACTGGCGCCGGACGCGATTAGGAATCATCAGTCATACCGGATTGTGTAAAGGAATTGGTAACATTTGAAGGAGACTCCGCTCGAAACTGACCGAAACTTTAGAACTCTCCTTGCCGATTAGGTGTTTAATGCGGCTAAGAGAAATGGCGCATGCCACAAAGGTTATTCAGAAAGATTTTTATGTTGACAGTTTGTCGACTGGCGCCGGACGCGATTAGGACCTGCAAGGCCATCGAGACGAAGTTTTTCAGGTTTTGCAAGAGGCTGGATTTACACTGGCATAATGGTTTTCAAACTGCCAAGAGTTATCCGCAGCTGAAAGCGCTGTCAGCCACTTACGGAAGGCTCAGACCCTTGGCGTGGTTTGGTTTCCAGTTAAAAATTACTTTCAATTTCGGTTGGATGACGAAATGTTTTGTCGGTGATTGCAGGGCCTGTGGCAGTGCGTGTATTCCAATACGTGGGAGACTTTTAAAGCAACGCTTCTGCAGCTTCCGAAACGTAGGATACCTTCGTCAACACCGATCCGCAAGTTCCGATTTAAAAAAATGGCTTCGCTAACGCTTCCATGCGAGCATATACTCAAACTGCTAGAGGCTTAGAGGTGTCTTTATTGACCGCTAAATGAAAAGTAGCTCGCCTCAAGACTTTGCCTCGCCTTTAGCTGTGCGAGGCTCACATTTTAGCAGAACATTATATTCGTGTCAGGCCGTTGCTAAATTATCCCGTTTATCAAAACCCATCCTTCGTTGCTGGATTTTGTGTCAAGAGATTCAGGAATGGTCGGTGAACGCAATTTGGATACATGTTCCCAAGGTAGTTTACTTAGCAGCCATAGTGTCCCGTGGATGTGACATTGATTAGTTAACAACGTCCGGTGGGTTCGGTGGTCCTCTGTTCTTGCTCGACACAGAAATTAATGTAAATCGACATTTTGAAATGCCGGCTGAAGTAGTCAAAGGAATTAGAAAAAGGTGCAGAAAAGCAGTGGAGGATCGGGCGAGTGGTAGCAGATAAATAGGTTCGGGTGGCGGACGCAGGAAGGAGTATACCGACGAGCTGTCCATCGGCTGACCCCTTTGTCCGTGCTGCTTGAAGAACGTCGTCACTTCAGAGGAGGCGGTGTTTGCGCACTTGGCGGTTTTATTTGAAATTTCTAGTTGTAAGACGAGAGCGGGAGACAATTAAGTTTTCATTCGCTCTTGCGAATTTGCCTTGTCTCTCGCCCCTTAGCTTAACATAGTTATGTTCGCCAAATAAATCCGTCCCTACTGCAATCACTCTTTGTTAATGCAAACTCGTAATAAACTTTCACCTTTTACTTACGTACTGTTCAGAAGAACACAAATAGTCATAAGCTGCAAGATTTTATGAGCTCTGGGTATGTCATGTTAATATATCTAGAGCCATAATTTACGAACTGTTACTCAAAACAAGACATGGGTGCAGCTCTTCGCACTTGTAATCTGTAAGTGCAGGCCACTTGAGGTGCCCAATATTATCGCCTAAGATGTGTCTCACAACCTGCTCCCCCTGTGCGGGGACAAGAGATAAGTCTCCCGCTCAGGCAAACAGATGCGGTCTCTGCGTTGGCCATAGACAGGACTAGAATAAGAATCTTAAAAACAATGTTTCGATAAATAAAACAGTTTTAATTCAGAATTCAATGTAGAAGATTGTTTCATTTAGTTGGCATCCCTAACATTTTGATTATTTTATTTCACATATATATGACAAAGAAAGTGTCCCTTGATCTTCTAGCTGAATACTGTGATGAGCAACCAATATGTCATTATTTGTGCGAGCAGTGTAACTGGATCTAATGGTCAAATTTCCATGTTCAAACAAAAACACCTCTAGACGAGGTAAAAAATACGTGACGATCGCACATTCAACATATAAAAGTTCTGATATCGATTTTCGTGACGAAAGTTAATTAAGCATTCGGCTAAATATATATAGGTTTTTTTGTTTGATTTCAGAAGTTTTTTGTAACTACTGTTGTAGTACCCCGATGCCATAACCCAGAGTCTTTTCCATATAACTATGTGACTAAAAAATCCAAAGCACACAGTTCTTAGCTAAACGCCACCTGAAATCAGGCATTGTAGCGTTATTACCAGTCGGCACCCTCGGTGAGGTTAGTATTGGGATTTTCGCCAACCAAAAATTTTAAAAATTGTATGCGAAATGCATAATCTTATTTCTCATAAAAAATTATGTACAGTTCTTTACTTTTACGGGGCTAAGAACATTTTGATATTGACAGGACTTCTGCAATGTTCAAACACCCTGTTTTTAATATTTTGCCAAGAACCATAATTAGTGTATGTAAATTCATTTATTGTATTTTTTCTTTCTTAGGAATATAAGATTGAGCAATCACGATTTTTATTACACCTCTATTAGAAATATAATCGCAGTTGGAGCATTTAAAAATTTCTACATGCTTATGCTTAAAAAGTTGTTTGATTTGTTGCAAAGAAAGAAAGATTGTAACGAACTTATTTTCTTGATTTATCTGATCGCTGCAAATATCGTGCGGCTAGCTCAGAAGCCTACCCTCTCTCCCGCAGACTTTAGAATTCGACGTATCTGCTGCTCGAAAGGCGCTTGTTGTTCGTCCTCCTTGGTGTCCTCGTTGTCCTTGCATTGCCTCCGGATATGTTGACTGGCTCCGCTCCTTGTTGACGTAGCGCTCGCGATTTGGTAAACTGCCGTTCTGGGACTCTAGCGGATTAACTACTGTGCTCTCAACGCATACGTCTTTCGAGACACTAGCTGAACAAACGCGCAACCTTCCGGGCTAGTCGCACCAGGACCTTGTACAATTCTTGCAGAACGATCAGGCATACGCCGGATTTCGCCAATGCAGTCATTATAGGCAGGCACGGTTCCTTGTCGAAGGACTCTATTTGTTAAGCTCTGTCGGACACGCCGGGTGGGTTGTCAAGCTCAAATTGCGACAGAAGTTGTGACAAAGCGTCTGCACTTAGCCGCGTGATGCCGTGAGGACCTCAGCTTCCTGTGTCTCAATTCGGAGACTTTAGCTCTAAGTCTCGACGTAGCGATCTTGTTTCCTTGATGACTCCGCACTGATCTACTTGGTTCTTCACGTTGTTTCCCCGTTTACCGGTTCGCTTGATGACTGATACTTGTTGACTAATAGAAAACGACTGATCCAGCTTCCTGCGCTCGGCCTGCTTATATAGGCCTCTGCCTTTTGCCCTCTGTGCACGGCACCAATATCAGGGTCCGAAGTCCGGTACCGTCCCGTTACTTCCTTCTGAACACGGCCCTTCGATGTTCCCTTTAATTGCCGTCTCTCTCTGACTCTCCCTGTCATTGTCTGGTGCTCAGGCACCACTCCCTCTCCCCGCACTACCGTTACTACGGGCGAATTCACCGCGTAACTGGTAACTGGTAAGCCACTGCTTGCATTCGTTTATTCTACTTGCTTTTTAACTTGTGGGAAGTTATTTAACTCCTCAGAAGATGTCGACGGAAATCTCCACTATCTTGTTGTTTAATATTATCAAAAATTTTTGACCGTAAATCAAAAATATCTATATTTATTCCACTCAATAAAGGGTTAGTGATATTAAAAATTGCTGCTATTAAAATATTATTATTTTGATCGCTTAGCACTGTTTCCCTAATAAACGTAAAATTTTTTTGGCACTGAAAAGCAGAGTTCGAATAGCAATCTTTATTCCGCTTTTCCATACCACGTGTTTGACCATTTGCAAATATACTATCACCAATATCAACAACTCCGGAAGTTATTGTTAGCCCTTGTTTTTTTGACATACGCCAAACATAATGGAAATTGTGTTCGAATTAAAAAACATTTTATTAATCTGAAATTTTGATTCAATGGGTTCAATTTCATGTTAATTTTCTTCAAACTGGACAGACATATTCGTACATTTATTTTCTTATAAAATATAGCTGTATATTTTTATATTATTATAATTACAATTGCCAAGAGCCATACCTAACGGTATGATCGATATCAAACATATTGTAAGAACATTATTTAATATGAAAAAAGTCAATGAATTTTGGCCGTTTGCAAAGGTGTTAAATCCTGTAGCGGCGCCTGAAGAACATTTGTTTGTTTTGGCTTGAAAACTGGCGATTATTTTTGTATTAAGCGACCTTTGGAGAGTAGCCAGATGCCTAGCCAAATTTAGTGTCGGAAATTAGTGTTTAGCAAAAAAATACTAATTAGTATTTTTGCGGGTGATGCCAGATAGTTCTACAATCAGCTGTTGCTGAGAAGCTTATCCTAAGACGTAATGGCGGATTTCTCATCTGGCAGAAATTTCTAGAATAGGCCGCAACCGACGCCGCCAGATTTTTGAACTTCCTTATTAATTAAACCGGCGTGGCAGTCAGACGTGTGTAATTATATTCGTTCCCATTCGGCAAAGTGGTGATAAAAAAATATATACACACGGTATTTCGAAGTTCTTGCAAAGTGATTTTTCCCGCCCCGTTAACTTTTGCCAACGTTCCGGGGAGCACCCACATCGGCCGGCAGTCCAAATCTGCCCTGTGGAGCACCCACGCTGCCCAGCGATCCGGATCTGCCCTGTGGAGCACCTACGCTGCCCAGCAATTCGGATCCGCCCGGAGGAGCACCCCCGCTGCCCAGCGATTCGGATCCGCCTGGAGGAGCACCCCCGCTGCCCAGCGATTCGGATCCGCCCTGAGGAGCACCCGCCTTTGCCAGCGAACCGCAGTGCCTTAGGGAGCACCCCAAATTTTGTTAAGTGATTAGCAGTTGAAACAGGGAGCACCCCCAAATTTTGTTAAGTGATCAGCAATTGAAATAGGGAGCACCCCAATTTTGTTCAGTGATCAGCAGGAGCAGGGAGCGCTCTCTCATTTAATTTAACGAGAAATTATCTCGGCCAAATGAGCCTATAGGCTAGGAAAAAACAATGTCCAATTAGATCGGCCCTAACCCAAATTGAAATTTAAAAAAAAAACAATGTAAAAACTACGCTTGGGCTCAATCTTAACCTCATTTGTAACCTAAAAAAAATCCAGCTTGCGAAAAATGTTCACGTGCATATCCGCCAACCAGGCTACACTGGAAAAAATCCCTAAACATGTGTTAACGTAAATCAAAGAAAAAAAAATGTATTAAAAGAATGCGATTGAATATTGAAGTAACAATAATTATGTTATGGAAAAAATTTAATTTAATTAAATAATTATAAGATTTAATTTAAGTTATGATTCATCCAGTGCGCGGCTAATTTACAGTTCCTATCTCCCTGCAAAAGTTTTCTTAAACTCGTTTTGATTAAAAAAAAAACAAAATTAATTATGAAATGATTATACGTGCACATATATATATACTATATATTATATTATATTATTTTATTATATAAAATAATAACCATGTCAAAGCAGAAATGCCTTGATTTCTTTTCCAGCCTGCCTGCGTCGGAAGATCGATCGTCCGCCGAGGAACCCGCTGTGTGAGTTGTTTTACCTTTATTTTGAATTATAAAAAAAAACCAAAATATCTGTGCCAATTAAATTCTCATAAACAAAAAAAAATATACATATGTATATATATCAATGCCGAAAATCCATTACTTCTAAAATTAACTAAGAAAAAAAAAATGAATTAAACCAAAAAAAAAATGAATTTACACTGAGAATTTTTTTTCCTTTAAAAAGAAAAAATAATTAGTTTTAAATAAAATTAAAAGTAATTAACTAGCGAACCACTGATGAATGATGAATTAAGAATGAGTATTAATAATCATGAAAGAACAAATTATTGAATTTCCTTGAACATAGAACTATTTATTTATTTTTAAAGATCATTTTGTTTAAATTACCCTATAATTATTTTTAACTATTTATACTATACATATTTACTGTACATTAATAATTATATACACCTGTGAAGCCCAGTATTTACCCATGAGAATTAACGCGTATTATATTTTATCTTCTCTCGCCGAAATTGTCTCTCCCTTTCGTAAATTATCTAAGAAAGCTTAAATATGTTACTTCCACTTGAATTACTACTTATAACAGGCTCAGTCACGGAACTCCTACGAAGACGTATGTCTACAGAAAGTACACCAGTTTCCGTGCCAGAAACGCAAGAAAAGCCCATGCATTCCGGATCTGTACTCTACTACGTTGCGACCGAGGACAGTCGCGTTTAAGGAGGGAAGAGCTAACACCCAAAATAATACAGACAGAAGAAAAGAGTAAGCATCGATTGCACAATAAACAGCAAAGCAATGCCCTCAATAATACTTTTTCCCAAACCGAAGAAGAGAGCATTTATTGCACAACTAACAGTAAAGCAATGCCCTCAATAAAGCTCAAACGAACTTAGCCACGTGCGCTGAGCTTGCACCTTTTGGTCAGCGATCGTGGGAATGCAGAATAGCCAATTTCCAAAGTTGATCGAACTCAACTAAGTGCATACAATAAAAACAATAATTAAAATGCACTGGCCAATTACAATTAAGTTTGGTCAACGGCAACGGCGACCAAGAGCAGCAACCAATAATATAAAATAACGTCAGCAGAATCACCAACAGCGGCAGAGACGGCGGCAGCAATGGATCGACGCTAAGCTATAAAAAACAATTGTTTAACCTAAGTAAATCAGTTCTTAATCCAACTCAATAAAGAAAAGTTTGATTTTTCATAATCAATCTTTTAACTTATATATACCTGTTCATGTTTGAACATTCTGTCTAGGGCCAGCAAGATTAGAGATGTTTTTAAAATTGACATTTAAAATACAGAATTTAATAATATACAAACATTTCGTTCATTTAAAAATTACGTTTTATTAATTAAGCATTTTGTGAACGGTCTTATGGCTTGCAATTTCGTGTTTTTGCTACACTTTTGTACTGCATGTATAATTAATATTACAACGATTAACATACATATAACTAAAGAAGTATGACCAGATATGTGATTCTTTTAAATGTGCTTACTCTTTTGATAATCTATCAATTCATGCACTATGGTTAATTGAGTGGTTCTCAAATGGGCTCCAAACAATTTCCGTTATATCCGTGATATCACCTATATACGCTGATGATACCACATCTTACGTTTCTGTTTTAAAATATATTGATCTGTGCGTGCTGTGCAATCCGAGTTAAAATTCCTTTCTCTGGCAAATTGACTTATATCTTTTTTGAACTTTCGTATTGAATTCTTATTTTTGCATTCATACGAACCTTAAAGTGTCTAATTCAAGTCTAACATTCGCTTATATACACAACAAGTTGGTCTACCTGGCTTGAGTGGTCTTAACTCACATGCCAAATAGTTGGCATTACTCCACGGCCAATTTCCTTCACAAACTCTTCTTTGAGCCTGTCACTTTTGGCACTTATTCAAAGAGGTTTCCGTCATTAAATGATATGAGTCGACCTCAAAATTGTACACTAAATACTCTGAAATTAAATTAGCTTTTAACAAACTCTCTTCTGACCTAATTACAACTGGAATTACCCTATATAATTCCGATGGATGTTTGCTAAATAATGATATTTTAACATTTATTATCAATTTTTTTTCCACAAACAAGCCCCCAGCTGTTAAAAACGTATATACCTCCTTTAGTTCTGTTCCAGTGTTTTTCCCTGGTAAAACTAATTTTTCAGAAAGATTTTCCTTGATTTTAGGTATTTCCCCTTTTTGTTGGCCTAAGTATATTAGTGTTATGCCGGCCATGATTTATATCAATGATTAAGTTTATTATACCTTTTCACAATCTTCAATTAAACTAGTCAACTGTTACCATAAACAAATTTATTCCTTTTAAGCATAGTAACTTTCTTAAAGTATAGTCTTCATATTCTATATTCGTTTGTTCATGTATTTGAAATTACTATTAACTTCTTCATTTGTCCTTTTGCCTAGATCATTATGTTGGTTATCTAACAAATTTCGCATATTTTGCTCCCTATTTCTACCCTATCGTCTTCATCCATTATTCCAAACAGAATGTGATATAGGGACCCCATAAACCGAAATGTAGCTTGTTTCTTTCTTGGTTTGCTATGATCCAAAAACAATCTATTATTTATTTCTAAATCAGTCAATTGTTTAATGTATTGTCTAAAAACCTTCGAAGCTATAAAGCTTCTCACATACCCGTCTCATATTGCTTACTAGAGTGCTTCCTTTGCTCATCATTTCAAAATGAGCATCCATATTGTAAAACACGACTAAATTCCAAGAGGAAGAGACAATTTCCACTTCGCCCATTGGATCCAAATATACAGCTGACGATTTATTTATCGTTTCAATTTTATATTTAGGTTATTTTCTGAGGTATGTGCTGCATTAGACATTTGACAAAATATCATCAATATCACCATACTCATTATCAACCCCTAGCTTGGATATCCTAAAACCACCCCTAGTTATCCTTTTTGATTTGTCTTCTTCTTCGTTATTTTCGGCAGCTTTATTCCTATAACGTTATTTTTGGCAGCTTTATTCCTATAAGAGGGCAAATTTTGCTGATCGGTCGAGAAATGCATGCATCTTGCATCTTGATCTGTACTACCCGAACTTTCTCATCCTTACCTTTATGTACTACTTCTATCTTTCTTAACGGTCATCTCGATGGATGACAACATTCATCCTTTATTAGAACTACTTGTCCCTTTTTTAAAATGGCCATACCAAGCGATAAGATCGATATCAAACATATTGTAAAAACATAATTTATTTGAAATTGTAATAAAAGAAAAGTCTGTTACGTCGGTGTATTATTGCCCAGTCCAAAGGACTTGGGCCGAGGGAGTTGCGTCCTGGGAAGGCACGCTGTGTGCCGGCTCAGCTCGCCGGACGGGTGGGTTCTTTGGAAACCACTCCCTCCTCTACCTAACAAGAATTAATTTATCGTGCCTTAGGAAAAAGATAAAGCTCGTTCAATTCGTTTTGTCTTTTGTCGTCGCTGCCCACAAGCTTCTCAAAAAGCTATCTTAAGCGCTTGACCGAATTTCGATCGGCAGCGTGTGACTATTTTACCCTGCCGCTTTATACGTTCCGTATGCCGATGGATCCCTGCCGGCCACTGCAATGCGATCCCCTACTGTCCATGTCGTCAGTCAAAAGTTACGTCATTGTTCTTGACCCGAGTTTTTCCATTTGCGCCAGCTTTCCCTGTTATAGACGTTTACCAAGACATTATTGAGTTCTGCTTCACATTATAATTTATTGAAAAGATTTTTCATTTAATAAGGTGCCAAATTAACTAAATAGAGAAATATTCTACGCGGTGTATAAAATACTTGTATTAAGAATGAATATAAATTTAAGAAATCTATTTGGAGATAGTTATAAAAATAAAAATATTGATATTACATGACTCTAAATTTTTAGTATGAGGATCATATATTTATATATATATATATATATATATATATATATATATATATATATATATATATATATATATATAAATTATATGTTTGTCACTCCGGTTAAATAAAAAAATATAACTTTATTTTATTCAACATGTGGTTTACAGAGTTTTAAACTTATTTGTGAAGAACACCGACCGATTACTTTGAGGTCTCAAACTGAACTTAACTTGCTGATCTGATTTTATTGATGATCAAGCCTCGGTCTCGAGCTTTTCGGGATTTGAGTGAGTTGTAAATTTGTTCTGAGAACTTTCAGTTTCTTTTGAGTGAAACTTTAATTACTCTTGGATTCAAGTGTCTTGACTCTTGGATACAAGTGCGCTCTTAGTTTTATGACTTTGAAATGTCTTTGGATTGAAATAGGAGTTTATGTGTTTTTGAAATAGGAGTTTATGTGTCTGCGAGCCGAACTTTGATTATCTTTGAACGTGTGAACGTGACCATTGGGGTGAGTTGTTTAGTCTACATTTTTGGGTGATAACATTGGGGACTTTCCGTTGGCCTTCGATTTTGGGCTCTTGTTACAAGGGTGAATAATTCTAGGGTAGTGTAGGGTATATTGTGGATACATAAAGTAATGGGTATATTCAGAGTAGTGTGATGGGACTGTGTATGTGTTGCTTAAATATATGCAGAGTCTCATAGGAATATGGACATGTCACTCCCCCAACCTTTGAATTTGGCCTGTCCTCAGGGCGATAACGTAGGGTATAACATAATATTTTCTGTTACAATATTTTCTTCATTAATTCTTACATTCTTATTTTCTATGATTGGTTGTTCTTCACGTTTAGAATATTTTACAATAAGTTTCTTAGGAATATTTTTAAATTTGTAAATTAAATATAATGTCAAACTTATTATAGTTATTACAAATGTGGTTAAACATATTACTTGAAATGTATTGTAATATTTTATATGTGATTCGACTATTTCTTTTGTTTGAATATATGACAATGGTTCGATTTTTGTGATATTGTTGTTAACATAAATTGATTGTGTATAGTCTGCTATGTTGTTGGATATTATAAACTCATCTAGCTGAATAGTACAATTTTTTATTTTAACAATATTATTACCAACGATCGAAACTTCTGTGCTTATACAATTTTGATTTATAATTGATTTTTGTATATTCCATGTTAACAAAATATTTGGTTCGATGTAATTTATTTGGAAATTTTTATGGGTTTTTACATATTTGCATTTTGTCGGTTCTTGTTTTAGAATTCCAATTATGCATCTGTCGAAAATAATTTGACCTGTATTTTCATTGAATACTTAATCATCATAAATGTAATATTTATCAAATGTTTTTTCTGTTAAGATATTATCAAATTCATCTGGATATGGAATAATTTCATATACAGGAGTTTGCGTTATTTCTTTAGGAATTTGGGAAATTATCAGGACTTCGTTCGTGTCTGTTTTAAGCCAAGTTGATGTTTTTACTTTTAACAACTTTTCTGAATTAAACTGTTTCAAATAATCGTGTTTTAATAATTTTGGGTTAAATATACCTAACCTAGTTAGTTGCATTCCTAATTCTATGTCCTCTATGTATTCTGTAAATTGTTGAAGATTAAAAATCAGAACTGCAGCTTGTTCCTGCTTATTTTTAGATTCTTCAAATTTGTTTATAAGGTCAATTCCGTTATTGACAACGTCAATAATCATATTTAAATCATGATTCTGGATGGAATTATCTGCTAGATTATTGATTTTCATTTCGAGTTCTTCCTTATCGTCTTCATCAAGTGTGCCAAACAAATATTTATAAACTGAACCTACCACGTTTAATAGCCCGCGTTTACTTCTTCTGACTATTCTTAACCCATTCATTTCTCTTTTTAATTTTTCAACTAAATATTGGATTTGAACAATGTGTTGGAATTCTTTAGCTTCTTCCAATAGGTTGTCGAATGTTATTTCGGTCCTTGTTAGATTTATACTTAAATGGTGGTATTCAAAATTCGTTGGGATTTCCATTGATCCGGTTTTAAATATCAGATATCCGTTTTTTGCGTTTATTGGACTTATTTCTATACTTTGTGCCGTGGTTGTACTTATAAGCGAGATTAATATCAGGGATAATATTGGGATGACTTGGTTATGTTTCATCTTCATCAGTTTGTCTGGAATTATCATATTTGCTCTTATTAATCTTCTTTTGCTTTTTGAATTTTGACTTATAATGTGTGATTTTCCTGCCTCTATTTGTTTCTTCAAAGTGTTTGTTGTCAACCTGTCTTGTTAAACCTGTTTTCTTGAAAGGATTGGTAATTTTAGTTTTAACTAATGGTGCCTGTCTATATTTCGTATTAACTTCAAAATCATGTCTATTTTCATTTAGCCTGTCTATTTTATTGATTTTGTTTTGTTGAGTGTTAATATCTGGTGTTCCTGCATATAAGAAAATATCTGCGGGAGTTCTATTAGTTGTATTGTGTTTTGTTTTATGATTGTAAACGTATAAGATTACTTCGAATTTTGTACATCGGTCTTCTATATTGTTTTCGTTACTAATAATTCTTAATTTTTCATTTACTGTCTTATGAAACCTTTTTATGTCAGATACACCATTTTTGCTGGTTGTTACTGATATATCTACTCCTTCAGATTTTAACCAGTTTTGCAGAGCTATACACATAAAAGCTGAGTCTTTGTCTGCTTTGATTTCCTGAGGCTTTCCCATATCGTTAAATACCTTCATTATACTGCATTTTACCAGTTTTGTTAAATTGTTGGGACTTATTATTTGTACGAATGCTCTTTGGAATGTTAAGAAATCTTCATCGTTATGGAAATAAATTGCGCTTTTCTTAGTGCATACATATTCCTTAATGATGTTTTTAGCAAAGTCATCTGTCATTTCTTTGTAAGTTATTTTGATTTTTAATTTGTGAAAATAATGCTTTACCTCAGTTTCATCGCTATCTCCTTTCTCTAATTCTATTTGTCTAGAGAAATAATTGAATGGTCGTTCGGTGATGGATATATAGTTAAGATTATCTTATTAAGCCAGACAAGTGGTTTATGATCACTAAGTATTTCAAAAGATCTCCCAAATAGGTATGATCTGAAATATTTTGTCGCCCAAACTATAGCTAGAAGTTCTTTCTCTATAGTGGCATAGTTTATTTCGTGCTCATTCAATGTCCTACTAGCATTACAGACGGGTTTATGATTTTGAGATAAGACTGCACCGATGGCAATATTACTAGCATCAGTAGTTAAGGAAAAAGTTTTATTAAAATCAGGGTAGATTAAAATCGGATCTGATGTAATAAGTACCTTTAACCTTTCAAATGCTGCTATGTAATCTTTATCTTCTGTGTCTATTGTTGCTCCTTTTTTCAATTTAATGGTCATGGGTTTAACTATGTTAGCGAAGTTTGGAATGAACTTGCGATAGAATCCACATAATCCTAAAAATGATTTAATTTGTTTTGGAGTCTTTGGTAGTGGAAAATTTGTTATAGCATTAGTTTTATTTGGATTGGGTTTGATACCATTAGTAGTAACAACATGACCTAGGAATTCTGTTTTTTTTTTCATGAATTCACATTTATCCAATTGTAATTTTAAGTTTGCATCCCTGAGTTTTCCAAAAACTTTCTTTAGAGATAAGATGTGTTCTTCCAATGAAGTGGAAAAAATTATTATATCGTCTAAATAAACTAAACAATCTTTGTAGATTAAGTCTTCCAAAAGGTTGTTCATACATCTTTGAAAAGTTGCGGCGGCATTCTTAAGGCCGAATGGCATTCGAGTGTACTCGTAATGACCATGTTTCGTAGAAAATGCAGTTTTTGCGATTGATTTGCTGTCCATTTGGATTTGATGAAATCCTTTAGCTAAATCTATGGTTGTGAAATATTGGCATTTTCCTAATTTGTCAAGGATCTCGTCCATTCTAGGAATTGGAAATTTCCTATAGTCTACAACCAACCTAAAGTTCTTCTTGCCAGATGCGTCTGCCTTTTTTGGAACGACCCAAATAGGTGAACAGTAAGGAGATTTCGACTTACGAATTATTCCCTGCTCTATCATTTCTTTGATTTGCCTATTTACTTCTTCGTCAACGCTCTGGGGGTATTTATATGGTTTACGATAAACTGGATCTTCATGCTGAGTTTGGATTGTATGTTTAATTGTACTTGTGAAAGTCAAATTTTCGCCTTCTCTGTACTGAATGTCACCATATTCAAATAGAACTTTCTTTAAACTTTCAATCTCTTCACTATTCAGATGTTCGAGCCTAAATTCATTGTTTTCGCATAAATCATTGTGAATCGCGAAATTTACCGATTGATCTTCTGTAGAAGGTAGATTAAGACACTCCTGTGCGGTCTTATCTTCTTCCATATCTTCGTCGTTGTATCAGAAATTATATGTTTTTGGGCCTAGTTTAATTGTTTTGTTTTCATAATCAATTTTTGCTTTAGCGGCTTCTAGGTAATTTCGACCTAACAGGATATCATAATTGTCGGAGAATTTATGTAAATAAAATTTCTGTTCTGATGGACATGTTACGCTTGGTTTTACTATGATACTTTTATGTATTTTTACCGGGCCTC
Organism: Drosophila elegans; assembly: GCF_018152505.1. NCBI lineage: Eukaryota > Metazoa > Arthropoda > Insecta > Diptera > Drosophilidae > Drosophila > Drosophila elegans. The sequence goes on along the minus strand of NW_024545820.1, from coordinate 76,765 downwards.
TAATTGTATACACTTTTAGATCTTCTTTCGTCTCTTCTAATTTAGCAAAATTTTTATTCATTATATTGATTGATGATCCTGTGTCTATCATTCCCTTATAAAATTTATTGTGGTAAGCAATTTTTACATATGGATTGTGTCTTCGGTCTCCGAGGCAGTTTGATGAAAATTTACATCCATTCTATTTTGGCCACTTTGACTTTCCCTTTGTCTTTTTACAGGGGCACCACTAAATCTATTTGTATTAGCCTGATCATTTGAATTTTGATGGTTATTCGGATTCTGTAATCTGGCTTGATTCAAACTGTTTCTAAATGTTTGGTAATTGCCTTGCAAATGTGGGGGAATGGGACGTTGTTGATATTGATTTTGGTTATTCTGAGAAGTTGTTGCATTAGAATTAGAATTTGAATTTGAATTGTAATACGAACTTAGATTTCTTTGATTATCGTAATATCTTTGATTATTACTCTGATATTTTCCTCTGTTCCTATGATTTTTAAGGTTACTTTTATTTTGTGCATATTCTTCTTCTGGATTTGCATCATAAAATTCTAATTCCATAGAAGCTTGTTTTAATTTTGGAATACTGGTTATATCTTTTCTTGCTTATGACATATACATGCGATCGGGATGTTTTCGATCAATGGTAATATGAACTGTTCTATCCAACATTCTTGTATAATTTATTTTATCTGATGGATCAGATTCTAATTCTAATTTATCGAACACATTTCTATATTGTTTTTCTAATTCGCTTATAAACTTACTAAGGCTCCCTTTAAATTGTGTTTCCGCCAGCTTCTTGATGATTGTTTCGTAAGGCCTATGATCTTTGAAGGCGGTGATTAAAGCTGTCTTCATTGTTACCCAGTTGTTGGCTCCAGATTGTGCGACGGTTTCTGCTGCTGTGTCGACTATCACTCTTCGGATGGCTCCAAAAATGACGTGTGCCTGTCTTGGTTCTTGGGTGGGGTACAATTGTAACAAGTACTCGACTTCGTTGATGAATCCTGAGAGTTTTCCTGGTGTTCCATCGAAGTATTGTAACTCCTTGATCTGACCCAGTAACTGGTTCAGATGGATCTCTGATAACTGTTGGACTGCCATCTTGTCTTGAGTTTTTATTTGGGCTTCTTAAAATGTTTATATCTACACGAATTGGATTTTTGGATATTTTATGACTACTCGTAGGTTTTTACGTCACGTTATTTTATTTTCAGAATGTTTTTTATTTCTGACCGAATTGGATTTTTTTAGATGTCTTATGACCACTCGTAGGTTTTACGTCACGTAGATTTTATTTTCAGAATGTTTTTTATTTCTGACCGAATTGGATTTTTTTAGATGTCTTATGACCACTCGTAGGTTTTACGTCACGTAGATTCTTTTGCGGATCTTTTTAAGTGCACTTTATTCAATTCGCTGATCAAGATAACTAGTTGTGTAGTATATCTTTTTGTTGATCAGTACCGTATTTAAAAGGACTTTTATTTTAGATCCTACCGACTGCGCCAATTATATGTTTGTCACTCCGGTTAAATAAAAAAATATAACTTTATTTTATTCAACAAGTGGCTTACAGAGTTTTAAACTTATTTGTGAAGAACACCGACCGATTACTTTGAGGTCTCAAACTGAACTTAACTTGCTGATCTGATTTTGTTGATGATCAAGCCTCGGTCTCGAGCTTTTCGGGATTTGAGTGAGTTGTAAATTTGTTCTGAGAACTTTCAGTTTCTTTTGAGTGAAACTTTAATTACTCTTGGATTCAAGTGTCTTGACTCTTGGATACAAGTGCGCTCTTAGTTTTATGACTTTGAAATGTCTTTGGATTGAAATAGGAGTTTATGTGTTTTTGAAATAGGAGTTTATGTGTCTGCGAGCCGAACTTTGATTATCTTTGAACGTGTGAACGTGACCATTGGGGTGAGTTGTTTAGTCTACATTTTTGGGTGATAACATTGGGGACTTTCCGTTGGCCTTCGATTTTGGGCTCTTGTTACAAGGGTGAATAATTCTAGGGTAGTGTAGGGTATATTGTGGATACATAATGTAATGGGTATATTCAGAGTAGTGTGATGGGACTGTGTATGTGTTGCTTAAATATATGCAGAGTCTCATAGGAATATGGACATGTCACTATATATATATATATATATATATATATATATATATACATATAAAAGTTTAAATTGCACATATATCTAGGTATATACGCATATGTATATATATATAATTTAACACCGGCTAGCGCCACCTTCCCTTCACCCCCTCTCGACATCCACGATACCCGGCGACGACCCTTCTCATTCGACCCCTCGGCCACCCACATCGTACACATTCAATTCAAGTGACTGCAATGACCCGCCCGCTGGGCCACAAGAGCTACAGCGGCAGCACCAGCAATAGCGACGTCGGCAGCATCAACTAAACAGCGGCAGGGATGCAACAGCAGCGATGCAGCGGCAGCGATGCAGCGGCAGCGACGCGACGATGGAGACAGAGCGACAGCGGCAGCGCCAGAACGTCAGCGGCAGAAGAGCAACGGCAGCAACAAGCAAGCGAAAGACTATTGACCGCCCGCTAGCTGCCTCAGCTCAACAGCCGCCGACCCTACCACTGCGCTAGATAAAGTGGAGCGCTCATATCCGGAGCGCAACAAGCGGACCAACCAAAACCGCTGCCGTCGGCTACGGTACTTCCGCGTCTGCCAACGGCACGCTGACGCCGGAGGACCGGAGTTGGTTAAGGGGCCAACCCACTAGTATTTAAAAGCTCACTTCTGTAACCACCGCAGTACGGTGCGGACCTAATATTAGACTGTAAAAATAAACCTTATAACGTAATTCAAAAGTAAAGTTGTGGAATTTCTTAAAAACCAAAATAACGAGTGAGCGAGTGAGATGCAGCTGATCAACGTTACCATAAGGTAGTATAAGGGAGGTTCGTACCCCCCGGCCATGTCTGGCCTCAACGGCCGCCCGCACAGATTCCACTTTCTCGCGTAAGTGGGACCCAAATTTTTGCGGGTACCCCCCGACAAAAATCAAGAGAATAAAAACGTGGGAAAAAAAAGGAAAAAATATACGAAAAATTAAAATTAAAAAGTTACGGTTACCCAGTGAATTAAAAATGAAAAACCCAAAAATGGACAAAAATTATTTAAATATAATGAAACGAAAATGAATTAAACAAGTTTTTAAATAATGAAAAACTCAAAAAAGGGTAAAAATTATTTAACACAGCGTTGTGTGTGTGAGAGTGCATAAAAATGTGTTTAATACAACTACCCGCCGCGGTGGAGATGCTGCCATATAACAAAAGAAACAATATCCCGCTGCGGCGTTAAGCCCACTCAAGTGGGTAGCTTAATCGCGAGCGCAAAAAAATATAATAAAAATAATTATTTTAGTCTGAAATATGAGATAGCACTTGAAATTTCTCCTGAATGAATAAAAAAGTATAAAAAAATAGTAAGGAGACAAACTGTTACCCGTTAGGCCCATCTGCATTTAAAATTTTTCACTCTATTCTTTTAAAAATAAAATACACGACCTGACCAAAGGAAATTTTTTTTTTTTTTAAATAACAAGCAAAAAATCAGAATATAAAAAATGGAGGAAATGAAAGAGGTATTGAAAGGCCTTGATGTCTCCATGACAATCTTGACTGCCCAAATAGCAGAGATGAAGGACGAGGCTAAGAAAGTAGGGAATATAATAGGTACTCTCGAATCCGATTTCGAGAAACGTAACCCAGTGGTGGAAATACCGCTACCACTAATGCACCCACGCACTGAATACGAGCTTAAGGAATCTTCAGTCATACCGGATTGTGTAAAGGAATTAGTAACATTCGAGGGAGACCCTGAGAAATACGTCTCTTGGCTAAATGTGGCCCAGTCTACTGTGGATGACTACAAAATCATTAGGGAAAGGCCTTTGTATAGGTCCGTTCTCATTCAGATCAGGCAGAAAATCAGGGGTAATGCCGACTCAGCGCTCAACGCGTATAGCGTACGAGATGACGACTGGCCGGAAGTCAAACGTATTTTAGCTCTACGGTACGCGGATAAACGAGATTTCGGTACGTTAGAGTACGAATTAACGCAAATGTCCCAAGGCAACCAAAAATTAGAGGATTTTTACTTACGAGTAAACAATCACGTTTCGCTGATTATGAATCGCCTAAAAAGGGTATGAACTATTCTGTAGAAACCACGACTGCTCTCCTTGCGGGTCAAAGAGACAAGGCATTGAACGCATTCATAAGGGCGTTGAGGGGAGACGCTTCTAAGTTGCTGGTTGTACGCAAACCCGCGGACGTCCACGAAGCGTACTCTAGAAGCTTAGAGCTGGAAAAAATGCAATCAAGGAACCTTACAGCAAGCGTTCCAACTTTCAGACAAACTCCCAACACTAATTACCAAAGTTATGAGAATTACCGACCACCAAATTCACAAAGAGTTCCCCCAACCCAGCAATTCAGCCGTAGGGCGCAAACTGGCTCCGCGTACAATTATGCCCAAGGTGGAACCAGCCACGGGTCACCCAGGTTTCAGGGTGCCAGATCGGCAATTAAGCACGAGCCTAACCAATCAGGACAAACCTATAGCTTCAACTCGCGCCAGGGAGAGGCAGGTGGCTTCAAACGAAGCCCAAGTGCCAACTCCAATTTAAACCCATTCCGTAAGGCCCAAAGGCTTTACCACATTGCGTCGGCACCACCAACTTACCTCGCCCCGACCGAATATCACCAGGAATCACAAGATGACCTCTATTACAATCGTAATGACAATCAAAATAACACAGGAAAATTTGAGGACTCATCTCAGGGAGTAAAACTAGATTCTCATGTGGAGGAATTAGGACCCATCAACGAAGAAGGTCAAAATTTTATGACCGATGCCTCTCAAGCTATGGTACGCTAGAATACGAGACTAGGGATGGGGCGAAATTGCAATTCCTGATAGACACCGGCGCTAACAATAATTTTTTTAGCCCCAAAAATTCCGCCGGTTCAAAAACACTTTCAACGCCTTTTTCTGTACAATCCGCTGGGGGATAAATTATAAAAATCACGAACTGTATCAGAGGACAATTTTTTAAACCAATGGGGAACAACACTGTTCTCACTTATTTTGCACTCCCGGGTCTGAAATCCTTCGACGGCATTATAGGGGACGACACACTGAAAGCCCTAAAATCTCTGATTGACAGGAAAAATGACCTGTTGACAATAACTCTCAACATTAAGATACCTCTCCTGGCAAAAAAATCAAAAAATGTACATCCTTTACTAGACGCAATGCATCCTGAGCTTGCTAGGGTGCTTTCATTCACGAATATTCGAGCCAATCTCGCCCGGAGAGGCCGTGGACACTAGCGTCAGGGCTGAGATTCGCACTAGCACCTCAGAACCTATATACACAAAGAGCTATCCCTACCCTACAAACATGAGAGGGGAAGTGGATAGAAAGATTGAAGAACTCTTGCGGGATGGGATCATTAAACCATCAAAGAGCCCATATAACTCACCGGTTTGGATAGTACCAAAAAAACCTAAGCCGAACGGAGAAAAATAATACCGCATGGTCGTCGATTTCAAGCGCTTAAATGCCATCACAATCGCAGACTCTTATCCAATACCAGATATTAACAAATAAAAAAAAGCGGTTCAAGGCAGAAGATGTTCAAGACGATGGAAGGGTCACTTTTAAGACAAGGTCGGGAAAAATCTTCCATAAGTTAATTAATAAGTTAATTTATGGACAAAAGAAACACTCATTATTCACGCTCACTAATAGCACCCCCGCCGTTAGCAATGGGTTGGTAACAGGATATCCCTGAAATTTTCAAACTATTAAATGTCACTTCAATAATAAAAGGTAAATGTGTATTAAACTTTTCACAAGCTCAAAAATAATTGCAAAATAACCACACCAAAATACCATCAAATGTTAACATAAAAAAAAAAACAAAAAAATTAATCTAGACATATAAAAATAAAGGAAAGAAAACTAAAACACAAACAAATTTACCCACATAAAAATAAAAGAAACACAATGAAAACACAAAACCAATCTAGACATATAAGAAAAACATATGAAAATTGTTTACAACACTAACAGACTTAACACGAAATTCACGACAAAAACAAACTTAAACACAAAAAAACTAACAAACCTAAAAACAAAAAACCAATCTAACTGAAAAACACTCTAAACTAAAACACTAACAAACCTGAGCATATAAACTAAAATAAACAAAATAATAAACAAATAAGAAAACTTAAATTAAAGTAATGAAATTAAATACTATCGAATATAAAGTTTCAAAATAAGATAAACCTAGCTTAATACCAAAAAATTAAGACCAAAAATTTAGAAACAACACAAACAACACCTACACGAAATATCTAGACTAAGAACTATTAATCACCTAACTATAAGAATTTATTACCTTTTTTTTCGGCACTACAAGCGTGTCCACGCTCTACTTAGTGACCGCGCTTCATATTTTCAAATATGACGCACCGGTTGTCCCCTTACAACAGGGTGCCGTGGCCCATATTATCGACCTAGGTCGCATTAAGCAGGTCATCGACCAAACAACCAACGAGGCTACGATAATCACCGACCAACGGATCAATGCTTTGTTCTTCCACTACCTGCAACACGCATCAGAGGGCATCTCACGCATGGATGGCACGCCAGCACGGAGGCCACGATCAATCGACTGGCTAGGATCAGCCTGGAATTGGGTAGCAGGGTCACCAGATAGGTCTGACTGGAAAACAGAAGACGACATAACCAGGAACAATAGCCAGCAGATCCGGATAAATACTAAACTCTTTGACTCGACACACGAATCACTCCAGAGATTAAACGACGTCATCGGAAGGGTCAACGCAATAGACGGCGATTTCCATGTAACAACCGCCGTACTCCACAAGGCAATAATAATAGCGGACCAAGTCAGTGAAATACTAACAGCCTGCCAACTGGCAAATACTGTCTTGGTCAACACGAATCTATTGGACCACGAGGAAATAGACGAAATTTTGACAGAGGTAGAAAGCCTTCCTTATCAGAACGTGGTCGTAGCCGTCGAATTCTCCCGACCAACAATCCTCACGAATGGAACTACATTGTTGTATATCTTGGACCAAAAGTACCGATTGATGCTAATTTACCCAACGGTATGCGACGGCAAACAGGTCGTGCTGAAGTACAATAAACTGGCCATGAATAAGGCGGAAACATACGCCCTTCTTGGAAATTGCGTATCCATCGGCAATACAACTGTCTGCCGGGAAACGGACCTATACAAACTGGAGGAGGATAGCTGCATTCCAAGACTTCTTAAAGGAGGTCAAACTGCATGCGACTATCTTAGGACAAACCAACAAACGGTGGAACTCATCGTTGACGGCACAATCTTCCTGACGAACTTCAATGCCACAATATCCACTCCAACAAAGGAAGACCACGTGGAAGGGTTTTTCGTCGTACAATTTGACAATGAAACGGTCACAATCGGTGACCGGAATTTCAGCAGTTATTCGCCAACGCACTTGATGGCAATGCCAGCGGTCTTGACCCAAATAACGACAACGGGTTACGAACTATCATTGAAATACGTGCATGACTTCAGCATGGAGAACCTGAAAAAATTATCAACTATGTCTAATAAAATTTTAATATCCTTCTCCGCAGAAATAGTTATATCAGTATCCATCATAATAGCAATCTTCCTTGTTTGGAGAAAGATAACATCAACCAAAGGGATCCCAAGGCTGCGAGACCCACCTGCGAACCTCGAACCGACAAAGGCTTAAGGATCTGTGGGACACAGATCTTGTGGTGGGGAGGAGTTAACACCGGCTAGCGCCCCCTTCCCTTCACCCCCTCTCGACATCCACGATACCCGACGAAGACCTTCCTCATTCGACCCCTCGGCCACCCACATCGGACACATTCAATTCGAGTGACCACACAGCGACAACATTACGCTCAAGTGGCCATATGAACACGACACCAACTCAAGTGGCTGCAACAACCCGGCCGCTGGGCCACAAGAGCTACAGCGGCAGCACCAGCAATAGCGACGGCGCCAGAACCAGCAATAGCGACGGCGGCAGCAGCAACTAAGCAGCGGCAGAGATGCAACAGCAGCGGCAGCGACGCGACGATGGAGACAGAGCGACAGCGCTAGCGCCAGAGCGTCAGCGGCAAAAGAGCAACGCCAGCAACAAGCAAGCGAAAGACGGTTGACCGCCCGCTAGCTGCCTCAGCTCAACAGCCGCCGCCTCTCACATCCGGAGCGCAACAAGCGGACTAACCAAAACCGCTGCCGTCGGCTACGGTACTTCCGCGTCTGCCAGCGGCATGCTGACGCCGGAGGACCGGATTTGGTTAAGAGGCCAACCCACTAGTATTTAAGAGCTCACTTCTGTAACCACAGTAGTACTGTGCGGACCTAATATTAGATTATAAAAATAAACTTATAACGTAATCCGAAAGTAAAGTTGTTGCCTTCTTTAAGAACCAGAAAGAACGAGTGAGCAAGTGAGATGCAGCTGATAAACACCACCATAAGGTAATATAGGGGAGCTTCATACCCCCCGGCCATGACCGGCCTTAACTTATATATATTATTTTTTTTTTTTATCAAGATCTTTGGCTCATATGTTCTCTATAAATATGTACCGTTTGATACATTTTTTATAAACGTAATACACTTTAAGCACTACTTGTATCACTAAAGCCACAGTTACTATAATAAATAGGATGTACAAAGAGTGGAAGAAAGGAGTATTATCAACAACTACATTATTTACGACATTAGCCGTATTTTCCTTTACCTTTGCCTCCTTTGAATTTCACAGACCATTTGTACTTCTACAGTTTGAAGTGAAATTAAAAAAAAAAAAAAAACATAAAAGTAAGATGTGAATGCAAATAATAAGTGATTTACATAACGGTAATTAACAAGTAACAATAGAATTACTTATATTAATTTTACACCAAAAAAATTGTTTGCTAGTAGTCTTAATACACGCAAACCACGTAAACGCGTTTCTAGTGCAAAAAAATCAGCGGTGTACTAATTTTTTAGTCCGCTCTATTTTGGGTCTTCCTCGTTGTTTTGCGGTCTTTCTTCCTTCAGCTCTCCAATAACTCGGGCTCGCTCTTTCAGGAGCCGGGCGCGTCGACCCCTATGTTTTTTAGGAGAAGGTGTTGGCGGAATTTTCGTTCGCTGGTTGTCCTTGTACTGGGCTCGCTGACGCTCACTCGCCGCTTGCCTTGCGTTGTACTCGCCGATGCCATAAATCACGTTTGCAAGCAGGTTAGCAGGTTTGCCATGTTTTAGATTTTTGGAGCGTCAGGAATTTTTGCAGAGAACAGATTTCCGCCAGTTTAAAATTGAGAAGAACTTGCGGCAAACCCGTCGGTCAAGTTGATACAAGAATGAATTGTGATGCCATCTTCTTTATATTAACTCATTCCCCTTATGGTTTAAATTTTGTATTTAATAATAATTATAACTTTTTAATTAAAACTTATTTTGGACGCAGCAGCAAGAATATATCAACTTCGGCTTGCAGAAGTTTCCTTTATTTTTTGTTGTTGTAGTGTCTTTGGCTTATAAAAAAATAGTAATTGGAGTGATTTTTTTCTGCCTAAGTCATACATTTCCCAATCCTTAAATTTGATTACATGCCTTTGTGTCCTTTACTATAACATCTACTTGTTTTATATAAAAAGTATGACACAGATGGGATGAATCATATTTTGGTTTTTCATGAGAATCAATACATCTGAAAGCAAAGAAATTTAAAATTTGGCCACGCTCACTATAATGCTCGCAAATCGCGAAAGCAGGAGTACCCAAACATAGAGCTAAAATACGTTTGACTTCCGGCCAGTCGTCATCTCGTACGCTATACGCGTTGAGCGTTGAGTTGGCATTACCCCTGATTTTCTGTCTGATCTGAATGAGAACGTACCTATACAAAGGCCTTTCCCTAATGATTTTTTAGTCATCCACAATAGACTGGTGTCGTCTTCATGTGGCTACTTGAGCGTAATGATGTCGCTGTGTGGCCACTCGAATTGAATGTGTACGATGTGGGTGGCCGAGGGGTCGAATGAGGAGGGTCGTCGTCGGGTATCGTGGATGTCGAGAGGGGGTGAAGGAAAGGGGGCGCTAGCCGGTGTTAACTATGAACACCCTTTACTAGACGCAACGCATCCTGAGCTTGCTAGGGAGGCGTTAAATGCTCTCATTCACGAATATTCTAGGATATTCGAGCCACTCTCGCCCGGAGAGGGCTGAGATTCGCACTAGCACCTCAGAAGTTAAGCACCTCAGAACCTACACAAAGAGCTATCCCTACCCTACAAACATGAGAGGGGAAGTGGATAGACAGATTGAAGAACTCTTGCGGGATGGGATCATTAAACCATCAAAGAGCCCATATAACTTCCCGTTTGGTTTGGGTAGTACCAAAAAAAACCTAAACCGAACGGAGAAAAACAATACCGCATGGTCATCAATTTCAAGCACTTAAATGCCATCACAATCGCAGACTCTTATCCAATACCAGATATTAACAATAAAAAAAAAGCGTTTCAAGGCAGAAGATGTTCAAGACGATGGAAGGGTCACTGTTAAGACAAGGTCGGGAAAAATCTTCTATAAGTCCCACTTGAGAAGTTTACTTATGGAAAATAGAAACACTAATTTTTAACGCTCACTTATAACACCCCCGCCGTTAGCAATGGGCTGGTAACAGGATATCCCCGAAATTTTCCAACTATTAAATGTCACTTCGATAATAAAGGGGAAACGTGTATTAAACGTTTGACAAGCTCAAAAAAAATTACACAATAACCACACCAAAATACCATAATATGTTAACGTAAAAAAAAAACATATAAAAAAAAAATTAATCTAGACATATAAAAATAAATCTAAAACACAAACAAATTTAGACATTTAAAAATAAAGGAAAAATTAAAACACAAACAAATCTAGACATATAAAAGCAAAGGAAACACAATAAAATACAAAAACAATCTAGATATATAAGAAAAACACAGGAACATTTTTTAGAACACAAACAGACTTAACACTAAATTCACAACAAAATCAAACCTAAACACAAAAAAACTAACAAACCTAAAAACAAAAAAAAACAACCTAACAGAAAAACACACTAAACTAAAACACTAACAAAGCTGAGCATATAAACTAAAATAAACAAAATAATAAACAAATAAGAAAACTTAAACTAAAGTATTTAAATACTATCGAATATAAACTTTCAAAATAAGATAAACCTAGCTTAAGACCAAAAGAATTAAGAATTTTAGAAACTAAATTTAATCACCTAACTATAGGAATTTATTACCTTTCATTTTCGGCACTACAAGCGTGTCCACGCTCTACGTAGCGTCCGCGCTTCATATTTTCAAATATGACGCACCGGTTGTCCCCTTACAACAGGGTACCGTCTGGCGAACCAACGATGTTTTTAAGCTGGCCCATCAAACGACCAAACAACCAACGAGGCTAAGATAATCACCGACCAACGGATCAATGCTTTGGTCTTCCACTACCTGCAACACGCATCAGAGGGCATCTTACGCATGGATGGCACACCAGCACAGAGGCCACGATCAATCGACTGGCTAGGATCAGCCTGGAAATGGGTAGCAGGGTCATCAGATAGGTCTGACTGGAACGCGATCTTAAAAACAGAAGACGACATAACTAGTAACAATAACCATCAGATCCGGATAAATACAAAACTCTTTGACTCGACTCACGAATCACTCCAGAGATTAAACGACGTCATCGGAAGAATCAAAGCAATAGACGGCGATTTCCATGTAACAACCGCCGTACTCCACAAGGCAATAATAATAGTGAAATACTAACAGCCTGCCAACTGGCAAATACTGTCTTGGTCAACACGAATCTATTGGACCACGAGGAAATAGACGAAATTTTGACAGAGGTAGAAAGCCTTCCTTATCAGAACGTGGTCGTAGCCGTCGAATTCTCCCGACCAACAATCCTCACGAATGGAACTACATTGTTGTATATCTTGGCAATGCCCAAGGTAGTGGACCAAAAGTACCGATTGATGCTAATTTACCAAAACGGTATCCGACGGCAAACAGGTCGTCCTGAAGTACAATAAACTGGGCATGAATAAGGTGGAAACATACGCCCTTCTTGGAAATTGCGTATCCATCGGCAATACAACTGTCTGCCGGGAAAAGGACCTATACAAACTGGAGGAGGATAGCTGCATTTCAAGACTTCTTAAAAAAGGTCAAGCTGCATGCGACTATCTTAGGACAAACCAATAAACGGTGGAACTCATCAATGGCGGCACAATCTTTCTGACGAACTTCAATGGCACAATATCCACTCCAACAAAGGAACACCACCTGGAAGGGGTTTTCGTCGTACAATTTGACAATGAAACGGTCACAATCGGTGACCGGAATTTCAGCAGTTATTCGTCAACGCACTTGATGGCAATGCCAGCGGTCTTGACCCAAATAACGACAACGGGTTACGAACTATCATTGAAATACGTGCATGACTTCAGCATGGAGAACCTGAAAAAATTATCAACTATGTCTAATAAAATTTTAATATCCTTCTCCGCAGAAATAGTTATATCAGTATCCATCATAATAGCAATCTTCCTTGTTTGGAGAAAGATAACATCAACCAAAGGGATCCCAAGGCTGCGAGACCCACCTGCGAACCTCGAACCGACAAAGGCTTAAGGATCTGTGGGACACAGATCTTGTGGTGGGGAGGAGTTAACACCGGCTAGCGCCCCCTTCCCTTCACCCCCTCTCGACATCCACGATACCCGACGAAGACCTTCCTCATTCGACCCCTCGGCCACCCACATCGGACACATTCAATTCGAGTGGCCACACAGCGACAACATTACGCTCAAGTGGCCATATGAACACGACACCAACTCAAGTGGCTGCAATAACCCGGCCGCTGAGCCACAAGAGCTACAGCGGCAGCACCAGCAAAAGCGACGGCGCCAGAACCAGCAATAGCGACGGCGGCAGCAGCAACTAAGCAGCGGCAGAGATGCAACAGCAGCGGCAGCGACGCGACGATGGAGACAGAGCGACAGCGTTAGCGCCAGAGCGTCAGCGGCAAAAGAGCAACGCCAGCAACAAGCAAGCGAAAGACGGTTGACCGCCCGCTAGCTGCCTCAGCTCAACAGCCGCCGCCTCTCACATCCGGAGCGCAACAAGCGGACTAACCAAAACCGCTGCCGTCGGCTACGGTACTTCCGCGTCTGTCAGCGGCATGCTGACGCCGGAGGACCGGATTTGGTTAAGAGGCCAACCCACTAGTATTTAAGAGCTCACTTCTGTAACCACAGTAGTACTGTGCGGACCTAATATTAGATTATAAAAATAAACTTATAACGTAATCCGAAAGTAAAGTTGTTGCCTTCTTTAAGAACCAGAAAGAACGAGTGAGCAAGTGAGATGCAGCTGATAAACACCACCATAAGGTAATATAGGGGAGCTTCATACCCCCCCGGCCATGACCGGCCTTAACTTATATATATTATTTTTTTTTTTTATCAAGATCTTTGGCTCATATGTTCTCTATAAATATGTACCGTTTGATACATTTTTTATAAACGTAATACACTTTAAGCACTACTTGTATCACTAAAGCCACAGTTACTATAATAAATAGGATGTACAAAGAGTGGAAGAAAGGAGTATTATCAACAATTACATTATTTACGACATTAGCCGTATTTTCCTTTACCTTTGCCTCCTTTGAATTTCACAGACCATTTGTACTTCTACAGTTTGAAGTGAAATTAAAAAAAAAAAAACATAAGAGTAAGGATGTGAATGTAAATAATAAGTGATTTACATAACGGTAATTAATAAGTAACAATAGAATTACTTATATTAATTTTACACCAAAAAAATTGTTTGCTAGTAGTCTTAATACACGCAAACCACGTAAACGCGTTTCTAGTGCAAAAAAATCAGCGGTGTACTAATTTTTTAGTCCGCTCTATTTTGGGTCTTCCTCGTTGTTTTGCGGTCTTTCTTCCTTCAGCTCTCCAATAACTCGGGCTCGCTCTTTCAGGAGCCGGGCGCATCGACCCCTCTGTTTTTTAGAAGAAGGTGTTGGCGGAATTTTCGTTCGCTGGTTGTCCTTGTACTGGGCTCGCTGACGCTCACTCGCCGCTTGCCTTGCGTTGTACTCGCCGATGCCATAAATCACGTTTGCAAGCAGGTTAGCAGGTTTGCCATGTTTTAGATTTTTGGAGCGTCAGGAATTTTTGCAGAGAACAGATTTCCGCCAGTTTAAAATTGAGAAGAACTTGCGGCAAACCCGTCGGTCAAGTTGATACAAGAATGAATTGTGATGCCATCTTCTTTATATTAACTCATTCCCCTTATGGTTTAAATTTTGTATTTAATAATAATTATAACTTTTTAATTAAAACTTATTTTGGACGCAGCAGCAAGAATATATCATCTTCGGCTTGCAGAAGTTTCCTTTATTTTTTGTTGTTGTAGTGTCTTTGGCTTATAAAAAAATAGTAATTGGAGTGATTTTTTTCTGCCTAAGTCATACATTTCCCAATCCTTAAATTTGATTACATGCCTTTGTGTCCTTTACTATAACAGCTACTTGTTTTATATAAAAAGTATGACAGAGATGGGATGAATCATATTTTGGTTTTTCATGAGAATCAATACATCTGAAAGCAAAGAAATTTAAAATTTGGCCACGCTCACTATAATGCTCGCAAATCGCGAAAGCAGGAGTACCCAAACATAGAGCTAAAATACGTTTGACTTCCGGCCAGTCGTCATCTCGTACGCTATACGCGTTGAGCGTTGAGTTGGCATTACCCCTGATTTTCTGCCTGATCTGAATGAGAACGTACCTATACAAAGGCCTTTCCCTAATGATTTTTAGTCATCCACAATAGACTGGTGTCGTCTTCATGTGCAGTCATTTTCATAGCTGCCTATTTAATTCCTTTATCTTTAGATTTTAGAAGTTTTTCTGACCTTATCTCTTCTTTTTCTTACAAATTTTTGTTGTAAATTGTAAATTTTTTTAAGTTTCTGGTGATAACTATTTATATTATATTACATGTATCGCACGCGGGTAAAAAAATTAAAACGAATCACGAATCACTCCAGAGATTAAACGACGTCATCGGAAGAATCAAAGCAATAGACGGCGATTTCCATGTAACAACCGCCGTACTCCACAAGGCAATAATAATAGCGGACCAAGTCAGTGAAATACTAACAGCCTGCCAACTGGCAAATACTGTCTTGGTCAACACGAATCTATTGGACCACGAGGAAATAGACGAAATTTTGACAGAGGTAGAAAGCCTTCCTTATCAGAACGTGGTCGTAGCCGTCGAATTCTCCCGACCAACAATCCTCACGAATGGAACTACATTGTTGTATATCTTGGCAATGCCCAAGGTAGTGGACCAAAAGTACCGATTGATGCTAATTTACCAAAACGGTATCCGACGGCAAACAGGTCGTCCTGAAGTACAATAAACTGGGCATGAATAAGGTGGAAACATACGCCCTTCTTGGAAATTGCGTATCCATCGGCAATACAACTGTCTGCCGGGAAAAGGACCTATACAAACTGGAGGAGGATAGCTGCATTTCAAGACTTCTTAAAAAAGGTCAAGCTGCATGCGACTATCTTAGGACAAACCAATAAACGGTGGAACTCATCAATGGCGGCACAATCTTTCTGACGAACTTCAATGGCACAATATCCACTCCAACAAAGGAACACCACCTGGAAGGGGTTTTCGTCGTACAATTTGACAATGAAACGGTCACAATCGGTGACCGGAATTTCAGCAGTTATTCGTCAACGCACTTGATGGCAATGCCAGCGGTCTTGACCCAAATAACGACAACGGGTTACGAACTATCATTGAAATACGTGCATGACTTCAGCATGGAGAACCTGAAAAAATTATCAACTATGTCTAATAAAATTTTAATATCCTTCTCCGCAGAAATAGTTATATCAGTATCCATCATAATAGCAATCTTCCTTGTTTGGAGAAAGATAACATCAACCAAAGGGATCCCAAGGCTGCGAGACCCACCTGCGAACCTCGAACCGACAAAGGCTTAAGGATCTGTGGGACACAGATCTTGTGGTGGGGAGGAGTTAACACCGGCTAGCGCCCCCTTCCCTTCACCCCCTCTCGACATCCACGATACCCGACGAAGACCTTCCTCATTCGACCCCTCGGCCACCCACATCGGACACATTCAATTCGAGTGGCCACACAGCGACAACATTACGCTCAAGTGGCCATATGAACACGACACCAACTCAAGTGGCTGCAATAACCCGGCCGCTGAGCAACAAGAGCTACAGCGGCAGCACCAGCAAAAGCGACGGCGCCAGAACCAGCAATAGCGACGGCGGCAGCAGCAACTAAGCAGCGGCAGAGATGCAACGGCGGCGGCAGCGACGCGTCGATGGAGACAGAGCGACAGCGTTAGCGCCAGAGCGTCAGCGGCAAAAGAGCAACGCCAGCAACAAGCAAGCGAAAGACGGTTGACCGCCCGCTAGCTGCCTCAGCTCAACAGCCGCCGCCTCTCACATCCGGAGCGCAACAAGCGGACTAACCAAAACCGCTGCCGTCGGCTACGGTACTTCCGCGTCTGTCAGCGGCATGCTGACGCCGGAGGACCGGATTTGGTTAAGAGGCCAACCCACTAGTATTTAAGAGCTCACTTCTGTAACCACAGTAGTACTGTGCGGACCTAATATTAGATTATAAAAATAAACTTATAACGTAATCCGAAAGTAAAGTTGTTGCCTTCTTTAAGAACCAGAAAGAACGAGTGAGCAAGTGAGATGCAGCTGATAAACACCACCATAAGGTAATATAGGGGAGCTTCATACCCCCCCCGGCCATGACCGGCCTTAACTTATATATATTATTTTTTTTTTTATCAAGATCTTTGGCTCATATGTTCTCTATAAATATGTACCGTTTGATACATTTTTTATAAACGTAATACACTTTAAGCACTACTTGTATCACTAAAGCCACAGTTACTATAATAAATAGGATGTACAAAGAGTGGAAGAAAGGAGTATTATCAACAATTACATTATTTACGACATTAGCCGTATTTTCCTTTACCTTTGCCTCCTTTGAATTTCACAGACCATTTGTACTTCTACAGTTTGAAGTGAAATTAAAAAAAAAAAACATAAGAGTAAGGATGTGAATGTAAATAATAAGTGATTTACATAACGGTAATTAATAAGTAACAATAGAATTACTTATATTAATTTTACACCAAAAAAATTGTTTGCTAGTAGTCTTAATACACGCAAACCACGTAAACGCGTTTCTAGTGCAAAAAAATCAGCGGTGTACTAATTTTTTAGTCCGCTCTATTTTGGGTCTTCCTCGTTGTTTTGCGGTCTTTCTTCCTTCAGCTCTCCAATAACTCGGGCTCGCTCTTTCAGGAGCCGGGCGCATCGACCCCTCTGTTTTTTAGAAGAAGGTGTTGGCGGAATTTTCGTTCGCTGGTTGTCCTTGTACTGGGCTCGCTGACGCTCACTCGCCGCTTGCCTTGCGTTGTACTCGCCGATGCCATAAATCACGTTTGCAAGCAGGTTAGCAGGTTTGCCATGTTTTAGATTTTTGGAGCGTCAGGAATTTTTGCAGAGAACAGATTTCCGCCAGTTTAAAATTGAGAAGAACTTGCGGCAAACCCGTCGGTCAAGTTGATACAAGAATGAATTGTGATGCCATCTTCTTTATATTAACTCATTCCCCTTATGGTTTAAATTTTGTATTTAATAATAATTATAACTTTTTAATTAAAACTTATTTTGGACGCAGCAGCAAGAATATATCATCTTCGGCTTGCAGAAGTTTCCTTTATTTTTTGTTGTTGTAGTGTCTTTGGCTTATAAAAAAATAGTAATTGGAGTGATTTTTTTCTGCCTAAGTCATACATTTCCCAATCCTTAAATTTGATTACATGCCTTTGTGTCCTTTACTATAACAGCTACTTGTTTTATATAAAAAGTATGACAGAGATGGGATGAATCATATTTTGGTTTTTCATGAGAATCAATACATCTGAAAGCAAAGAAATTTAAAATTTGGCCACGCTCACTATAATGCTCGCAAATCGCGAAAGCAGGAGTACCCAAACATAGAGCTAAAATACGTTTGACTTCCGGCCAGTCGTCATCTCGTACGCTATACGCGTTGAGCGTTGAGTTGGCATTACCCCTGATTTTCTGCCTGATCTGAATGAGAACGTACCTATACAAAGGCCTTTCCCTAATGATTTTTTAGTCATCCACAATAGACTGGTGTCGTCTTCATGTGCAGTCATTTTCATAGCTGCCTATTTAATTCCTTTATCTTTAGATTTTAGAAGTTTTTCTGACCTTATCTCTTCTTTTTCTTACAAATTTTTGTTGTAAATTGTAAATTTTTTTAAGTTTCTGGTGATAACTATTTATATTATATTACATGTATCGCACGCGGGTAAAAAAATTAAAACCCGCAGCTAAAGACTGCGTGGTCTGTACAATTTGTACTAATTATAAATTGCATCGCAGATGCATTGTGATATATAGAAAACAAAATTATAGGTGTGCGCTCTTGGAAACGCTATCGGTTCACTTTTCCGTGGTCCAACTTGGTGCGCCGAACGGTACCGGTGCTGACTGCACAGGCTGCTACTATTCCTTTGACAACACTGTTGGGCACCTGTACTGGCACAGGTGTATTCATAGAATTATGATTTCAGGGGTCCGCTGAAGTCGTTGGGTCATCTCCTCTTTGGTTAGGGAAGTTTCTTCCTTTTTTTTGGGTAGGTTGGTAATTAGTTGTTTTTTTTTCAATGTGGTCTAAATTTCTTTTGAGTGAGTAAAGGTGTTGGGAATTTTTATACCCTTGCAGAGGGTATTATAATTTCAGTCAGAAGTTTGCAACGCAGTGAAGGAGACATTTCCTACCCCATAAAGTATATATATTCTTGATCAGCATCACTAGCATAGTTGATCTAGCCATTTCCGTCTGTCCGTCCGTCTGTCCGTCCGTTTCCACTCAAACTAGTCTCTCAGTTCTAAAGCTATCTGCATGAAACTTTCCCAAAAGTTGTCTTTCTATTGCAGGTAGTATATAAGCCGGAAAGAGCCGGATCGGACGACTATAGCATATAGCTCCCATAGGAACAATCGGAAAAACAAATAAAAAAAATTATAACATTGCTGTTTTTCATTTTATTTTAATTCTTCGACATATAGTAATGGTTAATTATTTCAGAATTACGTTTTAAATCTCATTAAAATCGGACGACTATATCATATAGCACCTATAGGAACAATCGGAAAAAATAAAAAAAAATTATAACTTAGCTGTTTTTTAAGTTTTTTCTTAGTTCTTCGACTTATAGTATTGGTTAAATATTTCAGAATTACGGTTTAAATTTCATCAAAATCGGACGTCTTTATCATATAGCTCCCATAGGAACAATCGGAAAAAAATGAAAACAAATTATAACTAAGCTGTTTTTTCTTTTTTTTATTTCTATCAAAAACGAATTCAGATTGTAGTTTTTTAGCCGTCAATGACGCTGGTGTCGGAATTTTTACGTTGTGTAACCATTTTGGTTGCGCTACTTTTATATTTGACTTTTATTTATTTTTTTTTTCACTACGTTTTTTTCTCTATCACATCACTCAACTCACTCAGATATAAAATGCCTCCAGGCTCAATGTCACGGTCGCCGTGTAGAAAAAGATCAGGTTCGCCATGTAGAAAAGGTTATAAATCTATCCCAATTGTTAATAGGATAATCCGCAGTTTAAGTTAGCTTACATTGGCGCATGTAGCTACGATCGCTCAGCTATGTCGGCAGAGATGCCAGCAGAGCGGCGGTCGACCTTTATGTATAAATGGGTATATATGAGTAAGGCTGACGGAGAGTCGCAGCGGGAGAGAGGAGTACTATGTTCGCTTGGAGACAGAGCGGCCGCGCATGGCAATTATGCTGACACTGCAATGTTCAGTCCCAGTGCACTCAAGAGCGGTCATATTACCGAGCACTTTGGGAATTGCTTGGGTTGTATGTATGTAAGTATTGTTGCCAAGCGCTACAATGTGTTTGTACAGTGAGCATTCGATATGTGATACAGTACTGCAACAACCTTCAGGGTTCTGGCAGCATAAAATCTATCAAGCGGCAAGTTCGGATGGCTGAGAGATTATCAATAGCAGTGGCTGAAACACCGCAGCCATTGAGCGAGGACATCGAAGGGTTTCTGAAAGCCGAGTTGGAAAAGATGGAAAGGGTACTGGGCACATCGAACGTAGCAGTGCATAGTATAAAAACGAATGATGATCAGCCTATCATGTCCTCGAACTTATGAACCCATTACACAAGCTCACTAGGTAGACGATCTTATAGAGAGTATGTGAGCTGAACATATCAGTCACTTGAGTCAAAAAAAAATATATATACACATAACATGTCATAGAATGTCAATGCCTATAAGTGATATCATGGTAGTACTGATCTTTCTTTGTTCGTTTGTTGCCTAGACCATGCAAGGGAACAGTTGCTCGCACTTGTAATATGTAAGTGCAGGCCACTGCACAAGAATGCACAATAGAATATGGATCACGCCAATGTTGCTTGCTAAGAAACTTTATGAAATAAAATCATTTGAAATGATAACTCAGCAAATGAAGGCGTGTCAATATTTTGGGCGTTATTTTAATTTATGGTCCTTCTAGGCACTCTGCAGTTTTCGCACACCAGTTGTAAGGGACTCGGAGTTATAAGCCAGCTCCTTAAATTCTGTCTGTACTACAGCTAAGGTAGCAAAATTAAAGATCTCACCCGTGGAAAGGAACAGAGTATAAAATTAAAGGCAAAAATACAAAAATTTTTGTTGGTTTTTAATTTAAAGCTAAAGGTTGCTAAGTATCACCCATTTTTTTTTTAAGTCGTGGTAAAACGTCCTTGAGGCCATAAACATCAGCGAATACGGTTTTTGTGATTAATGAACATTTAGTGTGCGATATGACAAAAATACAAGTGTAATACATATAATCATAAACACAAAAATAAATACAACAACAACAAAATAATAAACCCAATTTAGCCATAATTAAACAAAAAAATTTTGGTGGGCTCGCTAAAAATTAAAAGGAGCACCATCTACAGCAGTGCAACTACAAGAAGCAGCATCTACAACCAGCAACGTCTACAGTAGTCGCTACGATAACGTCAGCATCGACAACAGCAGCATCTACAAGCAGCAGCATATACAGCAGCGGCCAATACAACAGCAGCAACGGCGAAAGCAGCGACGACGCCAGTGATCAGCACAAAAGATAAGATATATTTAAGTTAATATAAAATATATAAAATGGTGTCTAAGCAAATATTGAATCTGCTCGAAAGGCAGTCTGAGATAAACAAGGCATGTAGGGAAATTAGAGAATAAGGTGGTAGAAATTTCTCAAACGAGGAGATAGTAATTATTAACGAGCTAGAAAAGGAATTTATAGGAAATTATACCTTCTTAATTAAGCTTGGTCCTGTAGACCATGTATATTATAAAAAGAATAGTTATGACCAGGTATTGTCGACAATTAATCAATTAAAGATCGGCTATGGGGCTCTTAAAAAAGTGGCAGAGGTTAAATAAGAGCAAAGACATCCGTTAATAGAACGAAAAATTAAGCAACTTAGGGAATATTTAATTAAAACTTTCGTAGCAATTCAAAGCCAGAAAAAGAAATAAAATTAATTTCCTCTGGCAAACTATTTCAGAGTTAAAATCAAAAGTCGGAGCTTGTAGTGTAGATTTTGATTCAACCCTTAGCGAGTTGGAATTTGACATTCAGAATATTGGACTGAAATTAAGGAGAAAGGTGCTAGTTATTTGGAGGTGGTGGGTAAAATAGAAAATTTGCCAAGCCTACCAAAAATTGAGGTATCCACATTTGACGTTGACGTTAAAGAGTGTGACCTCTTTCAAGAACTGTATGTCGAGTTGATACATACAAGAGAGAATCCAAGCAGCTTCCTAAAATCTAATTATTTAAATCGGCTTTAAAAGGTAAAGCGCGAAAAGTTGTCGCTCACCTATTTTTAGGTTCCGCAGAAAACTACGATGCCACTTGGGAACTTCTAACCAAGCGGTACGAAAACAATCGTTAAATTTCCTCGGATGGAACTTTCAATTTAAAATATTGTTTCTGACAGGCAATTAAGAAATTTTATTGACACCATTAATGAAGCGATACACATCAAAGGCCAATCTGTCCGACGAAGTAGATATGATCTTTGCTCATATGCTCAGACTCTTCAACTTTATGAGATTCATATTAAATAAACGATAGACATCCAGAAATTATCGGATGCTAGGTACCTTTTGGAGCAGAGGCTGTGTTCGACTTGCTCTGTACAGGGAGGAAAGCCTATCAAAAAGACCCGGACTTTAATAAACTAGGCCAAGTTGATGTAACAATTGGAACAGATTTATATACAAATACCTTAAAGAAAGGTATGGCAAAAATGAGTCGCATTTTAGGTCAAAATACACATTTTGGGTTGATTATTTCTGGTTGTACTAAGTCTAAAATACCCACTTAATAGTTGCACAACTTATTGAAATACAAAATTTAAAACGATTCTGGGAATTGGAAAATGATGATAAAAATGATATTGAAACTGAAATTTGTGAAAACAATTTTGTTAAAACTACCGCAACTGATTCAAGTGGGAGGTATACTGTTAGAACGATACATCCTTAGGGAATTCAAGGCCACAAACAATGGCACGACTTTTTAACATGGAAAAAATTTCAGCGGAATGAGAAACTAAGAGATGCCTATAAATCGTTTATGGGAGAATATATTGATCTTGGACATATGATTGAGTCGAAGAAGGAGGGAAAATATTACCTACCTCACCAAGCATATGATAGTTAGGGACTCAGAGGGACGAAGACTTGGCGAAAGCAATAAAAGAAAAATCCGCGGTTACATCTCAACTCGGGAAAAAGGGAATTGATTGGCATTTTATTCCCCCGGAATTACCTCTCCTTGGAGGTATCTGGGAGGCAGGCGTAAAAGCTATGAAATACCATCTTAAACGGGTGATTAAGGACGGAAATCTGGCATACGAAGAGATGACGACATTGTTATGCCAAATAGAAGGAGTTTTGAACTCACGCCCCCTATATTTGTCAGATAATGATATAGAGGACAACGAGGTTCTAACACCTGGAATCTTTCTGAAAGAACGACCACCGTGAGATGTAATGATGTAATGTAATGTAAACGATCCCCACTTCTATATTCCACACCACTGCGTATTCAAGCATAACTAAATTGAGAGTTGTGTTCGACGCGTCATGTAAGACTTCTACTGGAGTATCGTTAAATGACCTACTTATGGTGGGTTCAACAATACAGAGTGATCTGCATACATTGTTTATTCGCTTTCGGACCTTCAAATATGCAATTACTGCCGACGTTGTCAAGATGTTTAGACAGGTTTTGATTGATTCTCCACATCGCAAATTTCAATATATTCTTTGGAAAGACTCACGAGAAAAGGAGCTAAAAACGTATCAATTGAACACCGTTACCTACGGTACAGCGTCAGCGTCGTATCTTGCTATCCGTAGAATGGTCAAACTGGCCGATTTTTACGGCGCAAACAATAAGGCTGGTTCAGAAGCGTTGAAATCATCGTTCTATGTAGACGATTTGCTTTGTAGTCATGATACCTTAGAAGGACTTAGACAGATTAAACGCGAAGGTACTGACATTTTCGAGCGAAGAAAATGACACTCAAATCACAAGGAATTCGTAGACGATCATTACTTAAAATCTGAGAACATCGAAGACACTACAGTTGCAAGCACGCTAAATATGATTTGGAATCAAACAGATGATGTATTTCTCTTTGAATTCAGACCTAAAAAAGGAGTTTCGGTGACTTAACGTCATCACTCTTTGACCCTCTGGGATTGACGTCGCCGTTATTACAGGAGTTATGGTTGATGAAGCTGAACTGGGATGAATCGGTTCCACAAAGCATCGAACATGGATGGAAATCATTCATCGAATCGTTATCGTCACTTCAAAGGCTCCCAGCGCTCAGATATTGCTTACAGCCAAACAAGGAAGGATTCTAACTTCATGGATTTAGCGGTGCCTCAATACGTTCTTATGGCAAGGTTACTGTAAGATTGTTTACAACGAAAACTGGCTTTGCCAAATTTGGAAAATTTAAAAAAACCATGGAATTCTTACAAATCATCGGTACAAAATATTTCTATGGCCTGACTCGCAAATCGTTCTGTATTGGCTAGGACAGCACTCTGCTTCATTATCAACATTCGTGGGAAACCGTATGTCTGCTGATTGTACTTGGCGATACGTTCCGACAAAGGTCAATCCGGCGGATATGGTATCCAGAGGGTGCACCCCTTCAGAACTAGCCGACTCAATTTGGTTCGCAGGACCCTCTTATCAACAACAACCAATAGATTACTCGCCAAAGAACAAACGAGGTCAGATAGATCTCATGTAGATAGTCTCATGTGAAAGGCGCAAAGCAGCATTAGTCGAAAACACTAATTCTCATCTTCGTTGCCTTCGTATTGTAGCATAGATGCTTTGGTTCGTATATAGATCACGAAAAATAGCATCATTTGATACAACTTTTCCGTCGCAACCAGAGCTAATTCGAGCATGCCACCTCATTTTTTGGAATCTACAAAAGCAGTCATTTCTAGATGAGGCTCGATCTTTACAAAAAAGTGAATAAGTTCGTTCACAACTAAAGTTTTAGCCTCTATTTTAGGCACCGTGGATGGATTTTCGCTAAAAAGGGTCGGTGACAGGCTACAACAATCGAATTTGCCAGAATCTCAAGTACACCCGATCTTGCTCAGCAGCAAGGACGAGTTCGTTCAGCTCTACATCAAACATCTTCATGTCCGAAATTGCTACGCGGGTCTGAAGGCACTAGTGGCTTCGTTTTTGGATTGTAAATGCTCGAGATGCAGCCAGATGCAGCGACAAATAATGGGAAATCTTCCGGTGGAGCGTCTAACAGTTTCAAGACCATTCGCACGATGACTTCGCTGGACCAGTCAACATATACAAGCGTATAAAAGGGAAGAGCCCAACAAAGGGTTATATATGCAACTGAGGCACTTGTAGCGACAGATATATTTTGTGTCAGTGCAACAAATTTTGTTGGGCTTTTAACACGTTGAATGCTCTCCGCGAATTTCTGCTTAAAACCGAAACTAAATTAGCTATTACATTCTTTTACTCAAACGAATTTATAAACGTTCGATTTATACCACCTAGGGCTCCACACTTTGGAGAGGCCGCCGTGAAGAGTGCGAAGGGACTACTAAATCGTTCGATCGTTTACGCGCGCCTAACCTTCGAAGAACTCAGCACGGTTCTTATCGACATCGAAGCGATCTTAAATAAGCCCAGTGTCATAATTTGTTTAAAATAGGCTAACTTTGGTGGTGGGAAAAAAACATTTCCGGAAAATCAAACAATAAAGGTTAAATACACAGTTGCGGATTTATCATTCTACTATCCCTTTCATTGGCGTTGGCGTACATCGCTGACTATTCGCAAGCGAAATATGTTCCCATCATTGATAGCGAAGTGCTAGTATGTGAAGAATTTGAATACGTAACACACACGGCAAACCTTTCAGATCGTCAGAAGCTTAGACTTTCTGGGTCAAACGCAAATAACACACAGGTAGCAATTAATACTAAAGTTCAAAATAAAATCAACCAATAAAATCAAAGATTGACAAGTCGACACAGGTCATTTGTATGAAACTCTCCTTGCCCGAAATAGAATGCTAATGATGGAATTGCAGAACCTAATGCTTGCCATTAATATACTTGATCACGGCAAACCTTTCAGATCGTCAGAAGCTTAGACTTTCTGGGTCAAACGCAAATAACACACAGGTAGCAATTAATACTAAAGTTCAAAATAAAATCAACCAATAAAATCAAAGATTGACAAGTCGACACAGGTCATTTGTATGAAACTCTCCTTGCCCGAAATAGAATGCTAATGATGGAATTGCAGAACCTAATGCTTGCCATTAATATACTTGATCACACAGACCTGAAGTCAGTTTGGCTTGAGGAACCCACTAATACTCCCATCGGGGATCTTTTTTCCGTAGCGTCCGTGAAGATATTTCATTCTACCAATTATTTTCACTTTATAATTAAATTTCGAAAGATTAAATTTGCTTGTAGGAACTGTATTTCCAGTCACTTACCATAATGACAACATTGTGGCCGTGAGTGGCGTAGAAGTCCACACTATCAAAAATGTTAACGTATCGCTAGGAGCTACTTTCTATCTAATAACATTAGAGAACTACATGCAGGCGTATTGGCACACTGCGCAACCCAGCCAAGTGAATTACACCCCGTCACTTAAGTCGATGAAGGAATTATCATCGTCAACTACCAAAAAGCCAAGTTCACGAAAAGATCGCCACGAACCTGATGTACCACGTATCAGTCATTGTGGGAATCCTTTGCTGCGCAACGATATGCATCGGGATGGCCTATCTGCATTTCTTAAAGGCAAGAAGATAACAGCCCAAGGAAGTCATTGCTTAGATAGCGTCGTCAGAGGGCGGCCCTAATTCTAAAGGGTTGAGTAGTTAACATAATCAAACATAAGTCATAAGACTAGCCGTTGACTTCTGTCTCTTACTAAACTCCGGGCGAAATTGCTGATGCAGCTTTTGGGCCGAACGCTCGTGCACGGACGGTAAACACGGAATTTTTCCGTGGCCGCTGTGGGTCTTTTCAAGGTCGAATATCCGGTACCGCCATTAATTATTTTTTTAAATTGGTTGTCGTGCCTTGACAGCCGATGATATCGGGAGTAGTAAACTTCTACTAAAAGAAACAAGACTGCTAGAGCAACAGCCCGACTCATCAGTTGCTGTGAGAATTCTCATTGCATCCCTTCCCCGACCGCTGCGATTCCGACAGCAGCGCGGGACTACATAATTTATACTCGATTTGGGGACCACCATTGCAAGGAAGTGAAATGTTGTTGTTAGTCAAATATATTTAGGTTCTATGATATACAAAAATAGACTAGAGTTAGTGAAAATATAATCTGGGTCTCAAGGTACTGCAGGTACTGTCTGTTTGCATCGTCATCAGCTTAGCGACTTAAGTGGTTCGCTAACATACTTCCGGCCGTTGAACAGGTGTTCAGCATCATCTAATATTGATTTCAAAGGCGTCGGATACCGGTATCTGGTGATGCCATCTTGGGGAGTTGATTAACGCTGGCCTCCCGGGCAAGTCGATGTCCTTTGACGATAAAGAGTTAAGTTGAGGCGACTTATTTTGGAAACGTCTACATACATAAAATATTATCAACCCAAGTGATAAAGTTAGGCCGACATGGGTGCTTATGTGGTGGTGTTGTAGATCTCGTTTGGCATTTTAATTTTTCTTCTCGGAATTAATTCTTTACCGAGCTCATTTATTTCACTATAACTTAGCTTCAACGAATTATTTGAATGTGAAGCTTTAGCAAGCGTTGTTAAAGATTTATTCAGACTACCAAATCGAGCATATGATAATTGTTTCATAGAGAACATAGATTGCTTATCTCAGCAAATACACTCGTTGCAATTAAGTAAGTTACAAAGATCAATTTCACTTGACGACATGGTAATGAATTGATTTCGATGTTGATTCACGGCCATAGTTGGATGTTCAATATCAAGGGATTACCGGTTGATTACCGGTATTGGTATCAAGTTATATGCATCAAATAGCTGTGTTGATAACAACGTGTTACATTCGTCCAAGTGTGACAGCAAGAATGCTGTTATTATAATAGGACGAGCAACGGGGGATCAGGCCAAGCACACTTACGTATGACCGCAAGGAATGAGCAAGGGGAATATCACACAAAGGTCAACGACCGATTTTCACAACTTCTAGGAAATTGAGTATGATCCAATATCGCGGAAATAAGTGCAGCACTCGGAATTTGTGAAATTCAATTCAATTCACCTCGGCTTGAACACCATTGCGCAAAGACTACCGCAACCCACAATAAACAAATGAATATTAGATACAACGTTAATACAAGAACAACAAAGGAACAATTTACCCAAAAAAAAATTCTAACATATATAAAAACTGTTACGTCGGTGTATTAGTGCCCAGTCCATAGGACTTGGGCCGAGGGAGTTGCGTCCTGAGTAGGCACGCTGGTTGCCGGCTAAGCTCGCCAGATGGGGTGGGTTCTTTGGAAACTACTCCCTCCCCTACATAACGAGAATAAATTTATCGTGCCTTAGGAAAAATATAGAGATCGTTCAGTTCGTTTTGTCATTTGTCGTCGCTGCCCACAAGCTTCTCAAGTAGCTAGTTCGAGCGCTTGACCGAATTTCGATCGGCAGCGTGTGGCTGTTTTACCCTGCCCCTTCATACGTTCCGTATGCCGATGGATCGCCGCCGGCCACTGCAATGCGATCCCCTAGTGTCAATGTTGTCAGTCGAAAGTTATGTCATTGTTCTTAACCCGAGTTTTTCCATTTGCGCCAGCTCCCCCTTTTATAAACGTTTACCAAGACATTATTGAGTTCTGCTTCATATTACAATTTATTAAAAAGATTTTTATTTAAAAAGGTGCACATTTAATTGACAAATATAAGAGTAAATTGGGGTGCCAAATTAATTAAATTGAGAAATATTCGGTATATAGTGTATGTAATATTTGTATTAACGTATAAAAAAAGAAACATTAAGCATGAATATATATATTTAAGAATAATATTTTGGGCTAATTTATAAAAATAATATATGAATCTTCCAGGACGTTAAATCTAATGTATGAAGACTATATATATATATATCTAAATGTTTAAATTGCACAAAGGTCTAGGTATATACGCATATGTGTAAATATATATATATAAAAAGTTTGCTTGACAGTAAGTCGAACACAACTCACTTACCCCTTTTTATTTCCATCGACGAGAGCTCTCATTGTGGTATTCTGGGTTTGGAAAATTAATTATACACATATGCATAAATATATTTATATTAGTGCAAATTCTCTTAGCATTATTAATAAGGTGTTGGATTAATTTATATAAAAAAAAAAATTATGTTAATTGTCATTTCTTGGGCGATTGCGCGATGTTGGTCTCATTTCACAAACAGAGAAAAAAAGTTATTCGCTTTACGGCGCTACGAATTGCGGGTAAGAGAAGAGTGAAAACGGCACTCGCGACGGTTGACGGTAGCACTTCTAGCTAAAGGTTTCTTCTGGTGGTTCCAATTACAAATCAAAACTTTGGTCTTTTGCTTGTATTTAATTGCTGGTTTATCATGAATGGGTATTGTTTATTGTTTTGTCGAAAATTGAAATAATAATAATAATGATGTAGTTTTTTATCTTTGCACGGGCTGATATATTAGTGCTGGCTCCTTTCTGGCCAATTGGCGGCGACAGCCATGATTTTCTCCAGCTCGTGTCCGTGGTCCCGACGTCTCTGTACAGATCGTTTGTATATCCGGAGGAAGCTCAGAATCAACATAAAGATCAAGAGTCCAGTAATGAGGCACAAAACATTGTAGACTTTGGTTATGTCCTCCTTGTGGTCTACAATTTCAACGTTGTTCACCACGTTTGCCGTGTTGTCGGATGCTTTCGAGGTTGTAGATCCCATGATATATAAGTTATATTTCTATCGGGTTCTAAATTCGATCACTCGGATAGGTCCTTCGCGTTTACTGTTTTCGCCGGTAGTGGACCTAACGCGGTTCCGCGGTCGTTTCTTGTCTGATTCGCACTTATCTTGGACTCCGACTGTTCGATTCGCAATGATCTTTTTTACTCTGCCTTTGAACCTGAGGTGGGGCTCTTTTATACCGGTGGTTTTGCTTCCGGGTCATCTAAGTGTTCCCACTTAGGTACAGAATTTCCCCTTTTTCGGGCTTACTGTCCCACTTCTGGGTTCTGCTAGGTTTCATATTAATTGCTGCATACACCTATTGTCAGTTGTATGTTCGTATGAATTGCTTACTCTGACCAATTCGTTGCTGGTTACTGTATTGACCAACTTCGGTGTTTCGCCACCTGCAGTTCACAGTGTCTTCTGTCTCTGGTTACGGTATCTATTTCTTTCTGGTTTTATTTCTTACCCCGCTCCCGTAACACGCTCGAGGGTCGTCGATGCTGATTCAGCATGGAATGCACTCGCAAAAAAACTACGAGGAGCGATTGTAATTAGTCCGTTATTGCCCTAACGTGTGGCCTCGACCCATACCCTGGGATTTAGGAGTTTCATGCTCTACCGACTGAGATATCCGGGCATTAACTTTGCGGGCGTCTAGGCAAAGGCGATTTTTGGGGCCCTTTTGTACTAGGGTCACAGGGGAACTCCAACCACTGTTACTTTCCTCTATTACCCCTAATTTTATCATTCGGTCGAGTTCGGCAACTACCAGTTTCTGTTTTGCTGGTGAGATGGGATAATGCCTCTGCTTGATAGGTAAATTCTCCTGGGTAACCTCTATGACATGTTCTTCTAACTCGGTTTTCCCTAAGCCCATCTCCGTACAGGATGGGAAGGTGTTGACTACTTTTTTAAGGGTGCTTTTCTGTTGTTCGGTAAGTTTGTGTGGGGTGTATGCAGTTTCGGGGCGTTCGGGATTCTCTTCTTCGGGCACTACTGTATCTAACTCCGCAACCTCTAATAGGCGTTTCCCCGGCAAAGGCAACTTAAATTCCTCCCACAATTCTATTCCGAAATAAAAGTGTTGTTGTAGGGCGGGCACTATTAAAAATTCCAATTCTTTTGTTTCGCCTTCCCATTCTACCGGCAGAGTGATCATGCCTGTAACTTGAGTTTTCCCCCACTGGCCGTTTGCACGTTTTGTCTGGTTAATCTTTGCATCTTATGCTGCCTCCGTTGTAAAAACAGCTCCGCTCCTTTGCCAATGCAGTTGGCACTTGCCCCTGTATCCAATAAGGCTACAATTTCTTCGCCGTCTACTTTTGTCTTGGCAAAAAGACGGTTGTCATTTTTCAGGCTGATGATAGACGCAACTAATTTTCTTTTAAGTTCCCGTGCAGTCTCCAGGGTCTGGTGCGGGTGTCGATGTTTCTTATTGTTCCGGTTACTCCTTTCGTCTTCTTCCTATTGTGCCGTATTAAAGATACGGGCGCGAGCCTCCTCGTACTCTGCCTTACGCTGATACCATGTCTTATGAGACGATATCTGTGCGGGGCTTGAGGTCGCCTCTTTTATTGTCTCGGGGTGTCGTTTTTCTGACCGGTCTTCCCCGGCTCTCCGATCAGACTTTTCCGTAAAAAAGAAGAGTGAGTAGAGTGATAAGAGTCGTTTTTACCACAATAATGACACTGCGTTGCATGGAACCGGGCTTGGCACCCTGTTCCGTCTACACTTTTACGGTGGCGATAAAAGTCCGCCGGCTTATTGCACGTGTAGCAAAGGTATGTATGAAACGGGTACGTGCATTCTCCTCCGGGTTCCGTTCCCATTGACTCCAAGGTTTTCTTGTCCAAGTTTTGACGAAATGGATTTCCTCTTGCTGGTTTTACCATTCCAGCTCCCTTCGGTGGCCGGTTGTTCTGAAAAGCCTCCACCTGGTAGTCATCGGCTTCATATCCTTCTTCCGATTCATTTATGATTTCGTTAACGTGCCGCGGGCGCGACCTCTTGTCCTTCAACCATTTTTCGACCCGTATTCCTTCCCTCTTAAACTCGGCTAATGTCGATATGCTTGACGCCAACAAAAAGGCTCCCATCTGCGAATTAAGGTTCTCCTTCAATATATCTCCACCAGGTTGGATTCTGGAATCTTATTTCTTAGTTTAAACTGCAGATTGTGCATCGCAGAAATATAATCCTCCAAACTCTCGTTATATCCCTGCCGTCGTTCCATTAACTCTTTTATGGTGACATAGTCGTTCTCCGATGTCGAAAAGGCTCTGGTCATCGCTCGGGTTAACGAGTGGTACCCAAAATAATGGTCGTCCGCTTTGTCTTCAAGCATTTGCCAATACCATTTGCTGGCGGAGCCAGTGAGTTAACAGTGAAATTCTCGGAATACCTGTTCATCTGTATACCCATACAGTGCTTTCATGCGATCTACTCGGAAGAGGAAACTTTCTATTGACATCCCTAGGCTGGTCCCATCAAATTTAAGATTCCACTTGTCCAATCTAACGTTCTGGTTCTCTGTTGGTCGGTGCTCAGCTCCCGATATCTCCCATGCACTGTTGCAGTTTCGTCTGCCAGAGTCATTCTGATTATGTTGGTCCATGGAATTAAGTTCTGGAGGCGGTGCTGACCCCGAAACTCCTGTTTCGGTGTTAGGTTGACGCTCACCGCGGCTCGACGGTGCCGGCCGAGAAGTGCTGCTTTGTGCAGGCGTGTCTCCGGTTGTTTGTGAATTACCTGATTGTGATTCACTCATTTCTGCCACTTTTGTTTGCAGATTAATTATCTGGGTGTTTAATTCCGTAATCTGGGTTGCGACTGTAGCCCTCAACTCGTTGCCTTGCATGATCAACGCAGACATCATTCGCTCCAGCCTGCTTTCTGACTCCGACTGTCGTGACCGTGCTCCTGTATTAGGTAGCACGCTGGACCTTCCTTGTGGCGTCCCTAAGTAGTAGTTTTCACCCCCTACAGCTCCTGTCGACTCCTCCATGGTGGAACTGTGGTAATCTGCCAGGCTTCCTAAATTATCTAGCTTGCTGCCAAAGCTGACCGACTGTTCCTGTGCCTGTTGATCGCTAGTTGTCACGGTTTGTCTGGCTCTCCAGGCCTGTCTTGCGGCTAAGGTTGAAGCCCTTGCAGTCCTAGTAGGCAGTATTGTCAACGTTACCTTTTTCCTCTTTCCTGCCATTTACTGACCTATCTTCTTATTTCAAGGTTTTGGCTCGTGCCGAAGTAATTAAATAATAAGTAAACAATAACCAACCTTGATAGTGGCACACGCCTGCCACACTTTTTTTTTTTTGTTAAATCAGAAAAATATAAAAATTAAAAATAATTGAGGTAAATCTTCAAATTACCAACTTGAATGACGACGACAAAGACACTTGAGCCAAGACGCGACTCAAAAAAAAAAACTGGACAAATGTGTTTTCGTTCACTTTTTACGCTGCTTGATTGTTTTTGCATACAACAGCAGTTTTATTTGACAATTGTATTATGAAGAGAATACAGAAATTTTTAAATCGGGTTCGCTGGCATTGGAAGTTGTTTATGGGTCAAGAAACCGTCCGAAATTAAGCCCCCAAGAAGTTATTAAAAGGTCCCTAAATAAGTGAATTTTATGATAGGATTAAACTGGTCTCCACCGGAGACACCAGTTCCATTCATGTCCTTCTGACCTCTTCCCAGGACTACAGCCTCCACCGGAGTGCTGATTCCCCGTAGAAGGAACTGTCCGAAACCCCCTCCCTCCCAGTCGTCGGAAACAGGTAGACTCGCTCACAGACAGACGACTAGAGCTTTATTTGAGACAGACGAAAGAAATTGCCTCCCTGTTTCCTCTCTCTCTGGACTCGAACCTCTCGAGCGACCTGGTTCATGCCTAGTACAAGCGGATAGCGTCGGCCAGAGAGATAGATTCCGTCCTCCCGCCCTTGTATTGTTGGAATCCGTACAGACTCGAACCTCTCGAGCGACCTGGTTCTTGCCTGGTTCAAACGGATAGCGTCGGTTTGTACGGATTTGGTCTGTTCGCCCCCTCCCCCCTCTTGGTCAATCGGTTTCCTCTGGACTCGAACCTCTCGAGCGACCGGGTCCTTGCCTGATTCAAGCGGATAGCGTCGGCCAGAGAAAACCCAAAAAAAATTTAAGTTTGTTCCCTAAAAATGCTATGTCGGTCTTGCACGTGATTTGATAATATTATATAAGGACTATAAAATTTTCAGTTACAACGCATTAAATTTTTCTATTAATAAAACAAAGACAAATGATTTTACTGGATATTAAAAAGAGTCACAAAGTCGCACGGCTATTCTGAGACAAAGCTCCGATTGAGAGGCCTTCTCAATTCAGACTGTCGCTGAAGTTGGGGACTTTATATGTACAAAAAAACAATTAAATTAACTATACCTGCGGAGAGGAATTTTAGGTGTCGACACAAACTATTTTTGATCTTTGTTCGGAAAAATTGAAAATTATGTATAGCATGTAATTTTTCAGATATGCCCTACATCCGGTATTCCGATTTTTGAAATCGTAACCTTTTAATACGTAAAACAAAAAATCTTCAGATGTTAAAAGTCCTAGTTCTAAGGATGCGAAGAATCCTTCGTTGGGCGCCAATTCTGTTACGTCGGTGTATTAGTGCCCAGTCCATAGGACTTGGGCCGAGGGAGTTGCGTCCTGAGTAGGCACGCTGGTTGCCGGCTAAGCTCGCCAGATGGGGTGGGTTCTTTGGAAACTACTCCCTCCCCTACATAACGAGAATAAATTTATCGTGCCTTAGGAAAAATATAGAGATCGTTCAGTTCGTTTTGTCATTTGTCGTCGCTGCCCATAAGCTTCTCAAGTAGCTAGTTCGAGCGCTTGACCGAATTTCGATCGGCAGCGTGTGGCTGTTTTACCCTGCCCCTTCATACGTTCCGTATGCCGATGGATCGCCGCCGGCCACTGCAATGCGATCCCCTAGTGTCAATGTTGTCAGTCGAAAGTTATGTCATTGTTCTTAACCCGA
The DNA here is from genome assembly GCF_018152505.1 of Drosophila elegans. NCBI lineage: Eukaryota > Metazoa > Arthropoda > Insecta > Diptera > Drosophilidae > Drosophila > Drosophila elegans. The sequence continues at coordinate 41,843 of NW_024545820.1, read as the reverse complement.
GTTTTTCCATTTGCGCCAGCTCCCCCTTTTATAAACGTTTACCAAGACATTATTGAGTTCTGCTTCATATTACAATTTATTAAAAAGATTTTTATTTAAAAAGGTGCACATTTAATTGACAAATATAAGAGTAAATTGGGGTGCCAAATTAATTAAATTGAGAAATATTCGGTATATAGTGTATGTAATATTTGTATTAACGTATAAAAAAAGAAACATTAAGCATGAATATATATATTTAAGAATAATATTTTGGGCTAATTTATAAAAATAATATATGAATCTTCCAGGACGTTAAATCTAATGTATGAAGACTATATATATATATATCTAAATGTTTAAATTGCACAAAGGTCTAGGTATATACGCATATGTGTAAATATATATATATAAAAAGTTTGCTTGACAGTAAGTCGAACACAACTCACTTACCCCTTTTTATTTCCATCGACGAGAGCTCTCATTGTGGTATTCTGGGTTTGGAAAATTAATTATACACATATGCATAAATATATTTATATTAGTGCAAATTCTCTTAGCATTATTAATAAGGTGTTGGATTAATTTATATAAAAAAAAAAATTATGTTAATTGTCAATTCTTGGGCAATTGCGCGATGTTGGTCTCATTTCACAAACAGAGAAAAAAAAGTTATTCGCTTTACGGCGCTACGAATTGCGGGTAAGAGAAGAGTGAAAACGGCACTCGCGACGGTTGACGGTAGCACTTCTAGCTGAGGTTTCTTCTGGTGGTTCCAATTACAAATCAAAACTTTGGTCTTTTGCTTGTATTTAATTGCTGGTTTATCATGAATGGGTATTGTTTATTGTTTTGTCGAAAATTGAAATAATAATAATAATGATGTAGTTTTTTATCTTTGCACGGGCTGATATATTAGTGCTGGCTCCTTTCTGGCCAATTGGCGGCGACAGCCATGATTTTCTCCAGCTCGTGTCCGTGGTCCCGACGTCTCTGTACAGATCGTTTGTATATCCGGAGGAAGCTCAGAATCAACATAAAGATCAAGAGTCCAGTAATGAGGCACAAAACATTGTAGACTTTGGTTATGTCCTCCTTGTGGTCTACAATTTCAACGTTGTTCACCACGTTTGCCGTGTTGTCGGATGCTTTCGAGGTTGTAGATCCCATGATATATAAGTTATATTTCTATCGGGTTCTAAATTCGATCACTCGGATAGGTCCTTCGCGTTTACTGTTTTCGCCGGTAGTGGACCTAACGCGGTTCCGCGGTCGTTTCTTGTCTGATTCGCACTTATCTTGGACTCCGACTGTTCGATTCGCAATGATCTTTTTTACTCTGCCTTTGAACCTGAGGTGGGGCTCTTTTATACCGGTGGTTTTGCTTCCGGGTCATCTAAGTGTTCCCACTTAGGTACAGAATTTCCCCTTTTTCGGGCTTACTGTCCCACTTCTGGGTTCTGCTAGGTTTCATATTAATTGCTGCATACACCTATTGTCAGTTGTATGTTCGTATGAATTGCTTACTCTGACCAATTCGTTGCTGGTTACTGTATTGACCAACTTCGGTGTTTCGCCACCTGCAGTTCACAGTGTCTTCTGTCTCTGGTTACGGTATCTATTTCTTTCTGGTTTTATTTCTTACCCCGCTCCCGTAACAAAACAACGACAAAAAACAAAAACAATACAAAAAACAATACTATGTGCTGTTTCACATCGGCAAGCTGCGAGCAAATAAAATCAGCCCCAACGGGTTCATGAGTTCTTAGTATTATACGACTCTATTTAATTTGAATTTAAATTGAACCGCCAAAACTGTTCGCGCTCTTCTCACCACTTGTTCTAGTCGCTCGTAACACGCGTCGACAAAGGAGATGCGAAAGAGGTGAGAAAATAAGTAATAAATTAAATTTCTGGAAACGAGGTACCCTTTCTAGGGAAAAGTTGCTGGCCTGACACAGGCAGTTTGCCATTAAGAGCAAAAAATATTTCGCGCCCCTTGAGTGGACCTAGAAGGACGTACTAATGTGGGGTGTGTCTCCTTTAAGGAGCAAGCATGTCATACGTTTACCGTAGACAACAACCATTAAGCTGAACGAGAACTACGAAAGATGTGCGATATGGGATATGTACCAGATATGGGATCATCACTAAATAGCCGGTCATCACCATTTCAGGGCATCATCGCGAAAGCCAGTTTTGGCTCTGTGTATTGGACACGCCGCTGGATCGCAGAAGTAAATTAGTTTAAACTTTGTTACGGGAGCGGGGTAAGAAATAAAACAAGAAAGAAATAGATACAATAACCAGAGGCAGAAGACACTGTGAAGTGCAGGTGGCGAAACACCGAAATTGGCCAATACAGTAACCAGCAACGAATTGGTCAGAGTATGCAATTCATGAGAACATACAGCAGGCAATAGGTGTACGCAGCAATTAATATGAAACCTAGCAGAATCCACAAGTGGGCCATTAAGCCAGAAAAAGGGGAAATGCTGTACCTAAGTGGGAACACTTAAATGACCCGGAAGCAATACCACCGCTATAAAAGAGCCCCCACCTTATGTTCGAGAGACACAGTTCAAGATAATTGCGAATCGGGCAGACACAGTCCAAGATAATTGCGAATCGGGCAGACACAGTCCAAGATAATTGCGAATCAGGCAGTCACAGTCCAAGATAAATGCGAATCGGGCAGTCATAATTCAAGATGATTGAGAATCGAGAGTCGAGACAGAATCTACTGGCAAAAACAGTAATCGCGGAGGACCTATCCGAGTGATCGAATTTAGAACACGATAGAAATATAACTTATATATCATGGGATCTACAACCTCGAAGGCATCCGACAACGTCGAAATTGTAGACCACAAGGAGGACATAACCAAAGTCTACAATGATTTGTCCCTCATTACTGGACTCTTGATCCTTATGTTGATTCTGAACTTCCTCCGGATGTACAAGCGGAAAGGAGCCAGCACTAACGTATCAACCCGTGCAAAAATTACAATTACTTCATTATTATTATTTCAATTTCGGCAAAACAATCAACAACACCCATCAATAATAAACAAACAATTAAATGCAAGCAAAAGACCAACGTTTTTATTTGTATTTGGAACCACCAGAAGAAACCTCAGCTAGAAGTGCTACCGTCAACTGTCGCGAGTGCCGTTTTCACTCTTCTCTTCCTCGCAATTCGTATCGCAATAAAGCTGTGACGACCCACCGTCACAAATCTAAAATTCAACTTTCACATTAAAGCTTAAAAAGAACATTCCAAGTACTGGTCTTTTATTATTCAAACGCGCGCCCAAAGCCAACAGCCCCGGTCACATTTATTCGACGAAATTATCGATTGCCAATAATCATCGCCCAATAAACCCGATCACCCAAAGCGGGATTATCATCATCGTCCGATCTGGTCACACTAAGCAGCGCCTATATAAGCGGAGACACAGCCACAGACCAGTCACTTGCGTTCCGACGACTCTCGAGGAGACAACCACTAGGAGGAATATTCTGGTAAGTGTTCTGGTAGTTAGTCTTGGTAGTGGTGGTGGATCCGAAAGAGTTCGGTTTGAAATTCGGCTCTACGACCTGGTGAGGATCACCGATGCCCGGTGTGGTTTAGGAATACGCACCCAGGCCCAGTCGAGATCGCTGAGCCCGGCACGGTTTTCGTAACTCCGGCCCATCTCAGTGAGTTCCTCCCAGAAGTCACGTTTCCGGCTTCCGACCCGGAAACGATACGGAATAAAACGGCAGCTCGAAACTAACGATGCCCTACATTCCCACATCCCACTAGAAAATCCAAGTAGTTCGTTCCTCTTAAAAAACGACCCAGAACACTACAAACCCGACGTACTCGGACGACGAAACGCCGACGCCAAGCAGTACACCTGGCCACAGCGCATCATCGACACCAAGCAGTGTACCCAGCGACCGCACGACGTCAACAACACACGGTACACTCAGCCACCACACATCGGCGACGCCAAGCAGTTCCTCGAACCATTGCGTGGTGCCAGCAGCAAGCAGTGCAACATACGGCTGCAACAAAAATTAATCCAACACTTTATTAATAATGTTAAGTGAATTTGCACTAATATAAATATATTTATGCATATGTGTATAATTAATATTCCAAACCCAGAATACCACAATGAGTGCTCTCGTCGATGGAAATAAAAAGGTGTAAGTGAGTTGCGTTCGACTTACTGTCAAGCAAAAAAAAAAAAAAAAAAATATATATATATATATGTTTGAGGATTAGATATATGTCTAAATGTTTAAGTTGCACATAGATCTAGGTATATACGCATAAGTGTAGTCTATATATATATCTACACTTATGCGTATATACCTAGATCTATGTGCAACTTAAACATTTAGACATATATCTAATCCTCATACATTTAATTAAGTCCTGTAAGATCCATATTATTATTTTTATAAATTAACCCAAAATATTATTCTTAAATTTATATTCATTCTTAACAGTTTTATTACACTTTAATACAAATATTATATACACCGTGTGGAATATTCCTCAATTTAATTAATTTGGCACCCTAATTTTATATTTTATTTGTCAATTAAATGCGCACCTTTTTAAACGAAAAATCTTTTCAATAAATTTTAATATGAAGCAGAACTCAATAATGTCTTGGTAAACGTTTATAAAAGCGGGAGCTGCTGCAAATGGAAAAACTCGGGTTAAGAACAATAACGTAACTTTCGACTGACGACATTGACAATAGGGAATCGCATTGCAGTGGCCGGCGGCGATCCATCGGCATACGGGAGGTATGAACGGGCAGGGTAAAACAGCCACACGCTGCCGATCGAAATTCGGTCAAGAGCTCGAACTAGCTACTTGAGAAGCTTTTGGGCAGCGACGACAAACGACAAAACGAACTGAACGATCTCTATCTTTTTCCTAAGGCACGATAAATTTATTCTCGTTATGTAGGAGAGGGAGTGGTTTCCAAAGAACCCACCCCATCCGGCGAGCTGAGCCGGCACCCAGCGTTCCTACCCAGGACGCAACTCCCTCGGCCCAAGTCCTTTGGACTGGGCACTAATACACCGACGTAACAGAATTGGCGCTCAACGTAGGATTCTTCGCATCCTTAGAACTAGGACTTTTAACATCTGAAGATTTTTTGTTTTACGTATTAAAGGTTACGATTTCAAAATCGGAATACCGGATGTAGGGCATATCTGAAAAATTACTTGTCAGACATAATTTTCAATTTTCGGAACAAATATCAAAAATAGTTTGTGTCTCCACCTAAAATTCCTCTTCGCAGGTATAATTAATTTAATTTTTTTCTGGTCCATATAAATTCCCCAACTTCAGCGACAGTCTGAATTGAGAGGCCTCTCAATCGGAACTTTGTCTCAGAATAGCCGTGCGACTTTATGACTCTTTTCAATACCTAGTAAAATCATTTGTCTTTATTTTATTAATAGAAAAGTTTAATGCGTTTTAATTGAAAATTTTATAGTCTTAATATAATATTATCAAATCACGTGCAAGACCGACATAGCATTTTTAGGGAACCAACTTCATTTTTTTGGGTTTTCTCTGGCCGACTCTATCCGTTTGAACCAGGCAAGGACAAGGTCGCTCGAGAGTTTCGAGTCCAGAGGAAACCGATTGACCAAGTGGGGGGAGGGGGCGAACAGACCAGATCCGTACAAACCGACGCTATCCGTTTGAACCAGGCAAGAACCAGGTCGCTCGAGAGGTTCGAGTCTGTACGGATTCCAACAATACAAGGGCGGGAGGACGGAATCTATCTCTCTGGCCGACGCTATCCGCTTGTACTAGGCATGAACCAGGTCGCTCGAGAGGTTCGAGTCCAGAGAGAGAGAGGAAACAGGGAGGCAATTTCCTTCGTCTGTCTGAAATAAAGCTCTATTCGTCTGTCTGTGAGCAAGTCTACCTCTTTCCGACGACTGGGCGGGAGGGGGTTTCGGACAGTTCCTTCTACGGGGAATCAGCACTCCGGTGAAGGCTGTTGTCCTGGGAAGAGGTTAGAAAGACATGAATGGAACTGGTATCACCGGTGAAGACCAGTTGAATCCCATCATAAAATTCACTTACTTAGGGACCATTGTTTTTATAACTTCTTGGGGGCTTAATTTCGAACGGTTTCTTGACCCATAAACAACTTCCAATGCCAGCGAACCCGATTTAAAAATTTCTGTTTTCTTTTCATAATATATAATTGTTAACTAAAACTGCTGTTGTATGCAAATATAATCAAGCAGCATAAATAGTGAACGAACACTCACATATATTTGTCCAGACTTTATGAGTCGCGTCTTGGCTCAAGTGACTTTATCGTCGTCATTCGAATTGGTATTTTGAAGATTTACCTCAATTTTTTTGAATTGTTATATTTTTCTGATTTAACAAAAAAAAAGCGTGGCAGGCGTGTGCCACTATCTAGGTTGATTATTGTTTATTTGTTATTTAATTACTTCGGCACGAGCCAAAACCTTGAAATAAGAGGATAGGTCAGTAAATGGCAGGGAAGAGGAAGAAGGTAACGTTGACAATACCGCCTACTAGGACTGCAAGGGCTTCGACCTTAGCCGCAAGACAGGCCTGTAGAGCAAGGCAGACTGTATCCCCGGACCAAATCCGGAAACACCGTGATCTTTGCGTGTCTGGACCACTTCACCAAGTTCGTCTGGCTAGAAGAAATGCGAAAAGCAACCGCAACAGCCGTAGTAACCTTTCTCGAAAGAAATATTTTTCATCAGTTCGGAGTGCCAGAATACATTCACTCCGATAACGGTAAGCAATCTGTGTCGTCAACATTTGCCGAATTAGTCAGCCAATATGGAATCCGACACGTTCGAACGGGCTTTTATTCGCCACAAGCGAATGCAGCAGAACGAGTAAACCGATCCGTGCTACAAATGCTCAGGTCATCTACCGACAAAGACCAGCGGCATTGGGACACACACCTGAGTCGAATCGCGTGTACACTACGAAATGGCTATCACGAAGCTTTGGGACTGGAAGCATATTATGCAATGTTTGGGACCACATGGTCACACACGGCGGATAAGATGGAACTAGTACGCAGTGTAGTTAAGCAAGGATTAGCTCGGGCACACAAAAAAGCTGAAAGAACGTATAATACCCGCAGTAAGGAAATTGAATTTGCAGTAGGTAAGGTGGTATACGGAAAAACTACAAGCAGAGTAACCGAATGGAAGGGTATAATGCAAAGCTAGGGCCCTAGGTACAGTGTCTCATACTTGGACGCAAGTGAGGGTCGCTGTACGAATTAGGAAATTTCGCTGTTTGAAACTGGTTGAAAACCAACAGCGATCAGTGCAATTGTACTACTCAGCAAAGAAGGAACGTTTTGCCTAAGCAACCAGTAAAAACAAAGAAGAAGAAGATAAACGGCAGTATGAAACTTATGCAGGATCTGGAAATCACGAGGGAGACCGTTAAGAAGCATCTTGAAAGGTGCGAGGCTGAGGGAAGACCCCTCCCCTCAGAAGCCGACGCTCGGCACCGCAGAGACATGGACGATGGACGAGCGGGAGAGACTCGCCTGGGCAACGCAGTGGGAAACGGAGAAGACCATGGCAAGGATAATGGCCGACTACATACGCCTTAACGAACTAGTATGGCTGAGGGACGCCACACAGCGGGACCTGCGGATATGGGATGAGGACTACCGCCAGGCAGGGCTAGAGACTCTGCACTTCGAAGCGATGTTTGAATACATCCACGCGAAGAATGAGCAGATCCGGCGAGAAAGCCAATTTGCAATTTGCCGGCGGCAGAGGAGGCAAATTCTGCCTCCAGACTACTGTACCTACACCGAAGATGGCGTTTGTCAATGTAAAAAGAAAAAAAGAAAAAGTCATATCTTATCAAATAAATACAAAAAAAAAAAATATATATATATATTTGTCACCTGACCTTTTTCTATTTATGTTGAGGGCAAATTAATGATAACAATAGCCCGGATATCTCAGACAATAGAGCGTGAGACTCCTAAATCCCAGGGTATGGCTCGATGCCACACGTTAGGGCAATAACAACCTAATCGCTCCCGTAGTTTTTTTTGCGAGTGCATTCCATGCTGAGTCAGCATCGACGACCCTCGAGCGTTCTACGGGAGCGGGGTAAGAAATACAACAAGAAAGAAATAGATACAATAACCAGAGACAGAAGACACTATGAAGTGCAGGTGGCGAAACACCGAAATTGGTCAATACAGTAACCAGCAACGAATTGGTCAGAGTATGCAATTCATAAGAACATACAGCAGGCAATAGGTGTACGCAGCAATTAATATGAAACCTAGCAGAATCCACAAGTGGGCCATTAAGCCAGAAAAAGGGGAAATGCTTTACCTAAGTGGGAACACTTAGATGACCCGGAAGCAATACCACCGCTATAAAAGAGCCCCCACCTTATGTTCGAGAGACACAGTCCAAGATAATTGCGAATCGGGCAGACACAGTCCAAGATAATTGCGAATCGGGCAGACACAGTCCAAGATAATTGTGAATCAGGCAGTCACAGTCCAAGATAAATGCGAATCGGGCAGTCATAATTCAAGATGATTGAGAATCGAGAGTCGAGACAGAATCTACTGACAAAAACAGTAATCGCGGAGGACCTATCCGAGTGATCGAATTTAGAACTCGATAGAAATATAACTTATATATCATGGGATCTACAACCTCGAAGGCATCCGACAACGTCGAAATTGTAGACCACAAGGAGGACATAACCAAAGTCTACAATGATTTGTCCCTCATTACTGGACTCTTGATCCTTATGTTGATTCTGAACTTCCTCCGGATGTACAAGCGGTCTGTGCAGAGTCGTCGGGACCACGGACACGAGCTGGAGAAAATTATAGCTGCCACCGCCAATTGGCCAGAAAGGAGCCAGCACTAACGTATCAACGCGTGCAAAAATAACAATTACTTCATTATTATTATTTCAATTTCGGCAAAACAATCAACAACACCCATCAATAATAAACAAACAATTAAATGCAAGCAAAAGACCAAAGTTTTTATTTCTAATTGGAACCACCAGAAGAAACCTCAGCTAGAAGTGCTACCGTCAACCGTCGCGAGTGCCGTTTTCACTCTTCTCTTCCTCGCAATTCGTATCGCAAAAAAGCGAATAACTTCTTTTTTTCTGTTTGTGAAATAAGAACAACAGCGCGCAATTGCCCAAGAAATGACAATTAACATAATTTTTTTTATATAAATTAATCCAACACTATATTAATAATGTTAAGTGAATTTGCACTAATATAAATATATTTATGCATATGTGTATAATTAATTTTCCAAACCCAGAATACCACAATGAGAGCTCTTGTCGATGGAAATAAAAAGGGGTAAGTGAGTTGCGTTCGACTTACTGTTAAGCAAAAGTATATATATATGTATATATATATATATCTACACATATGCGTATATACCTAGATCTATGTGCAACTTAAACATTTAGATATATATCTAATCCTCATACTTTAAATTATGGTCCTGTAAGATCGATATTATTATTTTTATAAATTAACCCAAAATATTATTCTTAAATAAGTTAAAAGATTGGTTATGATTTTTATATAAAAAAATCAAACTTTCCTTTATTGAGTTGGATTAAGAACTAACTTACTTAGATTAAACAATTGTTTTTATAGCTACGCGTCGCTCCATCGCTGCCGCCGTCTCTGCCGCTGTTGATGTTTCTGCTGACGTTCTTTCATATTATTGGTTGCTGCTCTTGGTCGCCGTCGCCGTTGGCCAAACTTAATTGTAATTGGCCAGTGCATTTTAATTATAGTTTTTGTTGTATGCACTAAGTTGAGTTCGATCAACTTTGGAAATTGGCTATTCTGCATTCCCACGATCGCTGACCAAAAGGTGCAAGCTAAGTTCGTTAGAACTTTATTGAGAGCATTGCTTTGCTGTTAGTTGTGCAATTAATGATTTCTTCTTCGGTTTGGGAAATTCTATTATTGAGGGCATTGCTTTGCTGTTTGTTGTGCAATCAATGCTTATTCATTTCCTCTGTCTGAGAAATTGTATTATTTTGGGTGTTAACTCTTCCCTCCTTAAACGCGACTGTCCTCGGTCGCAACGTAGTAGAGTACAGGTCCGGAGTGCGTGGGCTTTTCTTGCGTTTCTGGCACAGAAACTGGTGTCCTTTCCGTTGACCTACGTCTTCGTAGGAGTTCCGTGATTGATCCTATTATAAGTAGTAGTAGGATGATGGCGGATCCGTAGCTAACGGAAGATTCTATGGTTGCCTTGCTTCTTAATTTTTCCAGCGCTTTTGTGTTGTTAATGTTGAGTTCCTTGACCATTTGTAGTGAGAGAACTTCCTCTAACTTAGTCTTTTCGCCCAATAGTTGGAATAACGGAGGTTCTGGTTCGACTACGTTGATTTCCTTTGACTTGAAGATGGTTTCACCAATTGTTACCGTCGAATTACGATATTGTATTGTGAAAGAGCCTTGCAGTTGTAGAAGTTTTTCATCTAGTGAGACTGGTCCATTGAAGTTGTTTGGCAGGATGGTGCCTGGTAGTATTTCTTCGAAATCCGGTATATGTTGATTGTTGATCATCTTACATTCTGGTTCTCGAAGGTTTAATAGAGCGTTTACGCAAGTATCATTGCTTAAATCTAACAAATTTTCTGAATTACAAATTGTCTTATCATTATAGGATTCACAAGGTTTAATTATTGCCAATAATTGTCTCTTACATTCTAAAAAATTTTCATATTTTATATCATTGATTATTTGGGCTTTTTTTATTGCTTTAATTTTTAAGACCTACAATTATCTGATTCAATGGTTGGTAAGCTAATAATGTAAATAAGGTCGTTGCCATTTGTGGCTAACTTGATTCGAGCAAATTCCAATAATTCTTCTATGTTAAAAAAAAAGTTATTTTCTTTTTTAAAAATTTCTTCCACTATTTTGGTTTCTGTGTTTGTAAGTACAAATGAATTTATTGTATTAGATTTGGCCCATGTAATTGCGTATATTATGTTAATTATTTCTTCTTTTATTAATTGAATTTTATACTTTAAAATATTTGCTTTCTGATTTATGATTTCTTCCGAGCTCTGGGTAATTTTCAACATTGCATTAGTAGCGTTAGTAAGTTGGTTTATTTTTTGATTAATTAATCTGTTAATTACTACTTGTATATTGTTGTTTTCTAGCTGCTCATTTATCTTGTCTTCTAAGATCTGATAGTCGTGGTGATCTGGCGATCCCGCCAGCCATTTCCATGCAGTACCTATTGCTTCTATTGACCTTTTTTGTCTTTTTTGAGTTTGGAGTATGCGTAAATCCGTTTGGATTTGTTTTAGTTCATAGGAAAGATATGGGTGTAATGGATGAGATGGGGTGAGTGAATGAAATGATTCTTCTAACTTCGCCAGAGTTTCTTCATAGCTTTGTAGGTTAAAGATGTGGATGATTTTAAATGTTCCGTCTTGTTTAGCCGCTAATCCGGTTTCGAGTGAGATGATTTGTGAATTGGAATAGTCGAGGACTGTAGTTATTCCCAAGCATGTTGGTAAAAATAATCTGAAAAATTATGTTCTTATATTATTTTTATGTATGATTTTTCCGGTTTGTGTTTTAATGGTGGTCGTTCTATTTTCCGCTACTTTCTCGGTTTTGTATATAGGTGTAAGTTTAGTTCCTAATCTTTTATCTATTTTTACATGTACAGTTTCGCCTGGCTTAAAAAGTTTTGGTAATATTTTTCCTTGATTATGGTATTCGAGGTCGGCTGTTTGTTTATTTTTAATTTTCTTTTTTATTTCTTCTCGTTTCTTTTCTATGTCTTCTGTTGAACTAGAGATTGTGCTTCTGAAAAATATGTCTATGGGTCTTTCTTTTGTTACAGAATGTATCGATTTATTATATTCTTGAACTGCTTTAAAGATTAAATCTTCAAATGATATGCTCCCGTTGTCTTTTTTGAGACACCGCATGATTTCAGATAGGGTTGAATGAAACCTTTCTATTTGTCCGTTACTTGTCGATGCGTACGGTGCGGTGGTGTGTAATGATATTTTGAGTTCATCTTCTAACATAAACTTTATTACTGCTGAGCCAAATGATCGTTCGTTGTCCATTATTATCCATTTCGGCATACCGAAAGCAATTAACATTTCCCTCAACGGATTTTTAATATCTTCAGATGCTCTTGACTCTAAAATTTTTACTTGAACATATTTTGAAAACTTGTCAATTCCCGTTAAGACTCTATGTTTTTCGGTAATATAAATATCTATGTGAACTATTTCTCCTGGGTAATTAGGAATAGGGGTCGGTTGGATTTTTCCTTTTGGGGGGTGTCTATCGTATTTTGATTCTTTACAAGTTTGACAGGCTTGAACTATTGCTTGGATTTTCTTGGTAAGTTGTGGAAAGAAATAATTCTTCAAAATTTGTAATTTGTTCTCTTTTGCATCTCTATGGGCTCGTTTATGTTCGAGGATAATTATTTCTTTTTGTTGGGACTCCGAAGTTACGTCGTCTATTTCGTTTTGAGTAAACCTTACCTTGTATGATTTACTGAAAATATGAGGTTGTGTGACGAGCTTTCGTCGCTATTGGCTGATGCTGAGGAGCTGATTGAATTAATTTCTGCGGGGGCCCGGGACAACGCATCCGCTACCACATTAGCTACTCCGGGCTTGTACCTGATCTCGTGGTTATACTCGCCAATGAGGTCTCTCCAGCGTTTACGCTATTCGAAAAACTCAAGGGTTGGTGATCCGTGTATATTACCACTTTTGAATACCCGTAAAGATAATGTCTTAAACTTCGGAGCGCCCAAACGATCGCGAGCATCTCTCTTTCGTTAGTTGCGTAGTTTTCTTCAGTCTTTGACAGGGTGCGTGAAGTGAACGTTATTGGCCTATGATTTTGTTCCAATACTGCGCCTATTGCGTAACTTGAAGCGTCAGTAGTCAATTGAAATTCTTTTCCGAAATCTGGATAGGCAAGGGTAACCTCCCTGGAGACGAGAGTATTTTTTAAGTTTCTCGAATGCTGTAATCGCATCTTTGCTCAAGTTGATAGCAGTTCTGCTTGACTTGGTCTTAGATATCCGGCCTTCTTCGCCTCTTAGAAGAATGGTTAGGGGGTTTTGCTATTTTGGCGTAATCTTTTATGAACCGCCTATAATAACCTGTCATGCCCAAAAAGGAACGGAGATCTTTTAATGTTTTTGGGACTGGAAATTTTGTAATCGCTTTTATTTTATCTATGTTGGATTTTACTCCATTTTCTGATATTGTGTACCCCAAGAAGTCTACTTCGTTTTTAAAAAAAGTGGCATTTCTCTATTTGAACCCTCATATTTGCGTTTTGTAGCGTTGAAAATACTCTTTCCAAGTTTTTGCCGTGCTCCACTTCGTTTTTGCTAAAGACTATAATATCATCAACGTATACATAGCAAATTTTCCCTATGTATTCTCTCAATATGTCGTCTAACGCTCTTTGAAAAATGGAAGGGGAATTTTTCAAACCGAATGGGAGTCTCGTAAATTCATATTTTCCGCCATTTACCGCGAATGCTGTTTTTTCTATGTCTGTATCTTTCAGTGGTATTTGATGAAAACCGCTCTTGAGATCTAATACCGAAAAATATTTGTTGTCCCCGAGCTGCGCAAAAATTTCTCCAATTTCAGGTATGGGATACCGATCTGAGATAGTAACTTCATTAAGTTTCCTATAATCAATTACTAATCTGTACTTTTTTTCTTCGGACTGGCCGGACTTTTTCGGAACTACCCAGACTGGTGCATTATATGGTGATCTTGAAGGTCTTATAATACCATCTCTTAGCATCTCAGTTATTTGTTTTTCTACCTCTTGTTTAAGTGATATTGGGTATGGGTAATGTTTTCCGTAAACTGGAGAATCTGATGAAGTTCTGATCTCACCTACTACTTTAGTTGTGTATGCTAACTTTGAATCGGGATCTGCGAAGAGGATTTTGTGGCTTTGTACGAGTAGTTTTATTATTGATTTTTGTGACTCGGTCATATGGCTGACTTGCGGTCCAATTGTATTTACTGCTTGTGTCGCTAGTTGATGAATTTTAATTTTGCGTTTATTTCCGAGAATTAATATATCATTTTTTACATCTATTATTGCTCCTAGTCTTTTCATTGTGTCATTGCCCAAGATACCATGGAAGGTTTTCAGGGTGTCTAGTAAAAGAATTTCATGGGTGTATCCGAAATATTAGCGAGCTTAAGTATTGCGTGTTGTGTTATTTTATTGTTACCACCGACTGAACTAACTGAAAAAGTGTTCTCATTTGGCTTTGGATTTGGTACTAATTGATTTTGAATATAATTTTGATTAGAGCCCGTGTCGATTAAGAATTTCAGAATTTTTCCGTTCCCCGTGGTTACTTTAAAGTAAGGTAGTGAGGAACGATTTATTCTAAAAAATAAAGTTCTGACATATCTATGTATTCTTGTTGTTCGTTATCGCTTTGCCATACATATTCCTCCTGAAGTTCGTTAACGTTATTTTCTTCTGCCAACTGATAATACGCTTGTTCTGAACTTGATGAAGCTTCATCTGAATTTTGCTGCGCGTTACTTCCTGTCTCTGGTTGAATATGGAACTGTCTTGGCATCTTATTATTATTTGGGGCATTAGCGGTGCTGAGAGGTCTTTTCCCTGCATAATCATTATTTGCTGGTTTGTTCATATAATTTATATGACGTGAGCGAACTGACTGATCTACGTCCATAGGTACCGGTTTCGGTTGTGGTCGTGGCGGAGGTTTTGGTATGTTATAGGACGCTACTACACCGGATTGGTTTGTATAAGGTTGACTATAAGATTTGAATTGGTTAGTTTGAGTAATTAGGGGTTTTCCGGATTGGTTTGGGTTATGGTAGAGATGCGGATGGAAATTTTGTTTGACGGCTACCATCCGATATGGTTGTTGATTCTCTAGCAGACTGCATAAATGTAGAGCGTGTCCTAAGTCAGGTGGTTCTTTAATGGCCAGCAATTGTGCCAGGTTTCCATTAAGTCCTCTGACAAAAGTGTCTAAGGCTTTTTCCCTATTCATGGCTGTCAGAGATTGTATAGTTTCTTGTGAGGCATCTAAGCTGCCAATTTGGTTCAGAATTAGTGATAATTGTTGATAAACTGCCTGATAATATTCATCTATAGTATTGTTACCTTGGTTAAGAGCATATAGTTGATATTCTAAGGTCTTTAAGTCGCGCTTGTCGGCGAAATGCGCTGTTAGGCATTTTGAAATAGCTGTCCAATCTAAGGGGGTATTATATGATTCTAATACTGCGTCCGCTTGACCAGTAATTTTGTTACGGATTTCTAAAAGAATTCCATAATATTTTGGTGAACCAATTCTGTTTTCATAGATTTTTAACACCCTCTCGACACTTTTCCTCCATGATGAATATTCACTTTTGTTTCCTGAAAAGTCTCTAAGTGTCCGAACAATGTCTGGTAATTTATCTAACTCACTAAGATTGTGCGTTAATTCTCTTTTAATTGTTTGGTCTGTATATTTGGAAAAATCTTTATTTGGATTAAGTATTTCCTTTACTAGTCTACTGAGATTTGTCTCTAAGATTGTTTTTATTTTTTCCTCAATGTCCCTCTCGGTCATGATTCGTGTGTTTATTTGTGTGGAACTGGCTGATGAGGGTCCGGTAAGATTCGCGAGTCTGTCTGCCAAATCTTGTTCGGTCATTTTGGGTATGGATATATGAGCGGCGAAAAGTTTAATTTAATTTTTTAATTCTAGTTATTCAGAATTCGGAAGTTGTCTTCTAAGAATTAGGGTGTGCGATTTTTTATTACCTTTGTAATTATTGTGTGGGAATTTTTATTTTCCCTATATTTTGGATTTTTTTCTTTTTAACTTACTAAAATATGTCTTCTACACTTTATATTTGGGTAAAACTTTTTCTTCTTTGAATATTTTTCGATTAAATATTTTTTATGTTTTTGTTAATAAATTGCTTAAAACTATTCTTACAGTAGTAACATATCTCGGCGTGCTCTCGTGATGACAGGCTCGGCAGATTCCGTTTTATCCCACTCTGCAACGATCTCTCCTGAGTGTGAGTTTACTAAGGGGCCTTCTCTGTACCTTAATTCACGTTCCCTTCGAACGGATACTAAAGGGATCACGGCGATAAAATTTGGCCTGATTATTCCACCGGGTACAAGTCCTGTTTTTTTTCAGGAGTGACAATTTGCGGCGTTTTTTAAACGGCACTTTTGCACTTCCGAATCTCGGTATTTTTGGTTTTTTTCTTCTCACTGATTAGGCGGAGGTTTGAAACGAAACGTCAGAATTTTTTACTTTCTGAACTTCGCGAGACGCGGAACTTGTTATCCTTTCGCGGTTTTAATCAGGTCCCTGTTCGGGCGCCAGTTAAAAGATTGGTTATGATTTTTATATAAAAAAATCAAACTTTCCTTTATTGAGTTGGATTAAGAACTAACTTACTTAGATAAAACAATTGTTTTTATAGCTACGCGTCGCTCCATCGCTGCCGCCGTCTCTGCCGCTGTTGATGTTTCTGCTGACGTTCTTTCATATTATTGGTTGCTGCTCTTGGTCGCCGTCGCCGTTGGCCAAACTTAATTGTAATTGGCCAGTGCATTTTAATTATAGTTTTTGTTGTATGCACTAAGTTGAGTTCGATCAACTTTGGAAATTGGCTATTCTGCATTCCCACGATCGCTGACCAAAAGGTGCAAGCTAAGTTCGTTAGAACTTTATTGAGAGCATTGCTTTGCTGTTAGTTGTGCAATTAATGCTTTCTTCTTCGGTTTGGGAAATTCTATTATTGAGGGCATTGCTTTGCTGTTTGTTGTGCAATCAATGCTTACTCATTTCCTCTGTCTGAGAAATTGTATTATTTTGGGTGTTAACTAATATATATTCATTCTTAACAGTTTTATTATACGTTAATACAAATATTATATACACCGCGTAGAATATTTCTCAATTTAATTAAATTGGTACCCTAATATACTCTTTTATTTGTCAATTAAATGCGCACCTTTTTAAACGAAAAATCTTTTCAATAAATTTTAATATGAAGCAGAACTCAATAATGTCTTGGTAAACGTTTATAAAAGCGGGAGCTGCTGCAAATGGAAAAACTCGGGTCAAGAATGACGTAACTTTCGACAGACGACATTGACAATAGGGAATCGCATTGCAGTGGCCGGCGGCGATCCATCGGCATACGGGAGGTATGAACGGGCAGGGTAAAACAGCCACACGCTGCCGATCGAAATTCGGTCAAGAGCTCGAACTAGCTACTTGAGAAGCTTTTGGGCAGCGACGACAAACGACAAAACGAACTGAACGATCTCTATCTTTTTCCTAAGGCACGATAAATTTATTCTCGTTATGTAGGAGAGGGAGTGGTTTCCAAAGAACCCACCCCATCCGGCGAGCTGAGCCGGCACCCAGCGTACCTACCCAGGACGCAACACCCTCGGCCCAAGTCCTTTGGACTAGTGCCCAGTCCATACACCGACATAACAACTTTGTAAAAACAAATAAGTGCGCACAGTTGCATAACTCTTTCAAATTGGTTGTAGTTTGGTACACTTGCCGACATACATTTCTTTTTTTTTTTTGGTTGCCTATGCCGTTCTTCCGTACCATTACATACATACAAACGTGCACATACCGTGCTACCGTACAGTTCACCGCTCCGCGCGATAAAAACTTTAGAAACCGTTGCAGCGTCTTGATTTCGCTTAGCCCGAGTTTCATGAATTCCAGTTGGATTTGTATTTGTATTTGTATTTATTATAAAATTTCATCCTTACGCTACAAGTTTGGAACTTATAAGTTAATGCGCTAGTCACCACGAGTTTGCAAATATTTAATTGTTACATTATACTTAAAACTAATTTTCATAAAAACTAGCCTAAGTCGCCTTCTATTTTTACTTTAATTTACGTAATAGTGTTTTTAAGGTGTGTGAATAATTTTATCTTGAATTGCGTGGCACTGCTAATATTTTTAAGATGGTTTGGGAGCTGATTCCATGATCGAATAGCATTAATTAAAAATTGTCTTTCGGATGTCAATGATCTAGGTCTTATGCAAGTAAGATTGTTTGCTCTTCTAGAGGATGTAAATTGAAGTTTTTCGAAAAGATACAAAGGTTCTTTTCTTTATCCATTCATTTAGCGAGATATCGAAAATTTTCAGCGAAAATTCGGATACGTGATCTATATGTGGTTGGCTGAATATATACCTGGCTATGCAATTAAATATAACTTTAATTTTGTTCTTACTGGTAGTGTCACAGTTTGAAACAAGAAAGAAAGCAAACTTTGGCAAGCCGAAGTTCATATACCCTTGCAGCTATTGCAAGAATTAAACATTTTTGAAAACATTAAAATTATGATTTACTTTCGTATATGTTTAAAAACATTGAAGCTATGATGATTTGCAGCTCAATTATTTGATAGTTATTTTATATATTTTTATTATTTCTAAGGGAGCTATATGATATAGACGTCCGATTTTGATAAAATTTAAACCATAATTCTGAAATAATTAACCATTGCTATATGTCGAAGAACTAAACAAAAAATTAAAAAACAGAAAAGTTATAATTTTTTTTCATTTATTTTTCCGATTGTTCCTATGAGAGCTATATGCTATAGTCGTCCGATTTTTATGAAATTTAAACCGTAAATCGGAAATAATTAACCATTACTAAATGTCGAAGAGCTAAACAAAAAATTAAAAAACAGCAAAGTTATAATTTTTTTTCATTTATTTTTCCGATTGTTCCTATGGGAGCTATATGCTATAGTCGTCCGATCCGGCTCGTTCCGACTTATATACTACCGCCAATAGAAAGACAACTTTTGGGAAAGTTTCATGCAGATAGCTTTAAAACTGAGAGACTAGTTTGCATATAAACGGACGGACAGACGGACAGACGGACATGGCTAGATCGACTCGCCTAGTGATGCTGATCAAGAATATATATACTTTATAGGGTCGGAGATGTCTCCTTCACTGCGTTGCAAACTTCTGACTGAAATTATAATACCCTCTGCAAGGGTATAAAAACTTCTACTCCATAAAATAGCGCTGGAACAATGCAGGTTTTAGCTATTAGTAAACGTATATGGGTGGACAGGCAATTTAGTTACGGATAATGTCCTTATTATGCCATATGTTTTCCCTACAGACTTTTTAATATGATCATTCCAGGTAAGAGTTCTGTTGAATGTAAAACCTAAGTTTACAGCTGTACCAACGTACTCAAGTGGCGTGCTATTCATACTCAGTGGCTGCAAATTGTTAAAAATTATCTTTCTTTTACTTATGACAAGTCATTTTGATTTTGATGGGTTGATCCCAAGTCCATTGTTGCCGGCCCACTCATTTACACGTTCAAGTTCTCTGTTACAAACATCTATACATTCATTTATTCTGTTTAAAGGACGACTCACATACATTTGGACATCATCAGCATACAAGTGTACATTACATTCAGATAACGCATTGGGAAGGTCATTAACATATAAGGTAAACAATAAGGGACCAAGCACAGACCCTTGGGGTACACCACGAGTAACATTTTCATATGAAGCCGAAACGCTAGACAGTACAACATATTGACGACGATTTTGTAGGTACGAAGACACAAGTTTGACAGAAGTTTTAGAAAACATAAACATATTACGTAGTATTGCACAAAGGACATTATGGTTTACTTTACCGAAGGCCTTACTATAGTCCAGTAAAACTAAGAGTGTAACATTGTTTTCGTCTATTTGTTCCCTTATGTCGTCTGCAATTTTTATGATAGCTGAGGTACAGCTTCTGTTTTTCCTAAAACCAGACTGATTATTAGTAGGCATTGCATTGTCGGACATAAATTTATTAATTTGATCAGCCATGAGATTCTCAAATACCTTTGATAGGTATGGTAAAATGGAGATGGGTCTGTACTCATTATTTGATTTAGGAATCGGAATTATTTTTGCCGCTTTCCAACAGTCCGGATAAGTAGATTTTGTCAGTACAGTATTAAAGGTATAGGTTATGTATGATTTGATTATCGTTCCACCCTATTTAATACATAAAAAAAAAAAAATAATAAATAAAATAAAGTAAAAATAAATTAAATAATCACAATTTCGCTAAACAGAACCCATTGCAACACCAGACGGACGTTCCTTTGATTGTAAAGTACTTTAAATTGGATCAGCAATTTAAAAGTTCACTTTAGTTGCATTCTTGCGTACAATTTCAGCATTCCGTCGAGACGCCGCTTTTATCGTCTGACTTCTAGTGTTGATGATGGCAATGATCATGCCAACATATAACTCTCGCGACTTGAAAGTGTCAAGGGGGATATAGATCGCAGTGGGAGACTTTATGCAACAACAAGTCATACCAAATTCAAGCCAGTGAACTAGAATGCAGAGCAGAAATTTTAAAAAAATAAATAAATAAAGAGGAAATTAAGTTAATTAATCTGGTATTGTTCTTGCGATCTGAACTTGAGGACAAATGTGTGGCCACTAAATCTTTTAAAGTGTCGGCTGGTGCACCAACACTTGCCTCGAATGGCATTGCCGAAATTTTCGTGAAATTACTCAGAATACAAGAATTTTATTGGTCCGTTCAACAGTCTAACAGATAGCGATCCAACTCTGACCGACGTCGAGAAGTTTAATCACCTCTTGTCGTGTCTGGAAAAAAGCTTTAGGTACCGTGAAAGCATATCAAATAACGAGGACCAACTATCCAAAAGCATTTGCTTCGTTAAATCGGAAATATGATCACCAATGTCTAATTTTCATCGATTGTATTGCAGTCACTTTGATTTACCCTCAATGCAAGGTCCGTCTGCTTTGTCGCTGCGCCATATGATGGACACGGTCACAGCAATTTAAGAATCATAACTATCAGAAGGCAAAGAGAAGCTAATAGCAAATGCAATAATTATACACATCGTTATGAGAAAAGTAGACTCAAAAAGTTAAGCTCCATGTGAAGAAAGTCTGGACTTTTAAACGATTCCCCTTTGGAACGACTGTCAAGACTGTCAAGACCAACATTTGGCAGCTGATGAGGCTACGCCAGGTTTCCCCTAAATCTCGTAAGCCATTGCGGATGAATTCTTCAAGGGGTATTGGTAAAACTTCGTTGGCTGTTTCTAATATTAATTAATCCCAAGATCCAAAATGCACATATTGTTAAGCTGCTGACCATTACATTCACGCGTGCGGTTTGTTTGGAACCGCATCGGTGGCTACAAGATTCCAATTCACCAAAGCAGTCCCATTGTGCAAAAACTGCCTACGGAAAGGGCACTTTGTTGCTTCTTGTCGTCAAGGTGCAGGGTGTTTGCAAAACCACATCATTCGCTGCCCCACAGGCACAGCTCTATATCTTCGACTTCCGAAAAAGCTGCCTGTCAATATCAAATCCAACCTCTCAATATCAAATCCATACCTCCCCAGATACCGACCACCTCTGCGGTGCATCATGCGATGACTGCTGACTCAAGTCAAATCGTATTAGCTACAGCCCTCTTTAATATCGTAGGAGTACTTTTGGATTCAGGGTGGCAGTTAAGCTTGGCGGCGATGCATTTTTCTAGTTGTTAAGAGAAGGAAAACTTAAGCAGGACGCCCATGGTCCGATTCTAAAAATTAAATTTTTTGGCTGGATAGTCTCAGGTTAGTGTAAAAGAGCATTGCACTTTAGACAAGCTGGTTTGAAAATTCTAGGAAATAGAGAGCCTGCCAAACATTGCAGCGAATAAGCTTGACACTCCAAAGCAAATACTGTACGAAGAGACATTCATGGAAACTATTGCTCGATAACTTTCCGGACGACTTCAGGTTTCGTTGCCATTTAAGTCGAACCACAACTTTCAATGTTCGTCGTTCGAGATTGCAAAAAGACGTTTTCTCGCCATAAGGAAGATTGTCTAACAAGCCAGAGGTCCTTTTTACCTACGTTACCTTTACGAAGGAGTAAATGTCTTAAGGGCACATGAAATTAGTTTCCAACGAAATACCGAATGAGCCACATTTCTTCATTCCTTATCAATGCGTACTAAGACTACAAAGTTCGTCAACTTATCGTAGTTTTCGATTCCTCGAGTAAGACCAGCTCTCAAGTTTCACTCAACGAATTATTAATGATCAGACCAACCATACAGCCATGTCTATACGCTACGCGGTTTCGTAATCGCCAATATGCCACCAAAGCCGACATCACTTAGATGTATAAACAAGTGGAAATATATGAACACATCAATGTAACTTTCAATTTATAGTTTGGAGGCAATCTGAAAATGAACCATTATATGTCTATCGTTTGTACACCATTTCTGGCCATACGCAGCCTAAAGTATCTCAATGATATACAGTGGTTTTAGCTTGAGTAAAGAATTAGTTGAAATTCTAAACTCGGCCGGATTTGTCCTCGCCAAATGGGCAACCAACTGTGATCAGCTTGGTGACTCAAATTTGTTAGGGTTTATTTGGAACCCAAGGCACGACGTTTTCAATTTTCTTTGCGAGGCCTCTGTGGAAGCATTGCGTCAACTACGAGATCAATGCTTTCTATTACCGCTCGTCTCTATGATCCTATCGGACTTATATGTCCTTTTGTCACAAAAGCTAAAATTCTTATTTAACAGATTTGGCTACTTAAACTAGATTGGGAATAATCAATCCCTGACTTACTTTAACAAAAATAGCAATCGATCACAGCTGGTTAGAGTTAGACTTACTGTTAATTTCACGCTTAAAAACAAGGTATGTCAAATACATGGTCCGGTAATGCCTCAATCGTTGAATTGTTAACGGCAACATCAAGAACCTCTAAAATCAAAGTCAGTTCCAAGACTAGAACTTTGCGCAGCACACTTGCTAGCTAACTTGTGGGAAGAACTTCGTCCATTGGTTGATTGTTTAGTAGATCGAGTTGTAATGTTGTCTGATTCAGAGATCGTTTTGTATTGGCTACGGCACATCCTTCAACAACATTTGTTGCCAATCGCGTGAGTTACATCCAAGAATTAACATCAGCCGCAAGTTGGCGACATATCCCTACCGATGGTTACACCAGATGACTTCCCATCATGTGGATGTACAGCTCCATTTTTTAACTCAGGACCATGGTCTTTGGCCTTTAAATACTGCAACTCAAAAATTCGACAATAAAGGATGAGCTGAATCTTCGGAATGTAACAACTTGTCAAGTTGACACAAAGCTTGAACTACATTTATTTATCTTCCTTACTAAAAATAGTGCGCGTCGTTGTGTACTGGCTACGTACGTTATCACCACTGTATCCTACCGCAATTGAACTTGGTTCCGCCCTTCAATTTTCGGTAAGCTTGCCTGTACATTTGTAAGTGAATTTATAGTTACAAATATCGCTAAAGTTACCAGACTCAGTTAAAATATTAAACCCATTTGTCGTTACTGGATCAATCGGACGGTTTGAGTTGTCTTTGTTGCACCCTTGGAATACAATGGGAAATTTCCGCTTCTTATGCCGAAAGGCAACAGATTTGTAAACCTTTACATCCAGCATTTACATTGAATAAATTGTCACACAGGACCAAGAGCGTTAGTCAGTCTTGTCCGCCAAGCAACCTGGCTTATAAATGCTAGGCGCGTACATTGCTCTCGATATATGCCAAAATTAGCTTGGTTTTAGACCGTTTGATTGGTACTATGCCGTTTAAAATAAGCGAGTCGACTTATTTGGTCCTATTCAAATTTCATTGGGAATTCGAGGCAAGTCTCCAATCAAGATGTGTGTAGCAATGTTTGTATGCTTTTGACAAAGTCAGTCCACCTTGAAATTGTAAAGGATCTCACAGCTATACATACATCCTATGCATATCCAGATTCGTTGGACGTCGCGGACCTATCGAGAAACTTTATTGCGAAAACGCTAAGAATTTTTCAGGCTCCTTTTGCATCATACAGGATCTTATGTGCAAGTTAGATAATCACATGGACGCAATGACAATTTTTGGCTCACCTCGCCGATTCAAATTCATTTTCATCCCTCCCAGAGCCCCTCATATTAGAGGCCGTTGGGAGGCGGCTATCAAATCAGCCAAACATCTGTTTCTCCGCGCAGATGGAAAAGCTCTACTTAAAGATGATGAACTTCAGACGGTCATTGTGGAGGTGGCTCGCTCTTCTCACAACTCTCTCATTTCACCACTCGTTCTAGTCGCTAGCAATACGCGGACGCTAAGGAGAAGCGAAAGAGGCGAAAAGATCAGTAATAAATACAAGTTCAGGAAACGAGGTTGAGTGCGTTCCTTTCTTGGGAAAAGTTTCTGGCCTAAAACAGGTAAATTCGCAGTCTGCCATTAAGAGAAAACAACATCTAAAGACAATATAACGGATTGTACCATCGAAATCATCGACCAAAAACAACAAATGACAGAAGTGTTTTACATCCTGGTGTTGATGGCTTTTCTACACGAAGTCCGAATTGTGGTGAATTTTCGGGCCTTGAGAAAAGTGAACATGGTAGTCCCTAACAACGTTAAGCGATACCGCTCAATAAAAATCAAAGTGATCAAAGACAATAACAATAAACAACAAAACAATTTTATTTACTTAAATACAATCAATAGAAACCATCAAGTTCGTGAAATATGAAACAACGGGAACCGCCATCACCGTTCGCACACCGCTCGCTCGCTTCTACAGTTTTGTATAAGCTAATAATAATTTCATTACGTAGTGTCTGTGCGTGACAAAACTAAACAAATATTTTTATACCCTAAACATCTGTGTTTAAAAAGAGGGCTCTCTACGTTGGTCACACATAAGAAGTCTGAGTGTTCGGGAACTCAAGTTACGAATCTTTATTTGAGAAATATATCTTTATACATATATTTGTGCCAAAAATACATACAGACATGATTACCACAGAAATAATTGCAAAAGTTTATGAAAAAGAATCCGATTTTAATAACAAATCTTAACCAACTGCCGGCTTCTGTTATTAATTTCAAGTTTAAATATATGGAAGCATACTAATTAGATTTTCTCCGCTTAATCATTATAAGGACACACAAAAGGCTATTGTTATTTCCAGCTTGACTTCCATTAAAATGTATTCAGTAATTAAAGAAAATAAATTCTTGGGCACATGAAGTTCTTGGTTGCACGTAAGTAGTTTAACATAATTTAATTAAAATTTTAATTATCAAAAAACTAATATTAAATTCAAACATATTATATTTTTGTCAAATATAAAATAGTCTAACAGACACAGTTTTATAGTTGAAAAATTAATTATATATATTTGTTACCAGAAATATTTTAATATAAATATTATTATTATTATATTATATTATTATTATATTCGTCCGTTCGCTCTTGCGAACGGTTTATGAATTCGTTGCCCTTAGCTATCGGTCAGTTTATCATTCTCCGTTAGCATCTGCATAGGAAGAGCCGCTAGCCGCGTACACATACACACGCACACCGACACCGCTGCCGCTATTTCGAGTTATCTTTTGTCTTTTTCGTTCTCGATCGCTGCAGCAGTGCAATTTTTGGTCTGCTTAAACGTTTGATCGCTTTTTCTGTATGCTTGAGCTTAAGCGTTAGCTCCCCTACAGTTTTACATTTACATTTTACTGTCGCAGGGTGTTTGCGCTCTTGGCGCTTGTATTCAAATCACTAGTTGTAGGGCGAGAGCGGGAGCCAATAAAGCTTTCATCCGTTCGCTCTTGCGAATTCGACCCGTCTCTCGCCACCGTAGCATAAGTTAGGTTCTAAGAGAAATTATTGATATATAATAGTGAGTGATCAATCGAACATCATCGTAGCCACTCCTTTTCTTCGCGCTTTCGAAATAGTTTTCACAAATTCGCAATTTAACACCGTCGAACTACTGCAGTCACAAGTTTTCGCGTCGTTAATACAAAATAGTATTAAATTTCCATGGTGACCCCGAAGTGATTAGCAGAAGAGTTCGCGAGTTTTAATTTTTTTTCGGTGAAAAACTATAAACATTACCAACAAAAACCAATTTATTCGTGTCGGTTGGGCCAATAAATTAAATTCAGTTATATATCGTCGCTGGAAATTTTCTGCCGTTCTTGAAGTTGCGCCTGACGTTTCGGCAAATTTAATTGTTCAATTTGCTGCTGTCGCCAAATGGAAGTTAAAAAGGAAGTTGCAATTATCAAGTCGGCCTGGATAGGTATGTATAGAGCGCCAAAAGTTGAAAGTTAATCTGTGGCGTTTTGTCAATTGTGTTTTGGCCCATCTTTCAACTTTTTGCATTCGTGTAAAAATCGGTAGATAGTGAGCGTTCTAACCAAGAAATAAAAATTTGCACGTACTAACAACCAAAATTCTACAATAAACATAATATATTTCGAAATATATGTGAATCGCTTTGGCCAAAAAACAAGCAAATAAAATACTCGTCGTCGACCCAATTAGTGCGAACTTAATTCCCCGAACTTTCGTCGTAATGAGCACCAATTTAGGGTATAAATAAAACAGCTGGAAAAAAGTGCAAATTGTGAAAAGTGTAGCTCTCAAAAATATTAGCGGCAATAACTTTCGCCGCAGTTTGTCCGAACATTTCCCGCACTTTTCAGAATTTTCCCGCACTTTTCCAATTTTTCCGCACTTTTCATAATTTTGCGCGCATTTCGGCGTCAGGCTTACATATTCGTTGCCCTTAGTTATCGGTCAGTGCATCATTCTCCGTTAGCATTTCCATAGGAAGAGCCGCTAGCCGCGTACACATACACACGCACACCGACACCGTTTCCGCTATTTCGAGTTCTCTTTTGTCGTTTTCGTTCTCGATCGCTGCAGCAGTGCAATTTTCGGTCTGCCTAAACGTTTGTTCGTTGTTTCGGTACGCTTGAGCTTGAGCGGTAACTCCCCTACACTGCGTGCGTGCGGCATATACTGTCGCAGGGTTTATATAAAAAATATAAAAACCCTATTTAGATATTTTTCGCTGTAATTCTCTCGGCACTTGGCTCCCTTACACCGTGTGCGATCGGTATATTACTCGTTGATTTTTATACCCTTGCAGAGGGTATTATAATTTCAGTCAGAAGTTTGCAACGCAGTGAAGGAGACATCTCCGACCCTATAAAGTATATATATTCTTGATCAGCATCACTAGGCGAGTCGATCTAGCCATGTCCGTCTGTCCGTCCGTCTGTCCGTCCGTTTCTACGCAAACTAGTCTCTCAGTTTTAAAGCTATCTGCATGAAACTTTCCCAAAAGTTGTCTTTCTATTGCAGGTAGTATATAAGTCGGAACGAGCCGGATCGGACGACTATAGCATATAGCTCCCATAGGATATATCGGAAAAATAAATGAAAAAAATTATAACTTTGCTGTTTTTTAATTTTTTGGTTAGTTCTTCGACATTTAGTAATGGTTAAATATTTCTGAAATACGGTTTAAATTTCATCAAAATTGGACGGCTATAGCATATAGCTCCCATAGGAACAATCGGAAAAATATATGAAAAAAAATTATAGCTTTGGTGTTTTTTAATTTTTTGTTTAGTTCTTCGACATTTAGTAATGGTTAAAAACTTCCGAACTACGGTTTAAATTTCAGCAAAATCGGACGACTATAGCATATAGCTCCCATAAGAACAATCATAAAAAAAAAAATAAAAAAAAATTATAACTTTGTTGTTTTTCAATTTTTTTTGTAGTTCTTCGAGATATAGTAATGGTTAAATATTTCAGAATTATGGTTTAAATTTCATCAAAATCGGACGACTATAGCATATAGCTCCCATAGGAACAATCATATAGCTGCCATAGGAACTATCGAATAATTAAGCTGCAAATCATCATAGCTTCAATGTTTTTAAACATACACGCAAGTAAATCATAAATCATAATCATAAAGAGTATTTAGTTTTTGAAATAGCTGCAAGGGTATATAAACTTCGGCTTGCCGAAGTTTGCTTCCTTTCTTGTTTATTATATTATTTAACAAATAAATAATTTTAATAAAAATAAATATTTAACACCTCTTCGATACCAACCAAATAAATACAAATAAACGCAATGGCAACTAAGGATATCGAAGAGCTTAAGCACCAACGAGATGTTTGCATGAAAAGTATTAACCGAACTTATCGCCACTTAAAAGAAGCTAAATTATCAGTAAATCCGGTCGAGCTTGAGTGTCGAATGTCGCACATTTAAAATGCTTCATTTTTGCAATACCAAATAGAAGTGAAAGATACAAAAGATGTATACCGCGAAGAGTTGGAAGAGAGTGCCGTAATGACAAAGTCATTGCTGATTTCAATTTTAAACAAGTACAAACAAAATAATATCGAGAAATCCGCTCCGCCAGCAAATCGCCAGCCTCAATGCCGTCTACCGAGCGTTGCTCTCCCAACTTTTAGCGGAAAACACTTCGAATTTAAAAATTTTATAAGCCTTTTCGAAACTTTCGTTGACAAAGATGACACTTTACACGATATTGAAAAATGCAATCATTTAATTTCGTGTTTAGCTGGAGACGCTTTAGGAACAGTTAGGGCCTTTCAAGTCACTGCGGAAAATTATCCCAAAGCCCTTGCTAGCCTGAAGCGGGTGTACGATAATGATTGTCTTATTTTTTTGACAACATATCGACACTTTTTAATTTGCAAAAAATTCCCCAGCCTTCATCTACAGCCTTGAGAACCCTCATCGACACGGTCACAGCCTTGTATGACTCCTTGCTGTCTATTGGGTATGATGGACGCATTACTAATGCTATTTTAATACATCTGGTAATGAGCAAGGTCGATGCAGGAACTAAGAGAAAATGGGAAGAACAGTTAGATTATATTTCGCTTTCACTTTGGAGCGAATGTGAGGCGGTCCTTAACAGGCGATACCAACACATGGTAGCAGAAGAGGCTTCCAAGCCCAAAACTGTTTAGCAGATCCAATCTAACCCTAAGAAGAATGGAAATAGGAGTTTTTCGTTTGTCGCTGCCAGGAACGACTCTGTTCAATGCATGTATAGCAACTCAGCTGAACATCAGATTGGAAACTGCGCTTCCTTCGCAGCCCTAACAGTTCAGCAAAGATTCGATTTTGCTAAAAGAGCACACTTATGCATTAACTGCTTAAGAAAGGGTCACACGGTCAAAAAATGCAAATCGAACAGATATAGAGTGTGCAATTCCTCACATCACACTTTGCTACACATATATGCCCCAAACACAAATCTCGCGTTGCCACCTTCTTCTCAGCCCACGCTCATGCAGGAGTCTCCATCCACATCGCATGTTTTGCATGCGAATGCATCGGATCGAGTCATTCTTGCAACTGCTGTTGTGAGCGTCCAAACAAAAAGCGGCGAGTTTGTATTAGCTCGAGCGTTGCTCGACTCTGGTTCACAAATAAACTTTGTAACCGAGGAGCTCGCTCAGAGGCTCAAAATTACAAGAGAGGACGTGTGCATGAGCAGCGAGGCATTGGTGGAACTAATGCCCAACCCACAAAAAAAAATACACACGATTGTGAAGTCGCGAGTCCGATTTTTGGATTATGAAAAATATTTCTGGTTATCATCCGGATCAAGCGGTGACAACCAGCGGGTGGAGGGTGCCTGAAAATATTCAGTTGGCAGATCCATTCTTCTTCAAGCCCCAAAAAATAGATATGCTTATCGGCGCTGAAACATTCTTTCAACTTTTATCTATTGGCCAGATAAAGCAGGGCCTGAATTCCCCATCTTACAAAACACAGTTCTCGACTGGATAGTGTCAGGGAGATGTGCCTCTGAAAATAATAAAAACGCTGAAAAAATGGTACATCTCAACTGCCAGGAGGAAGCGTTGGAGTCAATTGACATAACCCTGCAGAAATTTTGGTCTGTGGAGGACTTGCCGCCCAAGGCTAAAGTCCATACTTCTGAGCATCAACTCTGTCAACAACACTATGAGAAAAATACTCAAAGATTGTCGTCCGGTAGATTTTCGGTTCGTTTGCCGTTCAAATCTGACCCAAATACTCTTGGTTCGTCATACGAAGTTGCGAAACGTAGATTTTTGTCGCTTGAAAGGATATTGTCAAAGGACCCTTCGCTGAAGAAGATGTATATTGAATTCATGGAGGAATATGTTTCACTGGGCCACATGTCCTCCACCAATGACAAAATTCCGAATACTCCGCACTATTTCATTCCGCACCAATGCGTTTTACGGCCACAAAGTACTTCAACTAAGTTGAGAGTAGTTTTCGATGCATCGAGCCGTACTTCTACGCAGGTAGCGTTGAATGACATCTTGATGGTAGGCCCAACTATTCAAGAGGAGCTGTACTCGACTCTGCTTCGGTTTAGATTGCATTAGTTTCCCCTTGCGGCCGACGTCAAAAAGATGTATTGCCAAGTGATGGTGGACGATGCTGATCGTAACTTCCAGCTCATAGTATGGAGACGAGATCCTTCTGAGTCTGAGAACTTTGCCAGCACCCTTTTTGGCGATTCGGTGTTTAATGCGACTAGGAAAGATGGCACAAGCAACTCATCCAAAAGCCGCAAAGGTTATTCAGAATGATTTTTATGTTGACGATTTGTTGACCGGCGCCGGATGCGTTGAGGACCTGCAAAGCCTTCGAGACGAAGTTTCTCAGGTCTTGCAAGAGGCAGGCTTTGAATTGGCAAAGTGGTTTTCAAACTGCCCAGAGTTATCCGCATCTGATAGCGCTGTAATGCCACTTATGGCAGACTCAGACGTAACCAAGACCCTTGGCGTGGTTTTGTTACCGGTTAAAGATTACTTTCAATTTCGGTTGGATGACTCTTTCCTGGATCTTCGCGCGACTAAACGAAATATTTTGTCGGTGACTGCTCGACTTTTCGACCCACTTGGCCTCTTGTGTCCTTTGGTCACAAAGGCAAAGAAGTTGTTGCAGGAACTGTGGCTTCGAAAATTAGATTGGGACGAGTCGCTACCGATGCAGTTGCTCACGTCGTGGGAGACGTTTAAAGCGACGCTTCAGCAGCTGCCTAAAATTAAGGTATCGCGATTCGTCAACACAGATCCACAAGTCCCGATTCAAATACATGGTTTCGCTGACGCTTCCATGCGAGCGTATGGAGCGTGCATCTACGTTCGGACTCAAACTGATGAAGGTTTGAAAGTGTCTTTATTGACCGCCAAACCGAAAGTAGCTCCCCTCAAGACGAAAACTTTGCCTCGCCTTGAGCTGTGTGCAGCTCACCTTTTAGCAGATCTCTAAATCATGTCAGGCCATTGCTAAATTCTCCCATTGAGAATGTTTTCCTGTGGACAGACTCCGAGATCACTTTACACTGGATTAAGACCCATCCCTCGTCGTTGTCGGTTTTTGTTTCGAACCGGGTTGCAGAAAGCAATTTGGAGACACGTTCCCACGAAAGTCAACCCAGCAGACATAGTGTCCCGAGGATGTGACGTAGAGAAGCTTACAACGTCCATTTGGTTCGGTGGGCCTTCGTTCTTGCTGGAGTCAGAAAATAATTGGCCTGTAAATAAACATTTCGAACTGCCGGCTGATGTAATGTCGATGGAGCTACGCAAATCGGCAATAGCCCTCGTAGTCAGCCCAGAGCCAAATGATGTGCTTCAGAAAATAGAGTCCTTTTCGTCGTACCTGAAGCTTCTGAGAGTTTTCGTATGGGTTTTTCGTGTTATTAAAAGGTGTCGAAGCCCTTTGAAAAAAGTATTTCGCCAAGAGAACTGGATTTCGCTTTTGATAAAATTGTCGAAGTTGTCCAATTTCACGAGTTCAGGGACGACATAAGTAAAATTCGGAAAAATAAACCGGTAGCAACGAATATTCAAAAATTAAACCCTTTTCTTCAGGAAAATAAATTACATCGGTGCTCCTCGACATTGCTACGAGTTGGGGTCGGTTATTGAACGCTCCTATCCCGTACGAAGCCAAATTCCCGTTGTTGCTGTCTAAAACCTCACAGTTCGTCATATCCTATGTGTCATACCTGCACGTTACGAACTGTCACGCTGGCCCACGAGCTCTCGTAAGTCGTCTGCGCGAAAAAATATGGCTAGTTAATGCTCAAGAAGTCTGCCGACAAACAGTTCGGTCGTGCATGCGCTGCTTTCGCTGTAAGCCGCAACTCTTGACGCAAATTATGGGAAACTTCCCACAGATAGACTTTGAGCTCTCCGCCCGTTCAATATTTGTGGCGTTGATTTTTGTGGTCCCTTCAGCACAACGTATCGTATCCGTGGTAAGCCACCGTACAAGTCGTACGTGGCCTTGTTCGTCTGTTTTGCGTCCAAAGCGGTCCACTTAGAATTAGTGTCTGACCTAACCACTGATGCGTTCTTGTTGGCATTTCAAAGGTTCGTGAGTCGTCGCGGGACTCCGGAGAAGGTGTGGTGCGACAACGCCACCAATTTCGTCGGCGCAGATCGCCACATGAGAGAGTTCCGAGCCCGTCTGGAGGAGCAGGGGGGCGGTATCGAAACCTTCGCATCAAAAAAAGGATGCGAGTTTGCATTCATACCGCCCAGAGCACCGCACTTCGGCGGACTATTGGAGGCAGGTGTGAAGTCTGCAAAGCACCTGTTCCTTCGGACGGTAGGCCAAAACCTCTTGACCGCGGAGGAGCTCGGAACTCTGCTCACCAGCGTGGAGGCCGTGCTCAACTCCAGGCCCCTCGGCGCTCTAAGCAGCGACCCGAACGATGGCGAGGCCCTGACCCCCGGGCACCTGCTCCTCGGCGGCCCTCTTCTGGCCCCACCATCAGCGGCGCTCCCGGACCAGATCAGCCTGACCTGCTTGCGACGATGGCGAGGTGTCTCGTCTCTCAGGCACAGGTTTTGGCAGCGATGGTCCCGGGAGTACATCTCCAGCCTCCAGCAGCGGTCCAAGTGGCACCAGGGGGAGCCCAACCTCGTCGTGGGAGCGCTCGTCGTCGTCGCAGAAGACAATTTTCCGCCCCAGCAGTGGAGGATCGGACGAGTGGTAGCGGTGCACGCCGGCGCCGATAGCAAGGTTCGCGTGGCGGACGTCAGGACGCAGGACGGCGAATATCGGCGAGCTGTCCACCGACTGGCCCTGTTGCCCGTTCTGGGCTTAAGGACGTCGTCCCTTCAGAGGGGGCGGTGTTTGCGCACTCAGCGCTTGTATTTAAATCACTAGTTGTAGGGCGAGAGCGGGAGCCAATAAAGCTTTCGTCTGTTCGCTCTTGCGAATTCGCCCCGTCTCTCGCCACCGTACCATAAGTTAGGTTCTAAGAGAAATTATTGAAATATAATTGTTAGTGATCCATCGAACGTCATCGTAGCCACTCCTTTTCGTCGCGCTTTCGACATGGTTTTCACAAGTTTCGCAATCAAAATCGTCTCGAACTACTGCGTTCACAAGTTTTCGCGTTATTAATACAAAATAGTATTAAATTTTCATCTACTATATTTGTTCCTATTATTAAAATGGCACCATCCTGTAAGATATATATTTAATTATTAATTTCTCTTATTTTAGAGCAATTGGCTTTTTCGCCGTTTAATAATTTAATAAAACAATTAGTTTCAAAACTTAATTTACATTAGTTGTTAAACATTTCTTTCTTAAAAGTAGTGATTAGGTAATATTTGTTTTTGCAATTGGCAACTTCATTATTTATTAATAATTTTCCATCGGATTTTGCAATAGCTCTTGTTTTGTAAAGGTCACATTTACCGTTAATCATGGGATATTTTATGTAAACTACAAGTTAATCATTATTTAATAAAATTTTAAAAGTTGATATGTCCATTAGGTCAGATAATACTACAGATTGTTTTTCATGATTGTAAATTTCTTTAATTTCATTCTCGTTTAAAATTTTTGTATTAAAAATTTTTGCTCTTGCTAAGAGAATAGCAACTAATAAATTTTGTAAGTCAAATGTGAGTAACCGCAAACGATGTTTTCGTAAAATTGTTTCCTCGTTGAAAACTACATTTTTTAAACTTCAGTAAGATATTTTACTTCAATAAATAATTTTGAATTTATTTTGGATTGCTTGTTGTTGTTTTCAATTAGGCTGTCTATTTTGTTCTGAACCATTATGAAATCATCATGATCAGGAGTACCTGCTATCCATTTCCATAAAGTTCCTATTTCATTAATTCCTCTTCTTTGTTTTTTTGGCATTATTTCTGATAAAGTTAATGTAATGAGTTCCAAGTCCATTGAAATTTTTGATGTTTTGGTCAAAGATCTGGTTTCCGTGTTAATTATTTCTTCATAAAAACTTAAATTAGTTATGTGAAATAAATCTGCGTATGAATCGTACGTCAATACGTCTTTATTGTCCTTAAATATTCGTGACTTGTATAGTCAATTATTTCAGAACTTGTTAAAAGTAATAGGTTGAGTATAAGTACTGAAAAAAACATTTTTCTGAAAATAAATTATTGTTGTTTATATTAGAATTTAATATTATCTTTATGAATAATCCTATTTCTATTGTTGATTATTATTTTGTTAGGCAATTTTCCCTTTACAACTTGTTTTTTGTATCTGGATTTAAGTATGTTTCGTTCCCCATGTTTCTTTTTATAAACAACTTGTCCTACATGATAATCTTTTTCTTTTCTGTTCTCATTATGTGTTTCTAACATTCTAGATTGTGTATTCTTCAAGATAATGGGAATATTATCATGATCAATTTTATTATATAGGATATCAAATGCTCTTTCGTTTGTTCTGGAATGAGTGCTCTGATTATATTTTTGAGCGGCTCTAATAACTATTTCGGAAAAATTAGTTAAATTAAACTCCTCTTTTATGCAGCGAGCTATTTCTGTTAATGTCGAGTGTGCTCTTTCTACTTGTCCGTTTGAAGTACTGTGTCTTGGGTCTGCGTAATGCAAAGTAATTCCACACCTTTGTGCAAATGATTTAAATTGGGCCGAGGTAAAACAAGGTTCGTTATCGGTCATTATTACTTTTGCTTGGAAGCAGTTGCATTACCTTAACTTCAACTTATTTTGAATTTCTTTTACAACAAGGTATTTTGAATACGCGTCTATACAAGTAATAAATGTTAAATTTTGCGCGTAGTATATGTAAATTTTCTCCTTCTTAAGTTGGAACAGGGGCTTCCCCGATTGGAATTTTTATTGGGTGCCTGTTATATTTATTTTCATTACAAATCACACAATTTTTTATATATTCTTTCAATTTTTTAAATAAATTTGGCCAATAATATAACCTACTGATATGTTTATAATTTTTATCTAGACCTCTGAAAATTTAATACTATTTTGTATTAACGACGGGAAAACTTGTGACTGCAGTAGTTCGACGATGTTAAATTGCGAATTTGTGAAAACTATTTCGAAAGCGCGAAGAAAAGGAGTGGCTACGATGATGTTCGATTGATCACTGACAATTATATTTCAATAATTTCTCTTAGAAATCGCAAGAGCGAACGGACGAAAGCTTTATTGGCTCCCGCTCTCGCCCTACAACTAGTGATTTAAATACAAGCGCCAAGTGCGCAAACACCGCCCCCTCTGAAGGGACGACGTCCTTCAGCCCAGAACGGGCAACAGGTCCCGTCGGTGGACAGCTCGCCGATATTCCCCGTCCTGAGTCCTGACGTCCGCCACGCGAACCTTGCTATCGGCGCCGGCGTGCACCGCTACCACTCGTCCAATCCTTTACTGCTGGTGCGGAAGGTTGTCTACTGCGACGACGACGAGCGCTCCCACGACGAGGTTGGGCTCACCCTGGTGCCACTTGGAGCGCTGCTGGAGGCTGGAGATGTACTCCCGGGAACATCGCTGCCAAAACCTGTGCCTGAGAGACGCGACACCTCGCCATCGTCGCAAGCAGGTCAAGCTGATCTGGTCCGGGAGCGCCGCTGATGGTGGGGCCAGAAGAGGGCCGCCGATGAGCAGATGCCCGGGGGTCAGGGCCTCGCCGTCGTACGGGTCGCTGCTTAGAGCGCCGAGGGGCCTGGAGTTGAGCACGGCCTCCACGCTGGTGAGCAGAGTTCCGAGCTCCTCCGCGGTCAAGAGGTCTTGGCCTACCGTCCGAAGGAACAGGTGCTTTGCAGACTTCACACCTGCCTCCAATAGTCCGCCGAAGTGCGGTGCTCTGGGCGGTTGAACGCAAACTCGCATCCTTTTTTTGATGCGAATGTTTCGATACCGCCCTCCTGCTCCTCCAGACGGGCTCGGAACTCTCTCATGTGGCGATCTGCGCCGACGAAATTGGTGGCGTTGTCGCACCACACCTTCTCCGGAGTCCCGCGACGACTCACGAACCTTTGAAATGCCAACAAGAACGCATCAGTGGTTAGGTCAGACACTAATTCTAAGTGGACCGCTTTGGACGCAAAACAGACGAACAAGGCCACGTACGACTTGCCACGGATACGATACGTTGTGCTGAAGGGACCACAAAAATCAACGCCACAAATATTGAACGGGCGGAGAGCTCAAAGTCTATCTGTGGGAAGCTTCCCATAATTTGCGTCAAGAGTTGCGGCTTACAGCGAAAGCAGCGCATGCACGACCGAACTGTTTGTCGGCAGACTTCTTGAGCATTAACTAGCCATATTTTTCGCGCAGACGACTTACGAGAGCTCGTGGGCCAGCGTGACAGTTCGTAACGTGCAGGTATGACACATAGGATATGACGAACTGTGAGCTTTTAGACAGCAACAACGGGAATTTGGCTTCGTACGGGATAGGAGCGTTCAATAACCGACCCCAACTCGTAGCAATGTCGAGGAGCACCGATGTAATTTATTTTCCTGAAGAAAAGGGTTTAACTTTTGAATATTCGTTGCTACCGGTTTATTTTTCCGAATTTTACTTATGTCGTCCCTGAACTCGTGAAATTGGACAACTTCGACAATTTTATCAAAAGCGAAATCCAGTTCTCTTGGCGAAATACTTTTTTCAAAGGGCTTCGACACCTTTTAGTAACACGAAAAACCCATACGAAAACTCTCAGAAGCTTCAGGTACGACGAAAAGGACTCTATTTTCTGAAGCACATCATTTGGCTCTGGGCTGACTACGAGGGCTATTGCCGATTTGCGTAGCTCCATCGACATTACATCAGCCGGCAGTTCGAAATGTTTATTTACAGGCCAATTATTTTCTGACTCCAGCAAGAACGAAGGCCCACCGAACCAAATGGACGTTGTAAGCTCCTCTACGTCACATCCTCGGGACACTATGTCTGCTGGGTTGACTTTCGTGGGAACGTGTCTCCAAATTGCTTTCTGCAACCCGGTTCGAAACAAAAACCGACAACGACGAGGGATGGGTCTTAATCCAGTGTAAAGTGATCTCGGAGTCTGTCCACAGGAAAACATTCTCAATGGGAGAATTTAGCAATGGCCTGACATGATTTAGAGATCTGCTAAAAGGTGAGCTGCACACAGCTCAAGGCGAGGCAAAGTTTTCGTCTTGAGCGGAGCTACTTTCGGTTTGGCGGTCAATAAAGACACTTTCAAACCTTCATCAGTTTGAGTCCGAACGTAGATGCACGCTCCATACGCTCGCATGGAAGCGTCAGCGAAACCATGTATTTGAATCGGGACTTGTGGATCTGTGTTGACGAATCGCGATACCTTAATTTTAGGCAGCTGCTGAAGCGTCGCTTTAAACGTCTCCCACGACGTGAGCAACTGCATCGGTAGCGACTCGTCCCAATCTAATTTTCGAAGCCACAGTTCCTGCAACAACTTCTTTGCCTTTGTGACCAAAGGACACAAGAGGCCAAGTGGGTCGAAAAGTCGAGCAGTCACCGACAAAATATTTCGTTTAGTCGCGCGAAGATCCAGGAAAGAGTCATCCAACCGAAATTGAAAGTAATCTTTAACCGGTAACAAAACCACGCCAAGGGTCTTGGTTACGTCTGAGTCTGCCATAAGTGGCATTACAGCGCTATCAGATGCGGATAACTCTGGGCAGTTTGAAAACCACTTTGCCAATTCAAAGCCTGCCTCTTGCAAGACCTGAGAAACTTCGTCTCGAAGGCTTTGCAGGTCCTCAACGCATCCGGCGCCAGTCAACAAATCGTCAACATAAAAATCATTCTGAATAACCTTTGCGGTTTTTGGATGAGTTGCTTGCGCCATCTCTCCTAGCCGCATTAAACACCGAATCGCCAAAAAGGGGGCTGGCGAAGTTCCATATGTAACGGTGTTCAACTTGAAGATTGTCAGGGACTCAGAAGGATCTCGTCTCCATACTATGAGCTGCAAGTTACGATCAGCTTCGTCCACCATCACTTGGCGATACATCCTTT
The DNA here is from genome assembly GCF_018152505.1 of Drosophila elegans. Lineage (NCBI taxonomy): Eukaryota > Metazoa > Arthropoda > Insecta > Diptera > Drosophilidae > Drosophila > Drosophila elegans. Next base: position 3,483 of record NW_024545820.1, on the reverse strand, counting down.
TGACGTCGGCCGCAAGGGCAAACTTATGCAATCTAAGCCGAAGCAGAGTCGAGTACAGCTCCTCTTGAATAGTTGGGCCTACCATCAAGATGTCATTCAACGCTACCTGCGTAGAAGTACGGCTCGATGCATCGAAAACTACTCTCAACTTAGTTGAAGTACTTTGTGGCCGTAAAACGCATTGGTGCGGAATGAAATAGTGCGGAGTATTCGGAATTTTGTCATTGGTGGAGGACATGTGGCCCAGTGAAACATATTCCTCCATGAATTCAATATACATCTTCTTCAGCGAAGGGTCCTTTGACAATTTCCTTTCAAGCGACAAAAATCTACGTTTCGCAACTTCGTATGACGAACCAAGAGTATTTGGGTCAGATTTGAACGGCAAACGAACCGAAAATCTTCCGGACGACAATCTTTGAGTATTTTTCTCAAAGTGTTGTTGACAGAGTTGTTGCTCAGGAGTATGGACTTTAGCCTTGGGCGGCAAGTCCTCCACAGACCAAAATTTCTGCAGGGTTGTGTCAATTGACTCCAATGCTTCCTCCTGGCAGCTGAGATGTACCATTTTTTCAGCGTTTTTATTATTTTCAGAGGCACATCTGCCTGACACTATCCAGCCGAGAACTGTCTTTTGTAGGATGGGGAATTCAGGCCCCTGCTTTATCTGGCCAATAGATAAAAGTTGAAAGAATGTTTCAGCGCCGATAAGCATATCTATTTTTTGGGGCTTGAAGAAGAATGGATCTGCCAACTGAATATTTTCAGGCACCCTCCACCCGCTGGTGTTCACCGCTTGATCCGGATGATAACCAGAAATATTTTTCATAATCCAAAAATCGGACGACAATTGGCTGTTCCCTACTCGCGACTTCACAATCGTGTGTATTTTTTTTTGTGGGTTGGGCATTACTTGCACCAATGCCTCGCAAGCTCATGCACACGACCTCTCTTGTAATTTTGAGCCTCTGAGCGAGCTCCTCGGTTACAAAGTTTATTTGTGAACCAGAGTCGAGCAACGCTCGAGCTAATACAAACTCGCCGCTTTTTGTTTGGACGCTCACAACAGCAGTTGCAAGAATGACTCGATCCGATGCATTCGCATGCAAAACATGCGAAGTGAATGGAGACTCCTGCATGAGCGTGGGCTGAGAAGGAGGTGGCAACGCGAGATTTGTGTTTGGGGCATATATATGTAGCAAAGTGTGATGTGAGGAATATCACACTCTACATCTGTTCGATTTGCATATTTTGACAAAGTGACCCTTTCTTAAACAGTTAATGCATAAGGGTGCTCTTTTAGCGAAATCGAATCTTTGCTGAACTGTTAGGGCTGCGAAGGAAGCGCAGTTTCCAATCTGATGTTCAGCTGAGTTGCAATACATGCATTGAACAGAGTCGTTCCTGGCAGCGACAAACGAAAAACTCCTATTTCCATTCTTCTTAGGGTTAGATTGGATCTGCTGAACAGTTTTGGGCTTGGAAGCCTCTTCTGCTACCATGTGTTGGTATCGCCTGTTGAGGACCGCCTCACATTCGCTCCAAAGTGAAAGCGAAATATAATCTAACTGTTCTTCCCATTTTTTCTAATGCGTCTATCATACCCAATAGACAGCAAGGAGTCATACAAGGCTGTGACCGTGTCGATGAGGGTTCTCAAGGCTGTAGATGAAGGCTGGGGAATTTTTTGCAAATTAAAAAGTGTCGATATGTTGTCAAAAAAATAAGACAATCATTATCGTACACCCGCTTCAGGCTAGCAAGGGCTTTGGGATAATTTTCCGCAGTGACTTTAAAGGCCCTAACTGTTCCTAAAGCGTCTCCAGCTAAACACGAAATTAAATGATTGCATTTTTCAATATCGTGTAAAGTGTCATCTTTGTCAACGAAAGTTTCGAAAAGGCTTATAAAATTTTTAAATTCGAACTGTTTTCCGCTAAAAGTTGGGAGAGCAACGCTCGGTAGACGGCATTGAGGCGGGCGATTTGCTGGCGGAGCGGATTTCTCCATATTATTTTGTTTGGACTTATTTAAAATTGAAATCAGCAATGACTTTGTCATTACGGTCCTCTCTTCCAACTCTTCGCGATATACATCTTTTGTATCTTTCACTTCTATTTGGTTTTGCAAAAGTGAAGCATTTTCAATGTGCGTATTTAGAATCTCTAATCGACACCCAAGCTCGACCGGATTTATAGATAATTTAGCTTCTTTTAAGTGGCGATAAGTTCGGTTAATACTTTTCATGCAAACACCTCGTTGGTGTTTAAGCTCTTCGATATCCTTAGTTGCCATTGCGTTTATTTGTATTTATTTGGTTGGTATCGAAGAGGGGTTAAATATTTATTTTTATTAAATTATTTATTTGTTAAATAATAAAATAAAAAATCAACGAGTACTATACCGATCGCACACGGTGTAAGGGAGCTAAGTGCCGAGAGAATTACAGCGAAAAATCTAAATTCGGTTTTTATATTTTTTATATAAACCCTGCGACAGTATATGCCGCACGCACGCACTGTAGGGGAGCTACCGCTCAAGCTCAAGCGTACCGAAAAAACGAACAAACGTTTAGGCAGACCGAAAATTGCACTGCTGCAGCGATCGAGAACGAAAACGACAAAAGATAACTCGAAATAGCGGCAGCGGTGTCGGTGTGCGTGTGTATGTGTACGCGGCTAGCGTAGCCTATGGAAATGCTAACGGAGAATGATGCACTGACCGATAACTAAGGGCAACGAATATATAAGCCTGACGCCGAAATGCGCACAAAATTATGAAAAGTGCGGAAAAAATTGGAAAAGTGCGGGAAAATTCTGAAAAGCGCGGGAAATGTTCGGACAAACTGCAGCGAAAGTTGTTGCCGCTAATATTTTTGAGAGCTACACTTTTCACAATTTGCACTTTTTTCCAGCTGTTTTATTTATACCCTAAATTGGTGCTCATTACGACGAAAGTTCGGGGAATTAAGTTCGCACTAATTGGGTCGACGACGAGTATTTTATTTGCTTGTTTTTTGGCCAAAGCGATTCACATATATTTCGAAATATATTATGTTTATTGTAGAATTTTGGTTGTTAGTACATGCAAATTTTTATTTCTTGGTTAGAATGCTCACTATCTACCGATTTTTACACGAATGCAAAAAGTTGAAAGATGGGCCAAAACACAATTGACAAAACGCCACAGATTAACTTTCAACTTTTTGGCACTCTATACCTGGATGGCCGACGTGATAATTGCAACTTCCTTTTTGACTTCCATTTGGCGGCAGCAGCAAATTGAGCAATTAAATTTGCCGAAACGTCAGGCGCAACCACAAGAACGACAGAAAATTTCCAGCGACGAAATTATTGAATTTAATTTATTGGCCGAACCGACACAAATAAATTGGTTTTTTGTTGGTATTGTTTATAGTTTTTCACCGAAAAAAATTAAAACTCGCGAACTCTACTGCTAATCACGTCGGGGTCACCATGAAAA